>NC_060181.1:54841111-55167361 GCF_021184085.1 Oncorhynchus gorbuscha | reverse complement strand
ATCTCCCAAACAGCCCGCTGGGCGAAGGGAAGGGACCCTGTGTGAAAAATTCTAATGACAAACAGTGACACATACTCTGAATGGCCTAAAATGAAAATTCCCATATTGTGCAAGTAGTCTAATACAGTAGGAGGGCTACTACTGAAATAGATAAATTAGACTTTCATCAGTCAGAAGTTCACAGGTTTCAGATTTCCCACATTTGTTTCAGCTTTTCACACTCAAATCACACTTTTAATAGAATAACAAGAAAATTGGGGCCCCCTGAGTGGCGCAGTGGTCTAAGGCACTGCATCACAATGCTAGAGGCGATACTGCAGATCCGGGTTTGAACCCGGGCTGTGTCACAGCCGGCCGCGATCCGCTGACGCATGCACTATTGTCCCAGTGTCGTCTTGGTTAGGAGCGGGTTTGTTTGGCCGGGATGTCCTTGTCCCATCGTGCTCTAGCGACTCCACGTGGCAGCCGGGTGCATGCACGCTGACTTTGGTCGCCAGCTGTACAGTGTTTCCTCCGACACATTGTTGCGGCTGGCTTCCGGGTTAAGCGAGCATGTGTCAAGAAACAGTGTGGATTGGCTGGGTCGTGCAACTCCGTACAGGAGTTGGTACAATACTGTAACTACCAATTGGATATCATGAAATTGGGGTAAAAAGTACAATTTATTATTATTTTTATGTTCTAAGTCCACAAAAATTCTTAAACCACATAATTTCATACATTTTGATTTTTGAGTGAAGCTACACTTTAATTCAACTGTGCAGGCAAATAATCATGATATCATTCTGCAAGGTAGGCATAGGCTACTTTGTAGCTAGTGCATTCGGAAAGTATTCAGACCACTTGACTGGTTCCACATTTTGTTACAATTCAGCCTTATTCTAAAATTTATGAAATAGTTTTCCCCCTCATCAATCTACACACAATACCACATAATGAAAAAACAAAAACAGGTTTCTAGACATTTTAGCAAATCTATATAAAAAAATGAAATATGACATTTACATAAGTATTCAGACCCTTTACTCAGTACCTTGTTGAAGGGTCTGTATTCAGTACCTTGTATTCAGACCCTTTACACAGTACCTTTGGCAGCGATCACAGCCTCGAGTCTTCTTGGGTATGACGCTACAAGCTTGGCAGACTTGTATTTGGGGAGTTTCTCCCATTTTCTCTGCAGATCCTCTCAAGCTCTGTAAAGTTGGATGGGGAGCGTCACTGCACAGCTATTTTCAGGTCTTTCCAGATCTCTCTCTTCGATCAGGTTCAAGTCTGGGCTCTGGTTGGGCCACACAAGGACATTCAGAGGCTTTTATTGGTCAAATACACATATTTACCAGATGTTGTTGCAGGTGTGCCAAATGCTTGTGTTCCTAGCTCCAACAGTGCAGTAGTATCTAACAATTCACAACAATGCACACAAATCTAAAAAGTAAAATAATGGAATTAAGAAATATATAAATATTAGATTGAGCAATGTCGGAGTGGCATTGACTAAAATACAGTGGAATAGAATAAGGTATAGACATAAGAGTAAAGCAGTATGTAAACATTATTTAAACATTATTAAGGTGACTAGTGCTCCATTATTAAAGTGGCCAGTGATTCCAAGTCTATGTATATAAGGCAGCAGCCTCTAAGGTGCAGGGTTGCGTAACCGGGTGGAAGATGGCTAGTGATGGCTATTTAACAGTCTGATGACCTTGAGATAGAAGCTGTTTTTCAGTCTCTTGGCCCCAGCTTTGATGCAGCTGTACTGACTTCGCCTTCTGGATGATAGCGGGGTGAACAGGCTGTGGCTCGGGTTGTTGAAGTCCTTGATGCTTTTTTTGGCCTTCCTGTGACATCGGGTGCCATAGGTGTCCTGGAGGGCAGGTAGTTTTCCCCCGGTGATGCATTTGGCAGACCACACCACCCTCTGGAGAGCCCTGCGGTTGCGAGCAGTGCAGTTGCAGTACCAGGCAGTGATAGAGCCCAACAGGATGCTCTCAATTGTACATCTGTAAAAGTTTTAGGGTTTTAGGGGCCAAGACACATTTCTTCAGCCTCATGAGGTTGAAGAGGCGCTGTTGCGCCTTCGTCACCACACTGTCTGTGTAGGACCATTTCAGATCCACAGTGATATGTATGCCGAGGAACTTGAAGCTCTCCACCTTCTCCACTGCGGTCCCATCGATGTGAATAGGGGCGTCCTCCATCTGCATTTTCCTGAAGTCCACGATCAGCCCCTTTGTTTTGTTGACGTAATGTGAGAGTTTTTTTCCTGGAACCAGTGTGATGGTGATTGCATTGTCTGTGGATCTATTGGGACGGTAAGCATATTGAAGTGGGTCTAGGCTGTCAGGTAAGGTAGAGAATCCTTAGGGTCATTGTCCTGTTGGAAGGTGAACCTTCACACCAAGTCTGAGGTCCTGAGCACTCTAGAGCAGGATTTTATCAAAGATCTGTCTGTACTTTTCTCCATTCATCTTTCCCTTGATCCTGCCTAGTCTCCCAGTCTCTGACGCCGATAAACATCCCCACAGCATGATGCTGTCACTACCGTTGTTCACTTGGTGCCAGGTTTCATCCAGATGTGATGCTTGGCATTCAGGCCAAAGAGTTCAATCTTGGTTTCATTAGACCAGAGAATCTTTTTTCTCCTGGTCTGAAAGTCCTTTAGGTGCCTTTTGGCAAACTCCAATCGGGCTCTCATGTGCCTTTTACTGAGAAGTTGCTTCTGTTTGGCCACTCTGCCATAAAGGCCTGAATGATGGAGTGCTGCAGAGATGGTTGTCCTTCTGGAAGAATCTCCCATCTCCACAGAGGTAATCTAGAACTCTGTCAAAGTGACCATTGGGTTCTTGATCCCCTCCCTGACCAAGGCCCTTCTCCCCCAATTGCTCAGCTTGGCCGGGCAGCTAGCTCTAGGCAGAGTCTTGGTGGTTCCAAACTTCTTCCATTTAAGAATGATGGAGGCCACTGTGTTCTTGGGGACATTCAATGCTGCAAACATTTTTTGGTATCCTTCCCCATATCTGTGCCTCGACACAATCGACCTCATGGCTTGGTTTTTGCTCTGACATCAACTATGGGACCTTATATAGACAGGTATGTGCCTTTCCAAATCATGTCCAGTCAATTGAATTTACCATAGATGGACTCAAATCAAGTTGTTGAAACATCTCAAGGATGATCAATAGAAACATTATGCACCTGAGCTCAATTTCAAGTATCATAGCAAAGAGTCTGAAACCTTATGTTCATGTGATATTTCTTTTTTTTTGTTTTCATACATTTGCAAAAACTTCTAAAAACCTGTTTTCACTTTGTCATTATGGGGTATTGTGTGTAGATTGATGAGATTTGTTATTTATTTAATCCATTTTAGAATAAATCTGAAACGTAACAGAATGTGAAAAAAGTCAAGTGGTCTGAATACTTTCTGAATGCACTATAATTGAGAAGGTTTTGGGAAATCCTTTCCATCTACCACAAGACGGCTAGGCCTATCATTAGCAACACTAAACCTGGACATTTTACTTCATATTATGAGGCATGTCTTACCTTGCTTCAAAATAGCCTATAGCCAAAATCCCACCATAGAGACATGGAGGTAATTATTTTATAAAGATATGCTTTCTTTCCTGTTATATTGGTTTTCAAATCAACTTCATTTCATTGTCCAGCAGCCAAAGGCATTATCCTTGTAATATTAGCAACCCATGATAGTTGTTGCATCTTTAGATCTCTTGCTACATTTCTAACAGATATTTCCATCTCTGTCCATGAAACCTCTTTCATGTGCGGTGCACATTTTAGAACTGTGTTTTCCCGCAAATTGCATTTTGGAACATTTGCGCATAGGCTGCTGTGTGCACACTGCTGCGCTTAAAATGTGAAGAAATAATACACTGAACAAAAATAGAAATGCAACATGTAACATGTTGGTCCCATGTTTCATGAGCTGAAATAAAAGATCCCATACATTTTTTCATACGCACAAAAAGCTTGTTTCTCTCAAATGTACTGCACAAATTTGTTTTACAGCTCTGTTAGTGAGCATTTCTCCTTTGCCAAGATAATCCATCCACTTGACAGGTGTGGCATATCAAGAAGCTGATTAAACAGCATGATCATTACACCAGCGCACCAAGTGTTGGAGACAATAAAAGGCCACTAAAATGTGCAGTTTTGTCACACAACACAATGCCACAGATGTCTCAAGTTTTGAGGGAACGTGCAAATGGCATGCTGACTGCAGGATTGTCCACCAGAGCTGTTGCCATATAATTGAATGTTAATTTTTCTACCATAAGCCGCCTCCAACGTCATTTCAGAGAATTTGGCAGGACGTCCAACCGGCTTCACAACCGCAGACCCCTTTTAACTATACCAGCCTAGAACCTCCACATCCGGCTTCTTGACCCGAGGGATCATCTGAGACCAGCCACCAAGACAGCTGATGTAACTGTGGGTTTGCACAACTGATTAATTTCTGCACAAACTGTCAGAAACCATTTCAGGGAAGCTCATCTGCATGCTCGTTGTCCACTACAGAGTCTTGACCTGACTGTAGGTTGGCATCGTAACCGACTTCAGTGGGAAAATGCTAACCTTTGATGGCCACTGACATGCAAGAGGAGTGTGGTCTTCATGGATGAATCACAGTTTCAACTGTATCACATTGTGTGTGTGAGCAGTTTTCTGATGTCAACGTTGTGAACAGAATGCCCCATATTGGTGATGGGGTTATGGTATGGGCAGGCATAAGCTACAGACAATGAACACAAATGCATTTTATCGATGGCAATTTCCATTTACAGCGATGCCGCGACATGATCTTGAGGCCCATTGTTGTGCTATTCATCCGCCGCCATCACCTCATGTTTTAGCATGATAATAAACGTCCCAAGTTTTTCTGTGCAACAGCCTTTTTGATTTGAACATTTGAAAAGTTTTAGTGTGTGTACTAGTTTATTTGATATCATTTATAGATGTTACAGCACTTTCGTTTCACTAATAAACATGTTGAAATGGAACCAAATGATCTGTTTCTGTCTTCAGTCCTTTTTAAATAGGATAGATGGGCAATATGGGCTATGGTATAGCTTGAATGTGATAGTCTGCCTATAACCAGCCTGAGTGGGCCTCCAACTCCATTCCTCTTCTATACAGTGTTTAGTTTCATTCATCAAATTGGAAATGAGATATATCAGGCTGGTTAAGGCTATGCATGTCGGTTAAATTCAGAAAAATCCACCCGCACTCAGTCCTGCCCCACCTACGCAGCCAGTCAACAGCCGCTACTGCGTTGTAGACATGGCATAGTGCATACTTTTGACTAAATAGTATGTTCTGAATAGTATGTGATGTATAAATAGTATTCATTCCACCTTTTGAAACAAAGGTGGAATGAAGTCAGCCATCCTGTGTGTGTGTGTGTGTGTGTGACATATAAGGTACACTGCACATCTGAGCCTCTGTGTATGTTTGACCATGCATGCGTGCACGCGCGTGTGTCACTGAGTGTACTCCGTATTTCTTTTGGCTCCCGAAGCCCTGTTCGTGACATTGAATCCACAGCTGTGGTGTCCCGCAGCATTTGGTTTAGCCATTTCCCTTACGGTTAAGAGCTGTACTCAGGGGACTCCTAAATCTGTTTCCACTTAGCTGGCCCTATTCACTCGAACCAGCGGAGCAAGGCCTCACTGACATTGTCCATGTGTCACTGTCACTGTGTCACTGTCACTGTGACTGTAGATGACTTTCAATGTCATCATGCAACTTATGGATGTCATGGTAGTGACTATGTACTCACTACTTAGTCAGAGATGTAGATAACAGAGACAGATAAGAGATATTCAGCAGCAAATTTCAGTCCAACCCCCCCAAAAAATATTTAAAAGTCTCCAAACTTATGATCTTATTTACATCATGATGTGTTCTAATTCCATCCAAGTTAATAGTAAATATATTGTTAAATTAATATAGTACAAAATCATTGTTTATGCACATATTTCTATTGAGAGGTGGCTGTCCCAAACCATGACTCCGAAACTTCATGTTTGAAAATAAAGCAATTCATGATTTTTATATGTTTTAACACTATTATTTCAATAGAACATCTTGAGTTGTTCTATCATTTTCTTGAAAGATACTGATCGAATTAGTAGTTTTGTTAATTTTTAAATATCCTTTAATTTTTAAATGCAGTCCCAGCTTTTAATGTCACTACCGAAACACACACATTAAAAGACTATAGAATTAAATGCATTTAAGGCCCAGTGCAGTCAAAATGATTTTTGTATCATATTGTACAAGAGCTGATGAAACTGACACTGTAAAAGTGTGAACAAATTTGATCGGTGTCATTTCCTGATAGTTGCTGTTTGAAAATACAATCTACTAGCAATGTTGCTAGGGATGTAAAGCTTCACCCTATTCAAATGTTTAAAATACAAGTGCATCGATCCGCGGGAGCCCAAACGATCCATGTGTAGCTTGAATCAGTCCAAAAATCATATCATTTTTATTTCCATCCAAGGGAAATATCTCAAATCTTTTTCTCCTTTAATAGCCTATCAAACTAAGCATGTACATGCAAAGAGTGCAGCTGCTCGCGACACCTTCAGCATTCAAATGCTTGTAAAATGGCAATCGCAATGTCAAATTATAGGCTCTATTATTTGGGTGACAAGCAATGTCATTTTCTAGGTCATTGTTACCAAATACAATTAAGAAAATATTGTTTTACCCATAGAGTTGTGCAGTCTATCAGAGTGGACACAACTCACATCTTTCTGATTACACATCTAACTGCTGATTGGGACTTTGATTGCCAAGAACACAAAAATAAATAGTCTTGGTAGTTTTGCTGCATTCGAATTCCCAAGCGCCCTCTAGTGGCCTCATGGGTGGAATGTTATTAACAGTTTTCATAATTTCATAATTCATAAACATATATATTTTTAAACCGTCAATCTGGTGTTTCTATGTCAAACGTTAT
Source organism: Oncorhynchus gorbuscha (assembly GCF_021184085.1). Taxonomy (NCBI): domain Eukaryota; kingdom Metazoa; phylum Chordata; class Actinopteri; order Salmoniformes; family Salmonidae; genus Oncorhynchus; species Oncorhynchus gorbuscha. The sequence continues at coordinate 55,160,373 of NC_060181.1, read as the reverse complement.
GTTATATTTCAGTCTTCTGTGATGTACAGTTGCAGTCGGAAGTTTACATACACTTAGGTTGGAGTCATTAAAACTCGTTTTTCAACCACTCCACAAATATCTTGTTAACAATCTACAGTTTTGGCAAGTTGGTTAGGACATCTACTTTGTGCATGACATAAGTCATTTTTCCAACAATTGTTTACAGACAGATTATTTAACTTATAATTCACTGTATCACAATTCTCGCTATACACCAAGTCACTTGGCTCTGTCATAACCTCACATGGTCTCTCTTATCATTGCTATGCAGACGACACACAATTAATCTTCTCCTTTCCCCCTTCTGATGACCAGGTGGCGAATCGCATCTCTGCATGTCTGGCAGACATATCAGTGTGGATGACGGATCACCACCTCAAGCTGAACCTCGGCAAGACGGAGCTGCTCTTCCTCCCGGGGAAGGACTGCCCGTTCCATGATCTCGCCATCACGGTCGACAACTCCATTGTGTCCTCCTCCCAGAGCGCCAAGAACCTTGGCGTGATCCTGGACAACACCCTGTCGTTCTCAACTAACATCAAGGCGGTGGCCCGTTCCTGTAGGTTCATGCTCTACAACATCCGCAGAGTACGACCCTGCCTCACACAGGAAGCGGCGCAGGTCCTAATCCAGGCACTTGTCATCTCCCGTCTGGATTACTGCAACTCGCTGTTGGCTGGGCTCCCTGCCTGTGCCATTAAACCCCTTCAACTCATCCAGAACGCCGCAGCCCGTCTGGTGTTCAACCTTCCCAAGTTCTCTCACGTCACCCCGCTCCTCCGTTCTCTCCACTGGCTTCCAGTTGAAGCTCGCATCCGCTACAAGACCATGGTGCTTGCCTACGGAGCTGTGAGGGGAACGGCACCTCAGTACCTCCAGGCTCTGATCAGGCCCTACACCCAAACAAGGGCACTGCGTTCATCCACCTCTGGCCTGCTCGCCTCCCTACCACTGAGGAAGTACAGCTCCCGCTCAGCCCAGTCAAAACTGTTCGCTGCCCTGGCCCCCCAATGGTGGAACAAACTCCCTCACGACGCCAGGACAGCGGAGTCAATCACCACCTTCCGGAGACACCTGAAACCCCACCTCTTTAAGGAATACCTAGGATAGGTTAAGTAATCCCTCTCACCCCACCCCCCCCTAAGTTTTAGATGCACTATTGTTAAGTGACTGTCCCACTGGATGTCATAAGGTGAATGCACCAATTTGTAAGTCGCTCTGGATAAGAGCGTCTGCTAAATGACTTAAATGTAAATGTAAATGTAAATTCCAGTGGGTCAGAGGTTTACATACACTAAGTTGACTGTGCCTATAAACAGCTTGAACAATTCCAGAAAATTATGTCAGGCTTTGGAAGCTTCTGAAAGGCTAACTGACATAATATGAGTCAATTGGAGGTGTACCTTTGGACGTACTTTAAGGCCTACCTTCAAACTCAGTGCCTCTTTGCTTGACATCATGGGAAAATCAAAAGAAATCAGCATAGACCTCCCCCCAAAATGTTGAGACCTCCACAAGTCTGGTTCATCCTTGGGAGCAATTTCCAAACGCCTGAAAGTACCACGTTCATCTGTACTAACAATAGTATGCAAGTAAAAACACCATGGGACCACAGAGCCGTCATACCACTCAGGAAGGAGACGCGTTCTATCTCCTAGAGATGAACGCACTTTGGTGCGAGAAGTGCAAATCAATCCCAGAACAACAGCAAAGGCCCCTGTGAAGATGCTGGAGGAAACAGGTACAAAAGTATCCATATCCACAGTAAAATGAGTCCTATATCGACATAACCTGAAAGGCCGCTCAGTAAGAAAGAAGCCACTGCTCCAAAACTGCCATAAAAAAGCCAGACTACGGTTTGCAACTGAACATGGGGACAAAGATTGTACTTTTTAGAGAAATGTTCTCTGGTCTGATGAAACACAAATACAACTGTTTGGCCATAATGACCATCATTGGAGGAATGGAGGACAAATGGAGGGAAAAGGGGGAGGCTTGTAGTAAGCCGCAGCATTATGTTGTGGTGGTGCGTTGCTGCAGGAGGGACTGGTGCACTTCACAAAATAGATGGCATCGTGAGGGAAGGAAAATTGTGTGGATATATTGAAGCAACATCTCAAGACATCAGTCAGGAAGTTAAAGCTTGGTCGCAAATGGGTCTTCCAAATGGACAATGACCCAAGCATACTTCCAAAGTTGTGGAAAATTGACTTAAGGACAACAATGTCAAGGTATTGGAGTGACCATCACAAAGCCCTGACTCAATCCCATAGAAAATGTGTGGGCAGAACTGAAAAAGTGTGTGCGAGCAAGGAGGCTCTGACACCAGCTCTGTCAGGAGGAATGGGCCAAAATTCATCCAACTTATTGTTGTGAAGCTTGTGGAAGGCTACCCAAAACGTTTGACCTAGGTTAGACAATTTAAAGACAATGCAACCAAATACTAACTGAGTGTATGTATATTTCTGACCCACTGGGAATGTGATGAAAGAAATAATAGCTGAAATAAATAATTATCTCTACTATTATTCTGACATTTCACATTCTTAAAATAAAGTGGTGATCCTAACTGACATAAAACAGGGATTTTTTACTTGGATTAAATGTCAGGAATGATGAAAAACTGAGTTAAACTGTATTTGGCTAAGTTGTATGTAAACTTCCAAATTATGGCAAGAACAGCTCAAATAAGTAAAGAGAAACAACAGTCCATCATTACTTTAATCTGTTACTCCTACCCCCTACTTTTTCGAACATTCTGTTAAAAATCGCGCAACATTTCAGCGCCCTGCTACTCATGCCAGGAATATAGTATATGCATATGATTAGTATGTGTGGATAGAACACACTCAGACGTTTATAAAACTGGTTAAATCACGGCTGTGACTATAACAGAATGTGCGTTTCATCGAAAAGTGCAGGAAATCTGATCACTGAAAATGGGAAAATATATCCATGCGCCACTTCAACCAATTGTTAAACGCGAACCACATTAAATGGGGCCGAGGTTGCAATACCTACAGCTTCCACACGATGTCAGCAGTCTTGTCATTTGCCTACGATTTGTTTCCTGGTCAAACAGACACAAGGCAGCGCAGTTCTTCCGGTCTCCGACCGGATATTTTGGTTGAGATTTACCCGGACATTATTTCCAGACGTACAGCTATAGAATATACATCGCCTCGTGATCAATTTGATCGCTTATTAACGTTTACTAATACCTAAAGTTGCATTACAAAAGTATTTCAAAGTGTTTTGTGAAAGTTTATCGTCAACTTTTTTAATTTAAAAAAATGACATTACGTTATAAAACGCTATTTTTTTCCTTGATCACACAGTCTTCATAGATCGATATCTAGGCTATATATGGACCGATTTAATCGAAAAAAGACCCAATAGTGATGTTCATGGGACATCTAGGAGTGCCAACAAAGAAGATGGTCAAAGGTAATGAATGTTTTATATTTTATTTGTGCGTTTTGTGTAGCGCCGACTATGCTAATTATTTTGTTTACGTCCCCTGCGGGTCTTTTGGGGTGTTACATGCTATCAGATAATAGCTTCTCATGCTTTCGCCGAAAAGCATTTTCAAAATCTGACTCATTGCCTGGATTCACAACGAGTGTAGCTTTAATTCAATACCCTGCATGTGTATTTTAATGACGTTTGAGTTTTTCATTTGCATTTCCAGATGTCTAGATGGGACGCCTGCGTGTCAGGTAGGAGCAAGAGGTTAAGACATAATATAATAAATAATAATAATATATGCCATTTAGCAGACGCTTTTATCCAAAGCGACTTACAGTCATGTGTGCATACATTCTACGTATGGGTGGTCCCGGGGATCGAACCCGCTACCCTGGCGCTACAAGCGCCATGCTCTACCAACTGAGCTACACAGGACCACATATAAGACATGAAGGTCAGGCATTCCAGAAACAATTTCAGTCGCAAAAACCATTAAGCGCTATTATGAAACTGGTTCTCATGAGGACCGCCACAGGAAAGGAAGACCCAGGGTTACCTCTGCTGCACAGGATAAGTTCATTAGAGATACCAGCCTCAGAAATTGCAGCCCAAATAAATGCTTCACAGAGTTCAAGTAACAGACACATCTCAACATCAACTGTTCAGAAGAGACTGCGTGATTCATGGCCGATTCATGGTCGAATTGCTGCAAAAAAAACACTACTGAAGGACACCAATAAGAAGAGGAGATTTGCTTGGGCCAAGAAACACGAGCAATGGACATTAGACCGGTGGAAATCTGTCCTCTGGTCTGATGAGTACAAATTTTTGATTTTGGTTCCTACCGCCGTGTCTTTGTGAGAGTAGGTGAATGGATGATCTCCGCATGTGTGGTTCCCACCATGAAGCATGGAGGAGGAGGTGTGATGGTGTGGGGGTACTTTGCTGGTGACACTGTCGGTGACTTATTTAGAATTCAAGACACACTTAACCAGCATGGCTACCACCGCGTTCTGGGAACTCCTTCAGGACTGTTGGAAAAGCATTCCAGGTGAAGCTGGTTGCGAGTGTGCAAAGCTGTCATCAAGGCAAATGGTGGCTACTTTGAAGAATCTCAAATATAACATATATTTGGATTTGTTGAAAACTTTTTTGCTTACTACATGATTCCATGTGTTATTTCACAGTTTTGATGTTTTTACTATTATTCTACATTGTAGAAAATAGTAAAAAAATAAAGAAAAACCCTTGAATGAGTAGGTTTGTCCAAACTTTTGACTGGTACTGTATACTTCCATTAACTTTTTCAACTGGCATTGGGGACCATGACCAGCCATGACCAGCCTTTCAATCAACTTCATGGCTACAGACGTGAGTGCTACGGGTCGGTAGTTATTTAGACAGGATATTAATTTAGTCTGGTTTCAAACCATAGGCAACCCAATTTGAAGAAGACAGAGACCGTGTTCGAGAGCATCAAATCCATGAAGCTTTATAGGAAAATGGTGACTGATTGACTGATCTGAAAATAATAATGAGTACTTATTTATAATGCAAGGTGATTTTTGGTGTACTGAGCCCTCGGTAATTATTGAAACAGTGAAGCATTTTTGTACATAGTTCCCCCATTTTATGGGAGCAAAATTATTGGGACAAATTCACTTATATGTGTATTAAAACATCTTAGAGCTACCCCCTACTTTTTAAAATTTCCGCCTGAAGACATACCCAAATCTAACTGCCTGTAGCTCAGGCACAGAACCAAGGATATGCATATTCCTTGGTACCATTTGAAAGAAAACACTCTGAAGTTTGTGTAAATCTGAATTGAATGTAGGAGAATATAACACAATAGATCTGGTTTAGATAATACTGTTATGCGGGTGAAGTGAGGACCCAAAAGCGACTTAACAGAAACAGAGTTTATTCAAGTCCACAACTGAAAACGACAAATCCCGAATCCATAACAGAAATCCTCTAGTCTGTAGAGGGGAAGGACAGGAGAAGCGGCCACAGACAGCAGGTCGCTTCGGGTAGGCGCAGGCTGTAGCTGACAGAGACACCTGCTCACACGCAGCATCTGATGAAGGCAAAAACACGACAGGACGGAACAAGAACACAGTACAGCAAACAAGGATCCGACAAGGACAGAAGCGGAAACAGAGGGAGAAATAGGGACTCTAATCAGAGGGCAAAATAGGGGACAGGTGTGAAAGAGTAAACGAGGTAGTTAGGAGAATGAGGAACAGCTGGGAGCAGGAACGGAACGATAGAGAGAGAGAGAGAGAGAGAGGGAGAGAGATAGAGAGAGGGAAAGAACCTAATAAGACCAGCAGGGGGAAACGAATAGAAGAGAAAGCACAGGGACAAGACATGACAAATACAATGAAAAAAAAACGTTTTTTTTTATTGTTGTATCATCATCTTTAAAATGAACAAGATTAAAACAAACATTCAGATAGGATGATGGGGACAATTTCAGTGAAAAACATAAGAGGGCAGCAGTACTTGTGCAAAGTTTCAGAATGCTAACTTCCAAAATAAGTGTGCTACATGACATTAATCATGAAGTCACCCAGGTGTCCCACACAAGTATCCCAAGTGGCCAAATTGGTGAAGTTATACATTTTGAATGGAATAACTATATACAAACTACCAAAATGGTATTCTAACACACCCCCCCCCCCAAAAAAATGGAGAAAAAAAACATGAAAAAAATACACATTTACAAAAAAACACTTTCAATATTTGGAAGACCCTCAGTCCTCTACACAATATTATGCTGCTGATGCCAGGTGCCATAGCACATCTATGCCTGCAGAAATACATTTGGGCAGATGAACACCACTTGTGGCAGGAGCTGGATGAACCAGCTTCAGTGCGGGGTGGACACCTTGGCACTGTGAAAGAAAATGTTCAGTTAGAATAGTTTCACATATGAGCCCTGTATCTACAGGTATAATAAACAGATATATATAGAGTACAGGGAACATAAGGTTGAATATATTATTATAGACCTGATAGATCTACTGTCTCATTTATATTATGCCATTTCAGCTAGATCTACTGTCTCTATTATATTATGACAGACCAGCTAGATCTACTGTCTTTATTATATTACAAAAGACTAGCTGTATCTACTGTCTCCATTTCACTTTGGCCATTGTTGTAGGCCTGCCCTCCCCTCAACAGCCTCAAATAGGCTATTTCATTTCACAAATAATATTTTATATTATTAATTTCAAACAACGGCATTAGCATGAGAAGAACTTACCAGTCCAAAACTATGTCCTCTCCGTTCAAAAAATATTCCTCCATTTGGGAATCGCTAAATGAATTGTCCTCGATCAATTTCTTCTAAAATTGTGTGTACATCTGTATATCTAGACTTATAATTTGCTTTTCCTGACTTAGTCGCCATACTGATTGATATTTAAACAGCTGAATATGCGCTTTACCAAAACAATGGTGTGCGCAACATGCGTTGCTCCTTCCGGTATGAATCGTCAATGGCGAATTAACCTCTTTACGCAGGAGTTTACTACATGGGTTGGTCTTCCAACACATAAACATTACATATTGCCGTTTACCTCAGCTCATTGGCTATCTACCCAGCTAGATTTCAAGACGATCAGTGGTCATTGGGTTAAAATACAGTCAATCAATGAAACAGAGGGCAAATCAATGGTGCACATTGATGTCATTACTTGTTGTCTTCAAATCGGTTTCTTTCAGTCAATACATCCTGCGAAATGACCCATCAGGTTTGGTTGTGTTACAAACAAACCAGTTGATTGCAATGAAACCAAACATGACTGGAAAAGTCACGTTCTGTGTATGTATTTACCTCGAATGTGTCATCGAAAATGGAATGAGACGGAATTCATGACAAGCGGTTCACAAAATGTTTCGTGTTAGGCTACAGAAATGGATTTTATCAAACAAAAAAACATTCATTGTATAGCAATGAGCATTGGGATTGCAATCAGAGGAAGATCGTCAAAGGTAAACTATTTATTTTATTGCAGTTTGTGATTTTGTTAAGCCTGTGCTGGTTGAAATAGTTGTTTTTTTATGGGGCTCTATCCTCAGATAATCGCATCGTATTCTTTCGCAGTAAATCATTTTTTAAATCTGACAACGCAGTTGGATTAGCAAGATTCTAGGCTTTCGAAACATGTGAGACACTTGTATTTTCATGAATGTTTAATATGACTATGTATGTAGCGGTTCCGTGCGCAGAGAGGTTAAAGTAGTAAAAAGTGAAGTATTTGGTCCCATATTCATAGCATGCAATGCCCACATCAAGCTTGTGACTCTACACATTTGTTGGAAGCATCTTGCTCTTTGTTTAGGTTGTTTCTGATTATTTTCTGCCCAATAGAAAATAATGGTAAATAATTTATAGTGTAATTTTGGAGTCAGTTTTATTGTAAATAAGAATATAATATGTTTCTAAACACTTCAACATTAATGTGTAAGCTACAATGATTATGGATAATCCTAAATGGACTGTGAATAATGATGAGTAAGGGAGTTACAGATGCACAAATAACATAAGGGGTAAAAAATGTTCGAAATAACGTGAACAACTATTGGACAGACACTTCAAAACCTTCAAAAACGCATTTCTATGGGCTATAGCAGTAAAGGCCAAATTCAATGTTTCATCAAATAACTTTTTTTTTTACATGTTTTATATGTATATATCTACAGCGGTCCTAAAATTCTAAATCAAATGGCTAAATGATGAATGTTATGACCATCTTAAAACAATTCCATATGTTAGCTTAGTAGATGTTTAAGATATTTAAGTGATAATGTTCTCGAAGCACGTGTGCCAATATATCCTCCAAACACTGACTTCGAGGGCATTATCACTTTTACACAACGGGTTACCAACATGTTCAAATAATGATTTACATATTTTCATTTAACAACGTATTTTGATTTAATTTATTCATGCTATTTCATCCTTCCACAGGATATAGTCCCGACACAAATCTAGGGTTGCTAGTCTTTTTGTTCCATATCTATGGATGCGACCCAATCGTTCGTTGACGTGCTAGCTGGCAACTTTCTCATCCTTTGCTTGCTAGCTATCCAACTACAGCTAACATAGTGACATTTATTTGGATACATCCATAAAGATGAGCTAATGATGACCGATTTTGTGTGCTTCATAGAATATGTGCTCTCTCTCATACTGTTCAGAGGAGCTAGCCAACTAGCTGCAGCTGTCACGACTTCCGCCGAAGTCGGCTCCTCTCTTTGTTTGGGAGGCGTTCGGAGATCGACGTCGCCACTCCATTTATCATATGTCCATTTGTCTTGTCTTGCTCCATACACACCTGGTTTTCATTCCCCCAATCAATCTACATGTATTTAACCCTCTGTTCCCCATCATGTCTTTGTGTGTAATTGTTTCATGTTATATGTGGTGTTTGATTTATGCACTTGACTTTTATTTCTGTTCCGTGTTTTGAGCGCGTTTGTTTACAGTAGTGCTCTCGTTTTGGAACGGAAAATAAACGTGCGCCTGTTTAACTATACTCTGCTCTCCTGCACCCGTCTTCGCCTCCAGTACACGCCATAACAGCAGCTTACAACAGTCTCTTCAAACTGGAAAGACAAAAAACGAGTTGCATTTCATTTCGTTTGACATTTGTATATATCCATAAAATGTATGCTGATTCATGATTTCGTCTGGCTGAGAAAATGTCTCTTATTCTGACACATTTAATCCTCAATGAGACAGGGGACACCAATGTTGATACAAATATCCGCTGTGGAAAACCAAATGCTCATCTAAAAGACAGGGGAGATCATGTATAGATGCTTTTTCACAGTGGAGATCCAGTTTATAAAGTGTCTGGATAGGTTGATGAGACAGTGGATTGCGCAGTGAGATGGAACAGTAAATAGGCATAGGTTTTAGCCAATCAGCATCCAGGATTAGGTCTACTCGTTGTATAATGCGATCTAAGGGCTTAGACCTGCAGGTGCATAAGAGTGTCAGGTGTGTGTGTGTATGTCACGTGTGGATCCATCCCCACCCAGAATCAAGACTGACCATATCACAGAGCCACAAGAGATCAGTGTGCTGTGTTATGTATCAGTGTCCCTATGTCAGAATGAATTACAATAAGAAAATAGTACATAGACAGTGCAGATGCTGCCTTTACTTCTCTTTTCTCTATAGCCTACTGTACACCTGTTTTAGTTGACTGGGGATGTAAATAAGTGCTTTACACCATGGACTGTGAAAATACTTTATACAGTTGTTTACTCAATTTAAATTGAGCACCCCTAATCTCGACATCAACATTATTTAATATAGTTTTAATTTCACCATTTTGAAAAGTAATATTTTGGGGTGGTTATTGATCTTGTAGGTATGCTATAATAAATTACCTTTCTGGCACCTTTGACTGAAATGGTATGTGACCGTTTCTAGTGGAAACTATTGGATAAGCTTTTGATTTATAATTTGTCCATGATAGACATGTCAAATTAGTGAGTGGTGGGGACATGCGGGAAGTTTGCAGTTAGGGATGATTTTATCGATCAATGCTGAAAATAACATTCACACAAAGAAACAAGCCTTTTTCTTGGAGATATATAATATCCAACTGGGATTTTTATTACAAAAACACAGTGCCAGTCAAAAGTTGGACACACATGCTCAGTCAAGGATTTTTCTTTATTTTTACTATTTTCTACATTCTACAAAGACATGAAAACTATGAAATAACACATGGAGTCATGTAGTAACCAAAAAATGTTAAACAAATCCTATTTATAGTTGAGCTTTTTCAAAGTTGCCACCCTTTGCCTTGATGACAGCTTTGCACACTCTTGGAATTCTCTCAACCAGCTTCACCTGGAAGCTGGGTGATTGGATGATTGTGGAGATCAGGTCATCTGATGCAACACTCACTCAATTTCGTTCTTGGTCAAATAGCCCTTACACAGCCCGGAGGTGTGTTGGGTCATAGTCCCAGTAAGTCCCACAAACCAGATGGGATGGCGTATCACTACAGAATGTTGTGGTAGCCATTCTGGTTAAGTGTGCCTTGAATTCTAAATAAATCACAGACAGTGTCACCAGCAAAGCACCCCCACACCATCACACCTCCTCCTCCATGCTTCATGATGGGAACCACGCGTGTTGGAACCAAAAATCTCAAATTTGGACTCATCAGACCTAAGGACAGATTTCCACCAGTCTAATGTCTACTGCTTATGTTTCCTGGCCCAAGCAAGTCTCCTCTTCTTATTGGTGTCCTTTAGTAGTGGTTTCGTTGCATAAATTTGATCATGAAGGTCTGATTCATATAGTCTCCACTGAACAGTTGATGTTGAGACGTGTCTGTTATTTGAACTCTGTGAAGCATTTATTTGGCTGCAATTTCCAAGGCTGGTAACTCCAATGAACTTAACCTCTGCAGCAGAGGTTACTCTGGTTCTTCCTTTCCTGTGGTGGTCCTCATGAGAGCCAGTTACATCATAGAGCTTGATGGTTTTTGTGACTGCACTTGAACTTTCAAAGTTCTTGAAATTTTCCAGATTGACTGACCTTCATGTCTTAAAGTAATGAAAACTGTCATTTCCTTTTGCTTATTTGAGCTGTTCTTGCCATAATGTGACCCGATTCAGGTAAATAGGCATATGTTGCAAGTCACAGCTTCACAGGAGAGCCATTTGAACGTTATTTATTTATTTTTTAATCAAAATTAGTTTTTTTGTCAGACATATCTTCTCGAACAAGTGAACTTTCATGTGCCTTAATAACAAACTTATATTCCATCTGTAAATATGAATAAAATTGTTAAATTACAAGCCTGGTTGGTTAAGCCACAGAAAAAGTAAGCAACCTTCCCACTAGCAATGATTGGCTGAGATAATGAGTGGGCTGGACATGCCATACAGAAGGCTTCGGTCTATTTGAGCTGGTCAGTCTGTGTTGGTAATCTGGTCAAACGCAACTTTTTTTTAAATGTACAGTGACTTGCGAAAGTATTCACCCTCTTGGCATTTTTCGTATTTTGTTGCCTTACAACCTGGAATTGAAATAGAGGTTTTTTTTTGGGGGGGGGGGTTGTATCATTTGAAAAACACTACATGCATACCACTTTGAAGATGCAAAATATTTTTTCTTGTGAAACAAACAAGAAATAAGAATGAAAAACAGAAAACTTGAGCGTGCATAACTATCTAACTATTCACCCCCCCAAAGTCAATACTTTGTAGAGCCACGTTTGCAGCAATTACAGCTGCAAGTCTCTTGGGGTATGTCTCTATAAGCTTGGCACATCTAGCCACTGGGATTTTTTCCCATTCTTCAAGGCAAAACAGCTCCAGCTCCTTCAAGTTGGATGGGTTCCACTGATGTACAGCAATCTTTAAGTCATTCCACAGATTCTCAATTGGATTGAGGTCTGGGCTTTGACTAGGCCATTCCGAGGCATTTAAATGTTTTCCCTTAAACCACTTGAGTGTTGCTTTAGCAGTATGCTTAGAGTCATTGTCCTGCTGGAAGGTGAACCTCCGTCCCAGTCTCAAATCGCTGAAAGACTGAAACATGTTTCCCTCAAGAATTTCCCTGAGGGAAAAAAATGGTTCGATTTCAAGCTAAAGTGTACTGTTAGCTAGCTAGCTAACATTAGCTGTCTGGCTCCCTAACTGACATTATTCGCATTCAAGAGCCGTTTGCTTTTCTAGTTAGAGCCTAATGTTTGCGAGCTATTGAACCTGGTTGGTTAGCTCCCCGCATATTTATGCAGGGTAGTAATGACATGATTTGTCACTGTGTTCATTATTGTTTAACTAGCTAACGTTAGCTGGCTGGCTGATTAGCTAACGTTCCGTGACGTTTGTGATCTTACACGTTGTTTACCTAGCTACGTTCATTGTTTACCTAGCTAGCTAGCTACATGTATTAAGCTAAAGTGTACACCACCTGTTGAATATGGCCGGTGTCAGTAAAAGTCTGCAAAAAAGCGTCATGAAATTGTTGCCAGCTGTGCTGGTTTGGCTTTGTTCATGTTATCCATAGGTAAACAAATCATAGGCCAGAGCACCAAGTGTGAGCTCTGAATGCTCCTAGAGCGAAACGAGATGGGTGGGGCTAAAGCAGGTGTGAACGATGCTAAATGGGTGTAGACAAAGAAGAGCTCTACACTAGATACCAAAACATTCAAAGGCCATTTTCTTAAGGTGTGTTTACAAGTTTATCAACCTTCAAAGCATAATTACTTTCCAATTGTTCCTCAAAAATGCAGTGTATGATATACCATTTTGTAGCTCTGAGTCTCTACTTTTATCCAATGTAAAAAAATAAAAAATTCAGGTGGTGAGTCACATATGAACTTGGTCTTTTGCCAAATAGGGCTATATTCTGTATACCACCCCTACATTGACACAACACAACTGATTGGTTCAAAAACATTAAGATGGAAAGAAAATCCACAAATTAACTTTTAACAAGACACTTCTGTTAATTGAAATGCATTCCAGGTGACTACCTCATGAAGCTGGTTGAGAGAATGCCAAGAGTGTGCAAAGCTGTCATCAAGGCAAAGGGTGGCTACTTTGAAGAATATCAACTATCTGTCATGCCCTAACCGTAGATTGCTTTGTATGTTTGTATTTTTAGTTTGTTCAGGGTGTGATGTGGGTGGGTATTCTATGTTTTGTTCTATGTTTGTATTTCTATGTGTTTGGCCTGGTATGGTTCCCAATCAGAGGCAGTTGTCAATAGTTGTCTCTGATTGAGAACCATACTTAGGCAGCCTGGTTTTGCCCTTGAGTTGTGGGTAGTTGTTTTCTGTTTCATATCTGTACCAGACAGAACTGTTTCAGTTTTGTTCGTTCACGTTGTTGTTTTTGTATTTTTCAGTGTTCTATTAAAATAATTATGAACACATACCACGCTGCACCTTGGTCCTCACCTTCTTCCACCTACGATGTTCGTTACACTATCAAATATATTTCAACACTTTTTTGCTTACTACATGATTCCATATGTGTTATTTCATAATTTTGATGTCTTCACTATTATTCTACAATGTAGAAAATAGTTTTAAAAAATAAAAGTGAATGAAGTCCAAACTTTTGACTGGTACTATATATTAATGGCCCATTCACAGGTATTTATTTTACATATGGGATGGGTCTTTCTATAAATAAATGGAACCAATGTGTGACGTTGGGATCAAAAGTTCAAAATAAAGTTTCATGCAGTTCCACATTTTGTACTTTGAAGAATAACAGTGAATATATGGAAATTGGTCCATAACTCCACCTATACAACAACATAGACCTTGGACCAATCTTCCCTCTAATTTCTTTCGGCACTGAGCAAATTTTAGGTCTGCTGAGCGCAAACTTGAAAGTTGTGAAAAACCTGTGCAACATCCAGTGAATCTTTGCTGTTGTCACGTTCTGACCTTTATTTCCTTTGTTTTGTCATTATTTAGTATGGTCAGGAGTTGGGGTGGGCAGTCTATGTTTGTTTTTCTATGATTTGGGTATTTCTATGTTTCGGCCTAGTATGGTTCTCAATCAGAGGCAGGTGTCATTAGATGTCTCTGATTGAGAATCACACTTAGGTAGCCTGGGTTTCACTGTGTGTTTGTGGGTGATTGTTCCTGTCTCTCTGTTTGCACCAGATAGGGCTGTTTAGGTTTTCTCGCGTTTATTGTTTTTGTTAGTCTATTCATGTATAGTTTTGCTTTATTAAAGAACCATGAATAGAAACCACGCTGCATGGTCCGCCTCTCCTTCAACTCAAGAGAACCGTTACAGCTGTGAACACTGAGGCTCTACCCGATTTTAAGTTGCAGTTTTAACAGTGGCCATGTGGGCTACTTGATCATAATGTAGGCCTACCATAGAAAACAATGGAGAAAATGCATCCCATAACATTTTCACATGGAAATAGCTGTTCTATCATTCAGCCTACAGTAGCATTCGATGTGTGGTGGTTAATGTACGTACGCCTACATTCCATGAGACTTTTGAAAAAACCTGTTCATCCACTTGTCCTTAAGACAAGGAGGTGACTGAAAATGTTGTTGTGTTGTTTGATGCAAGAAACCACTTTACAAAATAAAATGCATTATTATTCCCATTCTATTATTACAGAGAATCAGACTAATTATGCTACCCTCCTGTCATATTGGTCACTTAGCTTATTCAAGCCTGTATCGAAATACAACACTGTCCTTTTAAGACAAAAAGGGTATTTACCTAACTCACTTTTCAGGAAATGTATACTTTTTGTGCTCTTGTAGAAAGCAATCACTCCACTATTGCTGACTACAAATGACATATAACTGGGCTAATAACTCACTAACTAGCAAAGGATATGGACAAAATGTGCACACGTGGCAACAAGCAGCTCTCACTTTGATCTCAAAACATGCGACCACTCATGCTGTAAACACAGTCCAGTTCAAAGTAAATGGCACAGATCCATATATGGCAATGGTCTATTTGCATATAGGCCTACTGCAACTCTGATTATTTTTGCCACACCAGTCTGTGTAAAGTATGCGTTGGGTAGTGCGTGTCATTGCAATAAAATCCTACTCTGATGCATTCTGCTTACAACAAAATATCTTGCATAGTTTGTTTTGTTTTGGTATGTTGCATTGAAAGTGGATAATATTGTGTTGATTCGATCACAATTGCCACAGTAAAGGGAAACGTTGATAGTGTTGTCAGGGAAAACTCTAGAACAGTAGTCACCAACCTTTTCTGAGTCAAGATCGCCTTGAGTCAAAATGCAAGCCGAGATCTACCGCTCAGATTTATTTAACAGTATGTAATAAACATAGGCGTATGCAACATTAACCAATTAAAAACAGTAATGTAGCAATGAGTTTTGTGTTATAAGGCCTAATACATTATCAAATCATATTGGCTTTACTTGAATTACCCTTGTTCAGGCCATTCAAAAATATATATTTTTCCAAATTTGAGGTAGGCTATATGATCACACTGGTAATAGATCCGTTGTATTACTTGTGAAGACCAGCTGAGTGAGCATACATTTAAATAATTCGTTTTTTATATTACTGGGTTGGTGCCTGCATCTGAAGGTCAGTCACAGCAGAGGGAGAGAGCAGCAGACTGAGGGTCCGCCTCTCAACATCCCTCCCGTCTCCCTTTCCTCCATTGACACTGAACAAAAAGGGACACCATCTTCCAGCTGATGGCGAAACTCGAGTCGCACCGCATTATTTCTTCCTCGTGAAAAAAACTTATGCTGTTACTCCTACAGTATGAATAGAGAAAGTTAAATATTCCTCTATATTAAAAAAAGGCCCAAGCCACTGATAATAACAACAACGCAAGCCTACCGATACACTTTCCTACTCAGTCATTACTGCTGCAATGCTTGAAATGAAATAGGAAGAACCCGCATTTTATGGGATATGAAAGTGTTGAATACAAAGTGTTGACAGTGCTGAGTAAGAACTTAAATGTGAACTCACTCAGAAAAACAGCATCGCTTTGCTGTATTTGTTTACACCCTATCTAGTCAGTATCAATCTCACAGTATCAATTTTGCTATAGATTTCTTTTATGCCTGCTACATTACTGCAGACACAGTCATCTGAGGCATTCGATTGGCCAATGGTAAAACTGTAATGCACTTGATTTGCTCTCTGGGCCCGCCGGGAAAGCGGAGATTTTACCTCCAGACACACGAAATGGTTACAAAATGGCAACAGTTTGCCTATCCGAGACGAATACATTATAAAAGGAACACAAGTCTTCATCGTTTATTTTTACATAAATGTTTGGTGATCAACTAGGAATTCCTTGGAGATCAACCGGTTGGTGACAACTGCTCTATGAAGTTGAGTGAAGTTCAATCTCTTGCTTCTCTCTCTGGGCTGATATATCTGTGCATCAGTCTCTGGGCTATGCGCAGTTTAGAGGGAACATTGCATAGGACTATACATCCTTTAAGCAGGGCTCGTACAAACATTGGCAAGTCAAATTCAATGACATTCAGGCACTTTTTCAAATTATTATTACATTCTAAAATGTATGAGAATAATGTGGACATCGCCTGACTAAATAGATTGGGTGCGTGCATGGCGATTTTTTTGTAACCTATGTGGCCAACGCAGGCACACATAATACCTTCTTATGGCTGGGGGGCAGTATTGAGTAGCTTGGATGAATAAGGTGCCCAGGGGTGCCCAGAGTAAACTGCCTGTCCCAGTTGCTAATATATGCATAGTATTAGTATATTTGGATAGAAAACACTCTGAGGTTTATAAAACTGTTTGAATGATGTCTGTAAGTATAACAGAACTCATATGGTAGGCAAAAACCTGAGAAAACATCCAACCAGGAAGTGGGAAATCTGACGTTGGTCGATTTTCAACTCAGCCCCTATTGAAGTTACAGTGGGATATTGGTCATGTTGCACTTCCTACGGCTTCCACCAGATGTCAACAGTCTTTAGAAACTTGTTTGATGCTTCTACTATGAAGGGGGCTGAATGAGAGGGGAATGAGTCAGAGGTCTGCCAGCAGTCACGCGCTGGTCGTGCACATTTCACGTGAGAGGTATCTCCCGTTCCTTTGCTTTTCTGAAGACAAAGCATTTCTCCGTTTGGAATATAAGATTTATGTTAAAAACATGCTAAAGATTGATTCCATACATTGTTTGGCAAGTTTCTACAGTCTGTAACGGAACATTTTGACATTTCGTCTGCAACTAGTGAACGCGCTTTGTGAGTTTTGATTTGTTTACCAAACGCTCTAACAAAAGTAGCTATTTGGACATAAATGTTGGACATTATCGAACAAATCAAACATTTATTGTGGAACTGGGATTCCTGGGAGTGCATTCTGATGAAGATCATCAAAGGTTAGTGAATGTTATTTCTGACTTCTGTTGACTCCAACATGGAGGATATATGTATTTGTTCTCTGGGCGCCGTACTCAGATTATTGCATGGTTTGCTTTTTCCATAAAGCTTTTTCGAAATCTGACACAGTGGTTGCATTAAAGAGAAGTGTATCTAAAGTTCCTTGCATAACACTTGTATTTTCATCAACATTTATAATGAGTATTTCTGTAATTTGATGTGGCTCTCTGCAAAATCACCAGATGTTTTGGAAGCAAAACATTACTGAACATAACGTGCCAATGTATACTGAGATATAAATATGAACTTTATCAAACAAAACATGCATGTATTGTGTAACATGAAGTCCTATGAGTGTCATCTGATGAAGATCATCAAAGGTTAATGATTAATTGTATCTCTATTTCTGCTTTTTGTGTATCATCTCTTTGGCTGGAAAAAATGGCTGTGTTTTTCTGTGGCTTGGATCTGACCTAACATAATCGTTTGTGGTGCTTTCGCTGTAAAGCCTATTTGAAATCGGACACTGTGGTGGGATTAACAACAAGAGTACATTTAAAATGGTATATGATACTTGTATGTTTGAGGAATTTTAATTATGAGATTTCTGTCGTTTTGAATTTGGCGTCCTGCACTTTCACTGGCTGTTGTCATATCGATCCCGTTAATGGGATTTCAGTCCTAAGAAGATAAAGCGATGAATAGAGGTAGCATTAATCTCACCATCTCTGTTTTTATAATGAGAAAGTGACCAAAAACGAGGTTCCTTGTTTATTGGAAGGATTTGTATGGAAAGCCAACATTAGATGTTGCCATCCTCAAGATCCACACATGTTTTTACAATAACAGAGTAGCTGCAACACCCTTCAATTGAAGCAGCAGGAAACAAAAACAGATCAAAAATTAAATCACAGATAATTAAAATGAAGCAGGAGGATTTATAAATTGGCTGCACTTATTATAATACATTTTCAAGCACCAAATTAAGTTTCAGGTATGTGCCAGATGTTGACGTGTCGAAGAAACAAAAGTTTATGTACAATACAGGGGCATCCAAACGACAGGTCAAAGACAGGCAGTGGTCAGTAATCCAGAGAAGGTGCAAAGGGTCCAGAATGGCAGGCAGTCTCAGGGTCAGGGCAGGCAGGGGTCAATAATCCAGTGAGGTGGGGCCAGGTATAGAATGGCAGGCAGCGTCAGGGCGGGCAGAAAGTTCAAAACCGGGAAGGACTAGGAAACAGGAGCAAGAAACAGACAGGGGCAGGGATACAAACACTGGTAGGTTTCACAAACAAAATGAACAGGCAACAGACAAACAGAGAACACAGGCATAAATACACAGGGGATAATAGGCAAGATGGGTGACACAAGCACAAAGACAGGTGAAACAGATCAGGGTTAAGGACATTTTCAAGGTAGGCCTATGCCAGTTCCAAATCCAAGTTCAAGTAGGCTACTTCAAGCCCATTATATTGTTTAAAATTGCAGGTGGAAAACAAAATATATGTCATGTTGTTTCATTACCAGATCATATTGTGAATAAGCCCACTATGCTATGTAATGTGTTGTCATTATATCTAGAATAATTAATAGGGCTTGGTGTTGCACAATAATCCTACAAAATTGCACACAGAAGACTTGGTGACCAATCCGAGGCACAAAAACAAATGAAAACATGAACTCATTACCTTGATACTTCCTCTGTTAAATCAAGCAAGACCCTGTTGTAAATCAAGCAGACAGCAACAGATGATCAACATAAATACATTGCTAAGGATATTATATTCAATGTGGATCCAGGCACAACTGTCTTCGCCGGCATAACGAATGAGACATCGAAATATGTGGACATTCCTCCCAAACAGATTTTTTCACCCAACACTTGGGCTTTGATGCATCGCATGTGCTATCACAACAGCTGTTTGTCACTTGACTGTCATTTGGAAAATTCCTTCCTGGATCAGATGATGATGTGTGAAAGTATCAGGGCATAGCTGGACACCAAATACCATCCACTAAGTATTATGCATAATTATTGAAGAACCACATTAATTAATGAAGCATCGTTTTAGGTTTTAAGTAGCAAGGTAAGTTGACTTTCGGTTAGACGCATTCGAGTGTGCAATGCAAACATTATTTTGAATGTGTGTGCCCCCATGGAAACTGTTTTCACCCCCTAACATGAGGAGACACGAAATGTTACAGTTTTTATTTGAACCTTTATTTAACGAGGCAAGTCAGTTAAGAACAAATTCGTATTTACAGTGACGGCCTACCGGGGAACAGTGGGTTAATTGTCTTATTCAGCAGCATAACGACAGATTTTACCTTGTCAGCTCGGGGATTCGATCCAGCAACCTTTCGTTGCTGGCTCAATGCTCTAACCACTAGGTTAGTGGTTAGAGCGTTGCACTGCATTTCTGAATGCTCTACTGAAAAAACTGTCTAATAGCTAGATCCAGGATCCACCCCCTTTTTGCAGTCAGAACAGCTTCAATTCATCGGGGCATGGACTCTACAAGGTGTCAAAAGCATTCCACAGGGATGCTGGCCCATCTTGACTCCAATACTTCCCACAGTTGTGTCAAGTTGGCTGGATGTCCTTTGGATGGTGGGCCATTCTTGATACGCACAGGAAACTGATGAGTGTGAAAAACCCAGCAGTGTTGCAGTTCTAGACACACTCAACCCAGTGCACCTGGCACCTACTACTATACCCCATTCAAAGGCACTTAAATATTTACCCTCTGAATGGCACACATACACAATCCATGTCTCAATGGTCTCAAGGCATAAAAATCTGTCTTTAACCTGTCTCCTCCCCTCCATCTACACTGATTGAAATGGATTTAACAGGTGACGTTAATAATGGATCATAGCTGTCACCTGGATTCACCTTCTCAGTCTATGTCATGGACAGAGCAGGTGTTCCTAATGTTTTTTACACTCAGTCCATTTTACATACATGGTAGGCTACTTTTATACACAGTAGGCCTATTATAGAGAACATACATATATATTTTTGATATACACATTACTTTTCTTGCTGCAAGTTTGTGGCAAAATGTTGCCAGAAGTTGTTTGCAGCAAACCTTTGGCAACAACATTATTTATTACGACTAGTGGCAAACAGTTCACCAGTTTGTTTCTGGAAAACAATTCTCTCGAGATTATATTTGAATCTGTGCAAACCTGTGGCAACAATATGTACTGCCACTAGTGGCTCCCAGTTTACCAGAGGTTGTTTCTGGTGGGCACACCGTTTCAAAGACCAGTAACTTTTGACGACCAGTCAAGGAGATCAGAAAAAAAAATTTTGGATGGAAATGGAAACCAAGAAATCTACCTACCAAAGTTGTCCGGTGAGTGTCTTAACTTATTGCTTTAAATTCCTAATAAACTTTAAATTGCCATAGCTAATTGATGCCCGGTTAGCAATGTCATGTTTTATGGGATAGACAGAAACACGTAGTTGCTATATCAGTTTCAACCTGTCAATGCCACTGACTGGCTACAGTAGTGAACGTTCGATATTTTTGCGCTATTATTGTGATAGCTAGCTAGCTAGCTAGCTAGCTAACTAATAATTTACTGGACATTTTAAACACTTAGTCTTTTATTACTGCTAGCATGTCAATATGCTAGCGTCCCCTTCAGTAGTATTGTAATGAAACAGCAGGGAGCAGGTCTCGAACCCTCGACATTCGAGCCCGATGTCCAGCGTGCCATCGACTGTGCCGCAAAAGCATGCTCGTGCGTCAGGGTCGATTTCCCTGTTATAAACCCAGGGTCGTTACACTACTCCCTCCTTTCAAAGAGCGGGTCCTCGCGCTAGCTTGCGACTCTACGTCTTTACAGGAACGCGCTCACCGGTCAAGCACACGCACTGTCGTCGATGCGATGTCCGATCATTTCTGACACCAGTATAATGAAACCGGCAGGAAGCAGGCCTCGAATCCTCGACCTTCAAGCCCGAGGTCCGTCGCGCTATCGACTGTGCCGCAAAAGCATGCTTGTGCGGCAGGGTTGATTTCCGCGCTTATAAACCCAGGGTCGTTACAGTAGGAAGATGATGCATTGACACCCTGGAAAGATAAGTATGCGGTTGTGATAAATTGCTGTATTGTCTTCAAGCTGGATAAATTAAGCATTTATTCTCATAAATGTAGTCAATACTAAATTCATGCTTTGTAACAAGACATTTCATTGCTTTTATTAGTAACTAGCTCTTCTCGGTCACGTGTTGTTCTTTCTTTCTAGAAGCAATCAGTTATCAGGCAAAGAGACAGATTGAGGCCTTCAATCAAACGGAGGACTGAGAAATATGCATGCACCAGGTCAAGACTTCTTGCATGCATGGCCTTGATGAATGTGATCAATTATTTGTTTAGGAAAATAATATGGATTTCCATATAGGCATAACAAAATGTTTGTTGCTCTTCTTCCACCCAAGCCTTATACACCTGAGTCAGAAAGAAGTGACAACTAGTAGAAAAGTGGCTCTTGATGATGAAGTCCCCAGTCCAGATTGAAGATCTGAGTTTTAATCCATTGTATTGAGGCTTGACTGGAGGAAATCATTTCTGTGGCTCTCTAGAAACACACATTTTGGAGGAAGGTGTAATAAGTCCCAGTATGCTAGCTACATTGTTTGTTCATAAAGCATTTATACAAGGCATATTGTTTCCTTTCTGAAAAATAAATATAATGCCAGTTTCAGTGAGAAGCGTAGCAACATCCCACTTGGGCAAAAACTGGTTGTATCAACATTGTTTCCACGTCATTTCGACCCCCAAAAATCTAATGTGATGACTTTGAATCAACGTGGAAAACTGATTGGATTTGCAAAAAGTCATCAAGTAAGGGAATTTCACCTTTTTTTTTTTCTTTTTTTTCTTACTAAACTTTGAACCTAAATCCAATGACGTTTTTGTGGGGGGGATTTCACATTGAATAAACATTATGTTTACAACTCATATGCAAATGTGAATCAAAACTAGATGTTGAACTGACGACTACCCGGTGGGATGCAGCCTAACCCCATTGTTCTTATCCTGCCCATTTGCTGAGTCAAAAAAAAAAAATGTTTTCAGTAGGCCTATCTTAATGTTTTGTGTTTTCTGATTGTTTCAGTGCATGCGTTCAGCAAGCGTTCGACAGGATTTCTACAGGGCCGCCAGGTAGGCTAGCGGTTAAGAGCATTGGGCCAGTAACCAAAATGTCGCTGGTTCAAATCCCAAGCTGAGTAAATGAAATATGTGAGCAAAGTTCTTAACCCTAATGGTTCCTGTAAATTGATCTGGATTAGCGCATCTGCTAAATGACAAAAATGTAAAGTTCAGTCAGAGGCTATACTTCTTCCATTGGTTGAATGCTCATGTAAATTCTGAAGTTGCCCCTTGAGAACTCCTGGATATTTCTCTCATGTAAATGTTGTAGTTTTTGCTAGTTTCTTCATTAACACTGCATTATGTTTTTATTGTGAGATAGTTAAGAAGGTTGTATTGGATTTTGTGTTTTATGTGTTAAGACATTGAATACATTTTGTTTAGTTCTCTGTGAGAAGCAAGTACATTTAAAGTTATTTGATTTGGTTGATGTCGATAAAACATTTTGATGTTGTTTAATACACTAAATAACCAATTTGCATATTCATAATGATTTTGCCGCAAACATTAGAATGTTCGCCACAAGTTTCTCAAGAGTAGCTTGCCAGAAGAACACAAGTCGGCCCAAATGTGCGCAACAGTTTGCCACAAAATGAATTTGCATGTGAAAATATAAGCTTGCTGCAAATAAGCCAAAGATTTGCCACAACTCTTTGCCAGAAGCCTGTTTTTTTGGTAATGGCTAGTTCTCTGGACTTTTACTTTGATGAAGTAGGCTAGGCTAGGATAGAAAATAGGTATATGATCTGAGTCATTAAATGTCAGGGGAAATGAGATGATCACTTTTAAAGGGGAACTGGACCTGCTGATTTGGCCTCGTTTTTTGGCTTGTTCCTCAAGAAATCTTGCAAATACTGGACATTCCTGTATTAGTAATCATCTTCACATTGACGATGTGTTGAGTGTCATTCAGAGACGTCAAAATCAAATCTGTCTGTCTCCATCATCTTGCAAGTCTCCAAGTTAGATGCATCTGTGAACATATACACACAGTCACTGTTCTATTGATGGTGATATCTGACAAACATATACTATGTTGAAGTTTGAACAGGTCAGACTCTTCTCCCCATCGATGACTGTTGGTGAGCAGGCAAGAGGTGAGGTCTTTGCCATAGCAATGTAGATCAGCTTCTGGACCCTCATCAAAGATACTGTGTTAAATGTTGAATCTGGGTGCAGGTGACACACACATGCAGACACAAACGCAGAGCACCGATTACATTATCAATGGCCTGTTCAGGGGCAGAACGACAGATTTGTACCTTGTCAGCTCGGGGGTTTGAACTTGCAACCTTCCGGTTACTAGTCCAACGCTCTAACCACTAGGCTACCCTGTCACACCAGATTATCAATGGTGGTTATGATTAGCCTGGTGAAACCAACCTGATCACTACATTCACCTTTCTATTTCACTTCAGATATCATAAAGTGTAATAGAATGGGGAACACAGCGATTCGGCTGGGTCCACCAGGCTAGGTTATACTCTGGGTGTGCTGCCATCCTGTTAGAAGATAACAGATTATTTTATTACAATGGGTAAATTGGATTTTCATTGTGTTCAATGGTGTTATTTGCCCCCTAGTGGCGCTTTCTGGTACTTAGAGAGACGACGCAAACAGGAAGTTCAGAATTTGTTTTGCACGCATAGAGCAGCTACAAACAACGCTACGTTGCAGGTCTTTCGATGTAGTTATTTCTTGTCACGCTTCAGCCTTGGAAAAATATTTGTAAGTTCGATTCAAGCATTTAGCTAATGATGATGATCTTGTTATTGATAGAGTTTCTTACATATCAATGTTGGTTGCATTTACTCACAAATTGCAATGCCTTTTGTGTATGTCGTTAGCTGTATTACTTTGCTCATGCGTCATGCAAACGAACTGTAAAATATACAATACTGTAGTTTTGTTACTGTTTCTAGTGTAATATGCTTTGTTATTCTACATAGATGGTTATACATTATTAGATTAATGAAAGGAGCAATTACCATATGGTTAACAATTAGCTATATGGTTTGGCATCATGCCAGATTCATGGTACCTTAGCGCTTTGTATTTATGCAACTTCAAATGTTTAATGTACAGCTACAGTATGTCGGTGTGAATTGAACACTAAAGTATATTCCTTTCTGTATTTTGCAGTTTCACAACATAAACGTGTTCAATATATTCATTCAAGAAAAGTCACGCCTTGGGAGTTTTATTGAAGACTTAGTTGTTAGCTATCTGTCTAGTTTTGCATGGGAACGCAACTCAAGGGCAGAATAGTGAAAAAACATCATCACAGCGGGCTCAAGCACAAGAATAACTGCACACGGTGGTTATGTTTCTACGTTCATTAGCCAACAAAGCCTCTTATCCTAGGGAAGACCAGCAGTCTACGATGCAACAACCAGAGCCAGGTGTTCAACAGAGAGAGATGGAAGAGCCTCTTCAGCACATTGGGACCAAGTCTCAATCTACAAGATCAAGGTCATCAAAACAGTCAAGCAGATCCTCAACGGCGAGTTCTGCAGCCGTCAAAGCACGTGCCAAGGCAGACGCAGCGCGTGCACAAGTCCCCTATGCTGAGAAGGAAGCTTCTGTGATGAAGCAAAAAGCTGACCTCGAGGCAACTTTATATGTTCTCCAAGTTGAGAGAGCAGCTGCTGCTGCATTGGCTGAAGCTGCAGCCTTTGAAGAAGCTGTAGGATCAGAACGCAGAGAGCTTCGCAAAGAACTAGACACAGGGACACAGCCCTTAAGTCCAGTCCAACGTACATGTGAGTATGTGCAACAACATGCTAGGCCCTACTTTGCTGAACTTCCATTTGAAGTGGAGAAACAAGAGGTTAGTGTTGACCCAGCTACATGCCATAATCAAGAAAATAGCAAACAACAGAACATGAGCAGAGACTCTCCGTTCAAAAGAAATGAACAGCAGCATGGTGGAAATGGAAAGCAAGCCCACTTCCAGTCACACACACACAACTTCCCTGAGTCACAAGTGGCACCAGACCTCACCAAGTACCTCCTACGACGTGAGATGGTGAGTTCAGGACTCCTGAAGTTTGATGATCGCCCTGAAAATTATTTGGCATGGAAAGCATCCTTTCTCAATGCGACCAGAGACTTGAATTTATCAGCCAGGGAAGAGTTAGATCTAATTACCAAGTGGCTAGGGGCAGAGTCGTCTGAGCAAGCAAACAGAATTAGATCTGTCCATATTTTCAACGCAACAGCAGGACTTAACATGGTCTGGCAACGACTAGAAGAGTGCTATGGTACACCCGAAGTGATCGAGAATGCACTGTTGAAGAAAATTGATGATTTTCCAAAACTGACTAACAAAGACAATCACAAACTAAGAGAACTAGGTGACATTCTTCTCGAACTGGAGTGTGCTAAAGTAGAAGGGTACCTTCCAGGCCTCGCTTATCTGGACACATCTCGGGGGGTAAACCCTATTGTAGAGAAACTTCCATTCAGTTTACAAGAAAAATGGATAGCACAGGGATCCAAATATAAGGAGGACTATCGGGTAGCATTCCCACCATTCTCGTTCTTCTCAAGATTCATCAGGAGCCAGGCGAAAATTAGAAATGACCCCAGCTTCACCCTCTACACCTCAACTAACCAGGTGTCCATCAAAAGTGAGAAACCTGCCAGGTACAGCAGCAAGACACCTGTGACTGTATACAAGACAGATGTGTCTTCTGAGGCCTCAGACCACCAAACCAAACCCAGTAAGACAAAGGTTGAAAACCCTGACCGTCACTGCCCAATACATAACAAGCCTCATCCTCTTAAAAAGTGTCGTGGGTTTAGATTCAAAACTCTAGATGAGCGCAAATCATATCTCAAAGACAATGGCATTTGTTTCCGATGTTGTGGGTCAACTCAGCACAGGGCTAAAGACTGTAAGGTTTCAATCAAGTGCTCTGAGTGCGACAGCGACAGGCATCTTGCTGCTCTGCATCCAGGCCCAGCCCCTACAAATACAGACACCGCTACAGCAGAGACAGAGCACGGCGGGGAGCAAGGTGACGATGCTCTTCTATCTGTCACCTCAAAGTGTACAGAGATCTGTGGTGAGGCAGTCAATCCAAGATCATGTTCAAAAATATGCCTAGTCAAAGCTTATCCGGCTGGGAAAAGAGAGAAAGCTGTCAAAATGTATGTAGTGCTTGATGAACAGAGTAACAAATCTCTGGCCAAGACAGAGTTTCTCAGTCTCTTCAACATCAATGACAACTCTGCTCCATACACCATGAAGACGTGATCTGGGGTAACAGACTTCAGGCAGGAGAGCCGTCAACTTCATGGTGGAGTCTATAGATGGACACATGCAGCTCACTCTCCCTACTCTGATAGAGTGTGATATGATGCCAGACGATAGGATGGAGATTCCCTCCCCCGACATTGCGTATCATCATCCCCATCTGCAACCAGTTATGGACAGAATTCCAGCTGTGGACCCAGACGCTCCCATCCTCCTGCTCTTAGGACGAGACATCTTAAGGGTACACAAGGTACGAGAGCAAATCAATGGGCCCCACGACACTCCTTATGCACAGCGACTCGACCTCGGGTGGGTCATTGTGGGTGAGGTCTGTCTGGGAACGGCTCACCGACCAGCCAATGTTAACGTGTTCAGGACAAACATACTTCAAAATGGTCGCACATCCTATCTGAGCCCTTGCCCTGACATCATCCAGGTAAAAGAGAACTACAACAGCGTAGCTCAGAAACACATCTCTCCCTCTACAGTGCACTCGAGAGATCCAATCACAACTGTGAACACAGACAGCCTGGGATGTTCCGTGTTCGACAAAACACAAGACGATGATAAACCAGCACCATCAGTGGAGGACAAAGCCTTCTTGGACATTATGGACAAACAGGTTTTCCAGGATGATGGAAACAACTGGGTGGCTCCACTACCCTTTCACCCCAATAGACGTCGCCTTCCTAATATCAGGGAGCAGGCCATGAAACGTCTCACATCACTTCGCAGGACTTTAGACAAAAAGCCTGACATGAAGCGTAATTTTATTGACTTCATGCAAAAGATGCTGGATAACGACCAAGCCGAACCTTCACAGCCACTAGAGGGAGACAAAGAACGTTGGTATCTGCCCATATTTGGTGTTTACCATCCACAAAAGCCTGAACAAATACGAGTAGTATTTGACTCCAGTGCTAAGTGTCAAGGCGTGTCACTTAACGATGTTATGCTCAGTTGTCCAGACTTAAACAACACACTCTTGGGTGTCCTAATGCGTTTCCGCAAGGATTGCATTGCACTAACAGCAGATGTGCAACAAATGTTTTACTGTTTTGGTGTACGTGAGGATCACAGAGATTACTTAAGGTTTCTCTGGTATGAAGACAACAACCCAGATAGAAACATAACTGAGTACAGGATGAAATTCCATGTATTTGGGAACAGCCCTTCACCAGCCGTAGCCATCTACTGCATGAGACGAGCAGCGCTACAGGGTGAGAAGGAACACGGGTCAGAACCCAAGCAATATGTAGTGAAGAACTTCTACGTCGATGACGGTCTGACATCAGTAGCTACTACAGAAGAAGCTATCAATATTCTAAGAAAAACACAAGCAATGTTGGCGGAGTCCAACATGAAACTACACAAGATTGCATCCAATAGCAAAACAGTTATGGAAGCCTTCCCTATGGAGGACCGTGCGAAAGACTTCAAAGATCTGGACCTAGGAGTGGATCCTCTCCCCTTTCAACGGAGTCTGGGACTTTCCTGGAACCTGGAAACAGACAGCTTCTCATTCCAGGTGTCCCACAATGAGAAGCCTTTTACTCGGAGAGGCATCCTGTCCACAGTGAATAGTCTTTATGACCCCCTTGGGTTCGTGGCTCCAATAACAATGCAAGGTAAAGCCTTAATCAGAGAACTCTCTTCTGATCAGAGTGAGTGGGATGTCCCTCTTCCAACAGAAAAAGAAGAGAAATGGAAACAGTGGAAGCAAGTCCAGTGTCTCGCTGACACCTTTTGGAAAAGGTGGAGACAGGAGTTCCTGACAACGCTGCAGAGACGCAGAAAATGGACAGCAGAAAAGCCAAATGTAAAAGAGGGAGATGTTGTCTTATTGAAAGACAGTCAGGCACACAGAAATGACTGGCCAGTCGGGCTTGTGGTAAAAACCTTTCCCAGTACTGACAAAAAGGTTAGGAAAGTAGAACTAAAAATTGTCAAGCAAGGAGCTGCTAAGGTGTTTCTGAGACCAATCTCAGAGATTGTTGTTCTTCTTTCTGAAGCATCCTAGAGACAAAAGATAAAAATAGAAAGGACATTATTTGTTTCTTGATATGTTTTATTTCACAGTGGCACAATTTCATTATACCAGGCGGGGAGTGTGCTGCCATCCTGTTAGAAGATAACAGATTATTTTATTACAATGGGTAAATTGGATTTTCATTGTGTTTAATGGTGTTATTTGCCCCCTAGTGGCGCTTTCTTGTACTTAGAGAGACGACGCAAACAGGAAGTTCAGAATTTGTTTTGCACGCATAGAGCAGCTACAAACGACGCTACGTTGCAGGTCTTTCAATGTAGTTATTTCTTGTCACGCTTCAGACTTGGAAAAATATTTGTTTGTAAGTTTGATTCAAGCATTTAGCTAATGATGATAATCTTGTTATTGATAGAGTTTCTTACATATCAATGTTGGTTGCATTTACTCACAAATTGCAATACCTTTTGTGTATGTCGTTAGCTGTATTACTTTGCTCATGCGTCATGCAAACGAATTGTAAAATATACAATACTGTAGTTTTGTTACTGTTTCTAGTGTAATATGCTTTGTTATTCTACATAGATGGTTATACATTATTAGATTAATGAAAGGAGCAATTACCATATGGTTAACAATTAGCTATATGGTTTGGCATCATGCCAGATTCATGGTACCTTAGCACGTGCTTTGTATTTATGCAACTTCAAATGTTTAATGTACAGCTACAGTATGTCGGTGTGAATTGAACACTAAAGTATATTCTTTTCTGTATTTTGCAGTTTCACAACATAAACGTGTTCAATATATTCATTCAAGAAAAGTCACGCCTTGGGAGTTTTATTGAAGACTTAGTTGTTAGCTATCTGTCTAGTTTTGCATGGGAACGCAACTCAAGGGCAGAATACTGGGCATTACAGTGTATGCATATAATAAATGGAAGATAAACAACAAATTCATGCCAGTTTACATAAATGATGTTTCACAATTGGTTTATCATATATCAAAGTAGTGAAGTGGGTTTCCTTCTGTATTTGTACAAATGGTGAACCTGTGAAAGTTGTTGACGCTGACAGGTGAAGGTTACTGGCCGGATACTTGCCGACATGTGGCTGACTGTTCAATTCATTGGAATGCTCACAGAGCGGGAATGTCTGTATGATGCTGATGAGGGCCCCGTTACTGGTCTCATCTATGCTGCATGTTTGGCTGCAAACTGGAACAACTGCAGCAGGCAATCTTATGACGTGGTGTTGACTGGGAGGGCTTGTGACAGGGTTATATAATAGATAGTAGTAATTGAGCATTTTATTCTAAAGAAAGGACAAAGCATTTAGCTAATGCACTTCACAACCAAAATGACTACTAGATGTGTAGTCTTGGCTGGGGAATTAGCTACTAGTTTATCAAGCTGGGTATTTTTTAAATACAGCTTTTCACACAGCACTAATTACCTGTCGTTGTTCATGAAGCCGTCCCTGCCATCAGAGCAGTAACTAGTGTCGCTATCAGAGGCCTCATGATGGTGTGTCCTTTTCATAGTCGAGGGAGACCTAGCAACAATGGAGGTGTCACAAGGGTACTTGTGTCGCATGACACTTTTAGTAGGAGGTCTTGCCTGAGAAGCTGTGAAAATAGCAAGTGAACGGTGAATACAATTATTTTTGGAGGTCAATAAAACCATGTCCAGCAATCACATGTTATGATACACGCCTTTGCTCCTTCGGGTAGTTACTGGCATCCGTTCATGACCAGGGGGTCAGTCTGGCACCCAACTGTGTACTTTGCCTAACAGAAACAGGGTCAACGATTGTCATCACTCAGTTATGAAAATGGATAGAGAAATAATGTAATCTTGTTTGGAAGCTAATTCTAGCTTTACAGATGTTGACTGACTGGCACCAGATTGGATTAGATTCAGGCCGGTGACACCGTTGCACTATGCAACCAACTGACATGTTTTGCTATGATCCTGGGTTGCGTTTGTTGCTGCTAGTTAGTACACTGTTGTTGTCAGATATGAGTTAACTAATGCCACCAAAGCTGCATCCAATATTTATTTGAGCCCTAGAGATGGGATGCACCTTGGAGGCTAATGTGGCTGTTTTGTCTAAATTACACTAATTTATAGGGACATGGAAATATGATGGCATCGCTAAACTACTCTAATAATTCGTAGGGAACAACTCAAATTTACGCTAAAATAGGGTGGTCTCCTCCATCTTAGTTAGGTGGCTAAAGTTATACTGCGTCTAAAGTCAATCTGGCGACATCACAATCATGACATGGGTTTCCTACTAAGTATTTGGCTTCTTTTGAAATGTTATTGTTTTTCCAAGCCAAATCCGAGTTGTATTGAGGTAGGCTAATGTTAGCCAGCTAGATAGCTAATTAGGTAGTTAGCTAGCTAGTTAGGTACATATTTAAGTAGATAGCTAACATCAGCTATGCTAGCGATGATAATGATTATCAAAATATACATAATCAGATACATAACCAGCAGTTTATGGTCTAGTTACCAGTATACTCACCAGTGGAGGCTGCTGAGGGGAGTACGGCTCATAACAATGGTTGTAACGGCGCGAATGGAATGGCATCAAACCATGTTACAATTGGCACATTCATCCCCCCACCTCTCCCATGTAAATGAAAATGTGTTTTTATATGTATTTTATACCATTCCACCTATTCCACTCCAGCCATTAGCACAAGCCCCTCCTCCCCAGTTAAGGTGCCACCAACCTCCTGTGATTACTCACCACCATTGGGGACCAACAAACTCAACCATCTATTCTGCATGGTAGGGTACTCGGGTCCTTCGGTAGGGCATGCAAACCATAGTTGGCTGTGATCAATCCATACAGAGTTTGTCAGTCTCAGATGGCCATGATCCTTTGAACATGATGAAACAACGGTGCCCCAATTCAATGAAGGGAAGCGAAGTGGGTGGAGGGGCAATTTGCACGTGGAGCTTGGCAAAAGAGGACATATATTGTTGA
Source organism: Oncorhynchus gorbuscha (assembly GCF_021184085.1). NCBI lineage: Eukaryota > Metazoa > Chordata > Actinopteri > Salmoniformes > Salmonidae > Oncorhynchus > Oncorhynchus gorbuscha. The sequence continues at coordinate 55,128,572 of NC_060181.1, read as the reverse complement.
CATAATTGTAATCCAAACCCAACTTTAATTTACTTGTTGTGACGCACTCAGGTTCCAAACTCAGTTTTAGATGAGATTAGACTTTTCCAATTTACACTTTGTAGTCAATTTTGACACTAGAATATATTTTTACCCATATCGATGCCATATTGGGCATTTTTAAAGGGATATGTTGGTTTTTAGGGACAGTTGCTCTTTAATAGTGGAATAAATTGTGATTATTACATTAAATTGAGATCTTTACATTTTTCAGTTAAGTGTCTGCATCTGCTGTCCATTCAAATACAAATGTTTCAGTTGGGCTCCTGCAAGAACCCCCAACAACTAAGGAGGTTCCTCGATGAACGCCACCTCCCATTGGGGGAGAACTTTGAGGATCTTCGAAGAACCCTTGTTGAAGCCCTCATTTTTAGAGTGTACCCTGACCCTGGCCTCAACAACATGCCTAGAATACCTTTCGGATGAGACAAGTGGTCAAAGAGATGGAAAATTCAGAGGACCATTGCAAGCATGTCTAGTCAGTATGGGGTGTACATCATGCCTTATCCAGTTTATTTTTTGCATCAAGGCTTGTTTATTGGTTTAACATCCGGCTTACTAAAACGGACAAACTCCATGAAGTCTCAAGCACTGGGTCGCTATTCTGCCGTGGGCTGGCAGGTGTGTTCATCGGGTGCCCTCGTGAAACCCCAGACCTCAAACTTGTATCAATATAATAGCACATTGCAGGAGGACGCGGGGATCCGAGGGGAGGAGAGCGAAACGTGCCTGTCAAAATGCTACAAATCTCTGGGAGATTGTAAACGAAGTTGTCAATTCATCAGTCAGCTACATTATAGAAGCTTCGATCTAGATTGTGAAAGAGGTTTACCCCAATCTCAATACATTTTCCCTGACATAATAGGAAATGTTCGAGGCTACTTATCTGTGTATATGCAGAATAATAGAAATAGATCTAATTTTATTTTAAGAATAGGCCTATTGGTAAGGCTTTCGGTTCTGATATGTTTAATGTCTAAAAATACAGTGGGGCAAAAAAAGTACAGTATTTAGTCAGCCACCAATTGTGCAAGTTCTCCCACTTAAAAAGATGAGAGGCCTGTAATTTTCATCATAGGTACACTTCAACTATGACAGACAATTAGAAAAGAAATCCAGAAAATCACATTGTAGGATTTTTAATGAATTTATTTGCAAATTATGGTGGAAAATAAGTATTTGGTCACCTACAAACAAGCAAGATTTCTGGCTCTGTTGTCTGTATGTCTAAAATAATAATGCAACAGTAGCACAACAAAGTACATGACAGGATAGAAATACATACTTTGAATATGAGATAATACCTGTTAAAGGGCAGCCAGAGTCCCACCACTTGATTTGAAACATAAAAATAACAAACATTGGAGTTCCATTTGGGGTTATAATAGGGTAAGACAGTTATACTAAGCTCATAAAGAATTTAAAGCCCATTCTTCAATAAACAATGGGTTATTATTCATTGAAATAGGTTGTTGAAATAACCCTCTTATGGACTGTGGCTTTGTTAGACTGTGATGCCCCAATTCACTCACACTGTTCTGTACCAAGGTTCTATCGTATGGTTCTAACTTCAAATGTTATCTCCAGGTGTCAGAAGGGAAAACCATTAGCTGCCAGGAAATGGGTGCTTTTGGAACTGTTTATTGGTGTAAGAAGAAAAATATGACCAGCATGGCTATGCTTAGATGAAACCCACTCATGGTAGTGATTCCATGTTATGTGGCACACTGAGCTCTAAGTGAAAGAAGACGTCTCTATGGTAACAGCATGCTGCCGCATCTGGGCTAACTCCTCGTCCCAAAGGACCAATGAATCTCCAACCGCTCTGATATTTAACGTCCACACTTCCTTACGTTCTATTCTCTCCATCCTCCTATTCAAGCTCAGTCCTCAAGACAATGAATCTCTCTCAACTCTACCCTGAAATTACTTGCTTTTTTGAAAGCCTATGTCCATATACACATCTTTTGGCTGGACTGTAAGGCCAGAGGTGAGACCAAGGCACTATTATTTGAGTAACAAGCAAGTTTCAAGTCACAAGGTCCGAGTCCCAAGTAGAACGGGTCGAGTCTCGGAGTCAAGTCGTGCATTCTAAGAACAGTGACTGCTAACCTTTGTCTATTTATTGAGGCTATCAGACAGCCTTCATTATTTTGTCTACAACACATTTTTTTAAACTAGTCAAGTCAGTTAAGAACAAATTCTTATTTACAATAACGGCCTACCCCTGCAAACCCAGGCGACGCTGGGACGCCGCCCTATGGGACTCCAAATCATGGCCGGAAGTGAACCAGGGACTGCAATAACACCTTTTAGCGCTGTGCCACTCAGTAGCCCTGAGATGTTGATCGGGTAATTGTAAAATGGAGACCTTGTAGTAGTCTTAAGGGCATGAAATCAGCAGAAGGCAAGGCAGGTTGACGTGCTCTGAGTGTAGTTTTATTTACAAGTCTTGGCGATTTAATGGTAAAAGCCCCATTATCATACAACATATATAAGTAGGTTTATCTGACTGGACACGGGCAAGATTCTACAGCCTCCCCCTGAGAAAACAAATGTAATCTGTCTAACAGGAGCTCAAGAAGGTACATACTGTATAAGCGCTTGGCCCCTCCCAGGACCATATAATCAACTCAAAGTTGAATTGTCACATGCGCCGAATACAACGGGTGTAGTAGACCTTACAGTGAAATGCTTACTTGCACCAATAGTGCAAAAAATGTAATGGGTGAACAATAGTTAAGTAAAGAAATTAAAAAGACAGTGAAAAACAGTAGCGAGGCCATATACAGTAGCGAGGCTACATGCAGACACCGGTTAGTCAGTCTGATTGAGGTATTATGTAGAAATGGTTAAAGTGACTATGCATATATATGATCAGAGAGTTGCGGGAGCGTAGAACCAATAAACCGGTTCTACAATGTAAAAGACCATTTCCACATCCATTGTTACATTGGTGCACTTGTCTGAATCAGACGTAATGATTATTAATGATATTCCATCACCATTCATACATGGAACAATATTTTTCTCTTATTCAACACACTTTACTCCAAACCGTGGTGCGCAGGCCACCTAGCCCATTTCTATGCGCATCGATGCGCAAATGCTGCTATTACGCACAGCCAGAATGACAGAGACATAGGACACGGAATTCCGAACTAACCTGTGAAATATCAACAAAGAAAACCATACATTGAATTAAATAAAACATGTACTTCTACATGAGTGTTGTGGACGTTCATGTGCGCACTAAACATCGCGCCCACTCAGAGGGTGGGGCGGCAGGGTGGCTTAGTGTTTAGGGCGTTGGGCTAGTAACCGGAAGGTTGCAAGTTTAAATCCCCGAGTTGACAAAGGAACAAATCTGTCGTTCTGCCCCTGAACAGGCAGTTAACCCACTGTTCCTAGGCCGTCATTGAAAATAAGTTCTAAATGACTTGCCTGGATAAATAAAGGTATAATCAAAAAATAAATAAAAGGGTGAGAAATGGTAGGCTAAATGAAAATGTATAGTATGAAACAGACATGTTTAAGTGTTGCAATAAACGGTACGTGTATAGAGTGATGAAATGCTAGCAATTATTGTATGGTTAGATGGAATGTAGAATTATGCATTTAAATGTGTGAAAGCAACAGCAAACATTTAAACAAGATAACAAAGCGCTCTCTGCTGGTGGGAGTTTGGAGGTCGCAAGTGGAGAGAGGCACCTATGGTGCGTCCTCGCCACAGTAATAATTCATTTGAACAACAAATTCCAAATGCAAGCTTCGTAAGTAAATTATCAACTTCAAGTCATTTTGATGTACCAAAAGACCAGTAGGCCCAATTGTTGCTTGATGCCCCATTGCTGGTGAGCTTGCAAAGTAAACAGGTATTATTCTTGATCACCAAACTACACTACATATACAAAAGTATTTGGACACCCTTTCAAGTTAGTGAATTCAGCTATTGAATCCAGCTATTCAGGTATATAAAATCGAGCACACAGGTATATAAAATCGAGCACACAGGTATATAAAATTGAGCACACAGCCATGCGATCTCCGTAGACAAACATTGGCAGTAGAATGGCCTTACGTGGCACTGTCATAGGATGCCACCTTTCCAACAAGTCAGTTCGTCAAATTTCTGCTCTGCTAGAGCTGCCCCGGTTAACTATATAAGTGTTGTTATTGTGAAGTGGAAACGTCTAGGAGCAACAACGGCTCAGCAGTGAAGTGCTAGGCCACACAAGCTCACAGAATGGGACAGCCAAATGCTAAAAAAAATTCTGTCCTCAGTTCCAACACTCACTACGCGTTCCAAACTGCCTCTGGAAACAATGTCAGCACAAGAACTGTTCGTCATGAGCTTCATGAAATGGGTTTCCATGGCCATGCAGCTGCACCCAAGCCTAAGATCACCATGAACAATGCCAAGCGTCGGCTGGAGTGGTGTAAAGCTCACTGCCATTAGACTCTGGAGCAGTTGAAACGCGTTCTCTGGAGTGATGAATCACACTTCACCATCTGGTAGTCTGACGGACAAATCTGGGTTTGGCAGATGCCAAGACAACGCTACCTGCCCGAATGCGTAGTGCCAACTGTAAAGTTTGGTGGAGGAGAAATAATGGTCTGGGATGTTTTTCATGGTTTGGGCTCGGCCACTTAGTTCCAGTGAAGATAAATATTAATGCTACAGCACTCACTGACATTCTAGACCATTCTGTGCTTCCAACTTTGTGGCAACAGTTTGTGGAAGGCCCTTTCCTTTTCCAGCATGACAATGCAACTGTGCAAAAAGCGAGGACCATACAGAAATGGTTTGTCAAGATCGGTGTGGAAGAACTTGACTGGCCTGCACAGAGCCTTGAACTCAACCCGATCTTACGCCTTTGGGATGAATTGGATCGCCGACTACAAGCCAGGCCTAATCGCCCAACATCAGTGCCTGACCTCACTAGTGCTCGTGCCTGAATGAAAAGCAATGTTCCAATATCTAGTGGAAAGCCTTCCCAGAAGAGTGGGGGCTGTTATAGCAGTAAAGGGGGGACCAACTCCATATTAATGCCCAGAATTTTGGAATGAGATGTTCGGTGAGCAGGTGTCCACAAACTTTTGGTCATGTAGTGTATTTTTGGAGCTGCATATTTACCTATTATGGCAATCCTCTCTCCCTACAATTCGATGTTTGCACTGCACCCAATCCTATAGCTGTACAGCAAATCAGCATTCTGTTTGCTAGCTCACGCAACCTGTGTTGATTGACAGTTTACAGGTCCAATCAGAGGGCAACGTGTGCGTTTCACGAGCCAATCTGTTGCACATTTCTTTTGCAAGGGTGATGCTGCGGCTACTGTCTGGCTGCGTGGAGAGTAATCCACGGAGACTCTGTGCTACAAAATGAGTGTCAAAACGTTACAAAACCTGGCCAGATCATTTAAAATGATCATTATCAAGTCAACGTCGAGTCCCGAGTATTGAGTCTCCAAGTTGAGTCTCAATTTATTTTATATCAAGTCGCGTCTCATGTCATCAAATTGGTGACTGGAGTCAGACTTGATTCCAAGTCATGTGACTGCTGTAGGCCCAAAACTCACTCCTGGACCATCAGTGACAGACAATCTTACAGACTGTGGCTTTAATAGGAAACCAAGAAAGTGTGTGCCTAGGAAATTAAATGCATAAAAGCTTTTACATTTTTTAAATTAAAACTCTTTCTAAACTAACTATATTACACATGGAAAACATTTCATGAGCAACTCATAAGTTACGTTAAATACATTTGATTTAAAATATTTTAATTCATGAACAACGGTCCCAAATACTTCAAATAACTTTAAGAGGTGAGAAATAAAGGGCCATTTGATGAAGCAGAAGCTGACTCCCCACCTGACCTACCCGGTACCCAGTCTCTCTACGTCTCTTCAATAGCTGTGAAACATTAGTTAAATACCTCACCTGCTTTTGTCATTATCATTCCTCTTCACAGGGCTGCCACTCTGCTTTAGCCTGGGAGCTAATAACTCAGAGTGGTGTGTGGGGAAAGTATGCTTTACAATATGACTCGGGCCCTTTGCTGACGGGGCCGAACGGCGGGGGGCCCATTTGAAGCATTTTCAGATGAGCATTGGGACCTTCAATAATTTCCTCTTTGGATTGAACAGCTCTCCTGGTGCCCAGCACAAACACACTAAGCAGAGAGTCTAGATAAACAGAGATGCTTTAAGTATTTTCTAGGTGTTAAGCACTAAGGGGGCTGTAGGCAATTGTAGCCGTCGTGGCTAATCTCGACTGGATAGAGAAATGTCAAATTAGCATGTATATACAGCCATACCTTTTACTCAGTGTTATTTTATTGGTGTGTTAATTGAGCTCCACAAAAGTTACTTTTATTGTGCTTTAGACAATGCACAAGCCCACTCAACTCCTTATAGCAGACCTAAGGATTTGGGCCTGGGGTGTAAGCTAGGTGAGATGTAAGGAGCAGGGACGGACAGTTTACTGTAAGTGTCGCCTCAGTGTTGACATCTGCTGATGACAACCCCATCGTCACCCCCTCGTTTTAGCCAATCAGCAAAGCAAACAGGTCCCATGTTTGCCTTTGGTTTTTGGTTTGGTCATCTCCCCTCCAACCCAATCCAGACCAGCCTTAGCCTTTCAGGCCACCTGGGTACTGTGAACATAAACAGGACGCTGTGAACCTGGGCCCAGCAGCTAGGCTTACCTTGCTAACCTTGGCACCATGGTCACAAGTGCAATGCTAATCACGCTAGCTGTGTTTGTGCAGGAGGCAGTGGAGTGACCTTCCCCCTTGTCAGCACCCTACTGACCGTTCCTTCTCCATTCCCTCTCTCACCTGTTTACTTAATCAGTCTTTGACTCTCCATCTCATCAACAAGAAACCCTCTATTCCAGATGGGGTTTGTAGTTGGGGGTGGGGTGGGGTTGTGTTTGGGTTCAGATCCTGGAAGTTGTATATATAATTGTGTTTTCGCCAACATAATGGCTCTGGCAACACTGTTTGCTGTAACTGTCAAGTCAATGAAACATGCTTGAGTTGAATGTGAGGGGGGAAAGGGGAGAAAGTTCATGACTAAAGGCCCTACTTTCAGTGGAGAGAAATACCAGTCTGATTTTTTTTCTTTCTTCCCCAAACCAATATGCACCGATAATATGTACAAAAAGCGAAAAGGTTGAAAAAGCTTAAGGCTCGATTCAATCCATATGGCAGAAGTTTCACGTTATAGCTCAATTGAAATGTAAAGGTAATGTTCCCACGTTGGCGGAGACTGCATTCACGGTGCACGCTGCATTATTCATACCTTTACATTTAAATTACGCTATAACGTGGAACTTCTACGAAACGGATTGAATTGAGCCCTTGGCTTTAGTTTTTTTTTTTACATATATGCCTCAAATATTGTTACCATGGCCAATTCATGCGCAAGTCAGGCATTTTGAACTCCGCACTGAGGATAGGCCTTTTACTCTCTATAGCCCTGAATATCAAAGTGAAGAGAGCGGCACTGGGGGGCCTCTGGGGACCTCTGGCACCCCGGGCCCCTGTCCACACTCGAGAACGCCTATGAGAAACCTGCATCATATTAAACCAACCTAAACGCTTCAAGCTGTTACACACTCCCCTATGAAACCTTTATGAAGGGCCCCTAATGCAATTTCAGAAACACGTTGTCAATCGGCGTTGCAGTGGAGGAGGTGTGGATATATGAATGGATGGCCACAGAGAGGCATATGACAGTGAAGAATGGCTCTTTGAGTTTTAGTGCCTATGGTTTCTATGCCCACCCCCCAACATATACTCACAGAAATTGTCTCTTGCTTCATTCACCAAAGGGGCTTACCATAAGTATAGAGTCTGAATATCAACACTATATTGTGTAATAACCTAAGTGGCCAATTCTGCTCCGCCTCATGGGTCTCCCGGTCGCAACAGGCGGCCTGGGATTGAACACGGTTCTGTAGTGAAGCCTCAAGCACTACGATGCAGTGCCTTAGACCACTGCGCCACTCGGGAGGCGTCGTTTTGAACTTCTAACGTGGTAGGGATAATAAACAAGGGAGTGGTTTGTGACACACAAGAGCAGCAGCTCACCTATTTATCAGCTCATACTTCAGTTACACCTCCAATACTGCCAAAGTATCCACTATGCGGATGTTTGCCAACGCGGATTAACACGCAATCTGATTTGAATAGTGGCCTGGGTATCGAGCCTGGTTTCCCGGATACTCTCCATTGAGAATTCTCTAGGACTAGGCTTAAGCTAAATCAAAGAAACCAGCCCCACCTGTATATGAAACAGGGAGAGCTTGTCATAGAAAAATGAGTTTGTCTATGAGTGGGGTCCTTCTTTCTCTACATTTTATTTTACAGTAATCAGAGTAGTCTATGCGCTATACTTTTGTCAGAACTTGTGTAACCAATACATTTGAGGACATTTCCCTCTATAATGCTGCAGATTACAAGTCACTCCTCCTTACTGGAAAAAAGTGACTTAATATTGGGAAATCTCCCCGTTTTGTTGAAAAGCCCACAACTAACTTCCTCCATTACTGGGTCATGGTTGGTGGTAGTGGTGGTGTTGGTGATAGTCAGAGATGGACTGTCAATAGGAAAGTTATCGCAAATGCCAGATGGGGTGGTCCATCTTTAGCCAATTGGGGCTGTCTAAAATTTAGGAAAATAATGGGCTGGTGTGTTAAAATTGCCCGGGACGATTTCTGGTCCCAGTCCCTCCCTGGAAATGCTAACATTACAGCCAATAGTATATTTTTACGTCACATAAGAAGGGACTACTGCTACTGTTAAAGGTCCAACAGCCATTTTTATCTCAATATCAAATATTTTCTGGGTAACAATTAAGTACCTTACTTACCAGGTTTTCATCCAACCTTTTTACTTGAGTAAAGTACATTTCTAATACAATATGTAATTATAGGCTTGATGGAAACAGACAATGCATCAGTAAACTTTCCCAAATGTCGACAAAACAAAATACGTCACCCAAGGTGGGATCTTTTTGTGTTTGTAAAAATGAATTATAGAAGAAATGGCATTTGAAACGCCATCTTATTCTGGTGACATGATCATCAGTGCTTGGCTGCCTTTTGTCAAATAAAAATAATCTCGCTCTTTTGTCCGTAATAATCTCGTCTAGGCTACACCCGCACTATGTCTGTGAGCTGTTGGCTAGAGCACACATGCCAATAGCAGTGGGCACACTCACTATATAACGCAAACAAATGTGAGAAAAAGATTGGTAGAGTTGAAAATGTGCTGGATATCCATTTAACTTGACATTTTTATTCAGTACATGGGAATTTTACCGCAAAAGGTATTTTTACGTGCACTAAATAATCGCACACAAGAAGTACATTTGTTTTAGAATATTCAATGAAAATCCGTCGCAAATTGGATGGAAACCTAGCTAGAGTGATTTCAATTAAAATGGTCAAAAAGAAACAAAATTAGCTTCTATGCAAAGGACAATTTCTCAAGCAAGAATGTTGTTAGGACTGAAAATTTGTTTTTGAACTTTCTTATTGGTCTATTAACTAATTCACCTCGTGTTGATTTTGCCATGGAATTCCAAAACTCCATTCCACCAAAACAGTCTGAAATTTCAGGTGGGCTTTTCAAACAGCTCTTACACTAAAAGGACATTATCATCATTTTCACAATTTCACAGTATTATTCCAGCCTCATAGTGTGGAAATATACACTGAAACATATAAATGCAACATGCAAAGTGTTGGTCCCATGTTTCATGAGCTGAAATAAAAGATCACAGAAATGTTCCGTATGCACAAAAAGCTTATTTCTCTCAAATTTTGTGCACAGATGTGTTTACATCCCTGTTAGTGAGGACATTTCCCTTTGTAATGCTGCAGAACATGAGTCACTCCTCTTTACTGGAAAAGAGTGGCTTAATATTGTGAAATCTCCCCGTTTCATTGAAAAGCCCACAACTAACTTCCTCCATTACTGGGTCATGGTTGGCGGTAGTGGTGGTGTTGGTGATAGTCAGAGATGGACTGTCAATAGGAAAGGTCTCGCAAATGCCAGATGGAGTGGTCCATTTTTAGCCAATTGGGCCTGTTGGAGAAATAATGGGCTGGTGTGGTGGCCTAGAGGAAAAATAATTGGCCTTTGTGTTCAAATTGCCCGGGCTGATATCTTTTCCTAGTCCATTCCTGGTGTTAGTGCCTGAACAGGTGATGTTTACAGACTGTAGTTTTTGTGGGGGCATGTTTGTTCTCCTGATTCCCTTCAGTGTGCCACTCAGTGTGACCATGGTGGCTAACAGAGCAAAGTTTGCCCACAGCTGCTTGTCAAAACGACAGGGAAGAGAAATGCTCGGCTGCCGTTTGACAAATAAAAATAACCCCGCTCTTTTGTCGGTTATAATCTCATGTAGGCTATACCCGCACTATGTCTGTGAGCTGTTGGCTAGAGCACACATGCCAATACCAGTGGGGACACTCGCTATATAACGCACAAAAAAACGTGTGAGAAAAAGATCAGCAGGGTTGAAAATGTGTTGGAAACCCATTTAACTTATTCGCATGAAAATCTGTCGCCAATTGGATGGAAACCTAGCTAGAGTGCTTTCAATTAAAATGGTAAAAAATAAACAAAAATGGCTTCTTAGCAAAGGACAATTTCTCAAGCAAGAATGTTGGTAGGACTGTCTGGGACTGTTCTGAGTGGGGAGGGGTACAACATGCAAAGTGTTAGTCCCATGTTTCATGAGCTGAAATAAAAGATCAGAGAAATTTTTCAAATGCACAAAAGCTTATTTCTCTCAAATTTTGTGCACAAATGTGTTTAGACCCCTGTTAGTGAGCATTTCTCATTTGCCAAGATAAACCATCCACCTGACAGGTGTGGCATACCAAGAAGCTGAATAAACAACATGATAATTACACAAGTCCACCTTGTGCTGGGAACCACTTTAAAATGTGCAGTTTTGTCACAACAGAATGCCACAGATGTCTGAAGTTGAGGGAACGTGCAATTGGTGTGCTGACTGCAGGAATATCCACCAGAGCTGTTGCCAGGGAATGTAATGTTAATTTCTCTACCACCAAAACGCCTCCAATTTAATTTTAGAGAATTTGGTAGTATGTCCAACCGGCCTCAAAACCGCAGACCACGTGTATGGTGTCGTGTGGGCGAGCGGTTTGCTGAAGTGAAAGTTGTGTACAGAGTACCTCATGGTGGGGTTATGGTATGGGGAGGTATAAGCTACGGAAAAAAACACAACTGCAATTTATAGATTTTAATGCACAGAGAAACCATGACGTGTCCTGAGGTCACGTCATGGTTTGTCATTCATCTGCCGCCATCACCTCATGTTTCAGCATGATAATGCACAGCCTCATGTCGCAAGGATCTGTGCACAATTCCTGAAAACTGAAAATGTCCCACTTCTTCCATGGCCTGCATACTCACCAGACATGTCACCCATTGAGCATGTTTGGGATGCTCTGGATAGACGTGCAAGACAGTGTGTTCCGGTTCCCGCCAATATCCAGCAACTTCGCTCAGCTATTGAAGAGGAGTGGGACAGCATTCCACAGGCCGCAATCAATGCATATCTGTATTCCCAGTCATGTGAAATCCGTAGATTAGGGCCTAATTTATTTATTTCAATTTACTGATTTCCTTATATGACTGTAACTTAGTAAAATCTTTGAAATTGCTTCTTGTTGCGTTTAATATTTTTGTTCAGCATATATAAAACACGGGACATCACGTTTTTGACTCCACTGGAAGTTTAAATTAAAGAGTTGACATAAGGTTAGCCATTCTGTGTGCAATGTAGAAATGGTGTTTAAGAGCTAAAGCAGTGGCATCTGTGTGTTTCAGGGCAATGGTGGTACTAGGAATTACAGGTTTGAAAATACAAGCAATATCAATTTCAATTGCAGAGCAATAGGTATTGGTATGCTGACGGTCATTTGTTCATGGAAGCAGCAACACTAGTAGTAACAGGGATTGCACTGTTAGCAATAGACACAGGCAGTGCTGCTAATGAAAACCAGCTGGAGCTGTTTCTCTGCTGAAGACCTTTTGTTCATCTTGGTATGAAACACATGCTCTCCCTTGCTCTCTCTCAGACACCGTGACACATACACACTCGTGCATGCACCCGCGTGCACACACACACACACACATAAACACACACACACATAAACACACACGGGGCCCTCATCTGAGTACACTTTAGATCCACTTGCCTAGATCCTTTGGGGGTATGCCTTGTCAGGTTTGCGGTCCAAACCCAGAGTTAACCATTTCTGGCATGCACATGGACAGTAAAATTCAACTCATCACAGAACGAGCGCCCCAAAACAACTAATCTAATTCATAACCTTTCGTAACAGTTCCCTAACCTTTGTCAGATCTGCAGGGGCCGGACCGGCGCCCATCGATTTGCCTTTTTAGGCAGACGCTTCATAAAAGCATTGACTGATGCCGCACATATGCCGGGTCATATTTTTCTTTTCTCTTTCCCACCTCTCCCCCGGCCACTCGTTCTCTATTTATTACCCTGATCTGAAGTCAGCATGCTGTATGCGGAGGATGTGTGTCGATTGATGTGACAGGCCTCTGTAGAAAGGATCTGGGCTTTTTAAGGGAAGGCCGGGCCCATGTGGAGGTGGTTTGGAGGTGTCAGGGAGATATTAATGCGTCATCCTGCCTGGGTGAAATACGGCCCCGAGCTCATCTTTGATCTGATGCGGGTCATCTCACATACACACAAACATGCATGCAGACAAGCACACACGCGCATGCAGACACACACACACACACAGACACAGACACACTCTCTCCCTCGCTGACGTGCTGTGGCTTCTATGCTTCGTGCCAGGGCGCTGGGGCCAGAAGTATCCTAAATGACCCCCTCTCCTCTGGTTGGGCCCTGCATGGAATGCATGTGCAGGATGCTCTACCTGTTAATCCCCTGGGATTCTGAAGGAAGGCATGGCTCAGGCCATATGGATTCTGTCTGGGACTCGCTCAGATTTTTTTCCACAACCGCTATTTTTATTGAAAATTGTACATTTCCCTTTATTCATCAGATCTGAAACAAACATCAGTGGTGGGTTCAAATGGTGTAATCTGGGAAAATCGATGTAAATCTTCAATCTGAGAAATGAAAATGTTTGTTAGTTAATCGTGAGAGGGATATGTCTGAAAACTGAGATACCATGCTTGCAGGGATACAATTCCCAAAGCATGTTGTACTTACAGGTGAACAGGAGAGAATCACCCCTCACGCTCAGCAGGATAGGCATCAATCTAATAAGTGTTTTACAACATGAAGTATAAGCAAATTAAACGGTGCATAATAATGTACTTTAATTGACTTGGGTCATAATAGAGACAATTGAGTGAAACGTCATATTGTTCTTACTGGAAAGGTTGCACGGTCAAGAAAATTAGATTTGGCCCAGGACCATATTGCATAGCACAGTCCCTGTGGAAGATCAACCTCTTACCTCCATCTCTGACCCCACTCCCCTGGCCAAAATTGCCCTCCAGCATTAACCTGCAGACGTGGAGCAAAGGGTCTTGGGGGTATAATCAGGGGGAAATGTGTGTGCGCGTGTGTGTTGGTTGGTCTTTTAAGTGCTGCCTTGTCTATTGATGGTTTATTCATTTTTCTAGACTGATAAGAAAGTGGATTACACATGTAAAATATGACATATTTCTTTAAAACCAAGATATTTCAGCTTCAATTACTGGTGACCGAACTTCTACCTTTTCTGAGACTTTCCAGAGTCGCTTTTGGGGACTCTGGATGCGGGTAAAAGCTGTGTGACATGCAATATTACCATCCCAGTCAAAGAGATACACCAGACCTGGCACTGAGATGGCTGTACAGGCAGGAACCTGTGAGGGGCTGACAGAATATGTCCTCACAGGACCATGTACATGTGTTCAAATAATTGCGCAACTTCTAAAATTGCTCTCTGCAAAAAACAAAAAAACGGAGTTCCACTTATTAAAGTGGAAATAACAAATAAGCCTACAGTAAATGCATTAGGCCTACATATTTGTAGGTTAAAATATATGTAAACATGTGTAAACCTATATACAGTGCCTTTAGAAAGTATTCAAACCCCTTGATTCTTTCGGCATTTTTTTTGCGTTATAGCCTGAATTTAAAATGGATTAAATTGAGATTTTGTGTCACTAGTGGAATTATGTTTTTAGAAATGTTTACAAATTAATTAAAAATGAAAAGTCAATAAATATTCAACCCCTTTATTATGGCAAGCCTAAATAAGTTCATGAGTAAACATTTGCTTAACAAGTCACATGATAAGTTGCATGGACTCACGCTGTGAAATAATACGGTTTGACATGACTTTTGAATGACTACCTCATCTCCGTATCTCACAGATATAATTATGTGTTAAGTCCCTCAGTTGAGCAGTGAATTTCAAACAGATTCAACCACAAAGAACAATGCCTCGCAAAGAAGAACACATAATTGGTACAGTAGATGGGTTTTAAAAAACGAGGCAGACACTGAATATCCCGTTGAGCATGGTGAAGTTATTAATTACACTTTGGATGGTGTATCAATACACCCAGTCACTACAAAGATACAGGTGTCCTTCCTAACTCAGAAGGCCAGAGAGGAAGGAAACTGCTCAGGGATTTCACAATGAGGCCAATGGTGACTTTAAAACAATTAGAGTTTAATGGCTGTGATTAGAGAAAACTGAGGATGGATCAACAACATTGTACTTACTCCACAAATACTAACCTAATTGACAGAGTGAAAGGAAGGAAGCATGTACAGAATAAATATATTCCAAAACATGCATCCTGTTTGCAATAAGGCACTAAAGTAAAACTGCAAAAAAAATGTGGCAAAGAAATTAACTTTGTGTCCTGAATACAAAGCATTATGTTAGGGGCAAATCCAACACAACACATCAATGACTACCACTCTTCATATTTTCAAGCATGGTGGTAGCTGCATCCTGTTATGGGTATGTTTTGTCATCTGCAAGGACTAGGGAGTTTTTTAGGATGAAAAGAAACGTAATAGAGCTAGGCACAGGCAAAATCCTAGAGGGAAACCTTTTATTTTATTTTTATTTCACCTTTATTTAACCAGGTAGGCAAGTTGAGAACAAGTTCTCATTTACAATTGCGACCTGGCCAAGATAAAGCAAAGCAGTTCGACACATACAACGACACAGAGTTACACATAGAGTAAAACAAACATACAGTCAATAATACAGTATAAACACATCTATATACGATGTGAGCAAATGAGGTGAGATAAGGGAGGTAAAAGCTAAAAAAGGCCATTGTGGCAAAGTAAATACAATATAGCAAGTAAAACACTGGAATGGTAGAATTGCAGTGGAAGAATGTGCAAAGTAGAAATAAAAATAATGGGGTGCAAAGGAGCAAAATAAATACAGTAGGGAAAGAGGTAGTTGTTTGGGCTAAATTATAGGTGGGCTATGTACAGGTGCAGTAAACTGTGAGCTGCTCTGACAGTTGGTGCTTAAATCTAGTGAGGGAGATAAGTGTTCCCAGTTTCAGAGATTTTTGTAGTTTGTTCCAGTCATTGGCAGCAGAGAACTGGAAGGAGAGGCGGCCAAAGAAATAATTGTTTTTGGGGGTGACCAGAGAGATATACCTGCTGGAGCGCGTGCTACAGGTGGGTGATGCTATGGTGACCAGCGAGCTGAGATAAGGGGGGACTTTACCTAGCAGTGTCTTGTAGATGACATGGAGCCAGTGTGTTTGGCGACGAGTATGAAGCGAGGGCCAGCCAACGAGAGCGTACAGGTCGCAATGGTGGGTAGTATATGGGGCTTTGGTGACAAAACGGATTGCACTGTGATAGACTGCATCCAATTTGTTGAGTAGGGTATTGGAGGCTATTTTGTAAATGACATCGCCGAAGTTGAGGATTGGTAGGATGGTCAGTTTTACAAGGGTATGTTTGGCAGCATGAGTGAAGGCCTTTGTTGCTGGTTCAGTCTGCTTTCCAACAGACACTGGGAGATGAATGAACCTTTCAGCAGGACAATAAAGTAAAGCACAAGGCCAAATCTACACTGGAGTTGTGAAAAGCTGAATTCGGGCTGTAACACATCAACATGTGGAATAAGTCAAGGGATATGAATACTTTCTGAAGGCACTGTAACTATTTTGACAGTAGGCTTATATTGGTCTACCCAGATGCTGTAAAACGCATTTTCAAGTGTTGTTTATAAAGTTCATTCAAAACAGATATCGAGGTATAGTATTTGAGTTCATAGAATTTATAAAGAATAAAATTGCAAAACATAAAACCTTCCATCTGGGTGAAGTTTCTCACCTGTTATTTTTTACATTCCTTCACATATTCTTCCAAGGAATTTAACCCATGCCAGTATTTAATTATGAGGAAGAATTCATGTAAATCCTATCTAAATACTACAGATTATTTTAGATAAAGGTAAAACACATACACAGTGGGATTTTACTCCAATGTTAAAAGTAGACGTCAGCTGACTCGGAAAAACGGAGCATTTTGGCAGCAGATAATTCGAGAGATCACACACTGTTGGAGAATGGGGCCGTTAATACGAGCCAACTGCGCACTGTTATGTGTAGAAAACATGACATCACACATCAAGAGGTTGAACTTTGACAAAAAGCATGCTGGAGGCATCCAGAGAAACATGAGAACTTTTCGGTTAGTTTAAGCTTTCTTCCTGTTTGACTTCCACATTTTATGAAAACTGGGAAAGCATACCGACTTTTGATTAGATTAGGGAACAAGAGTATATATATATCCCCCTGTCTGCATAGGGTAGGTGTTTTTTTATGTATTACAATACGATGACATATAGGCCCAGCCTATTTATATTTTGGTTCTAACATAGGGGTATATTTATAATGTATTATATTCATCATGAAGATGTCGCTATTGTACTAAAATAGTCAATACGGGATTAAATGGGTATTGTTTATGATTATCAAATTATAAAACAACACACTTTTCATAATATGAATGATGCATTTATCAAAGGCCTAATAACCATGCTACATTTGTTGATTTTTTTTAAGGGTCTATTAGTTGTAATCTATTTCATACCAATTATGGAAGAGGTAGGCTATAACATGAATTATTACAAATAAAGATAATAGGTCTATTGTTACCTTTGTCATTGATATTTGATTGTTTTGACATGATTCTGTTCTGAGGTCCTGGGCTGCTGTAATATAGCTACGGAGTGTAACATAAGACTGTTCCCTCCTGTTTATTAGCTGGCCAATCAGAGCCCGATACTGCCTCCCTCTTCACTAGACAACTATTTAGCATCTGAAACTGGGATAAAGTTTTCCCCAAAAAATTGGGGAAAAACTTCCTGCGGAGAGAAGGACTACTTCAAGCGTAGGTTTGAAAGTATCCTACTCCCAAAACGTTTAGAACATAATAGTCGTAGAGTAAGACATTCTTTAAAACCACTTTCTGTCGGTGTCGGCATATTCTGATATATTTTGTAACCACAGCTTCAAAAGTGGAGACCGTTTTTTCTTTGCTATCCTTGCATTTCTTTAAACGAGAAATGGAAGAGGGTTCAAGTTCTCCCGTCTCCCCAATGGATAGCCTACTGACCAGTGAGGATGAGTTGGACAGGCAACAGAAAATATTCGGAAGGAAGAGGAGACACAGTAAAAAGTCGATCGAGGACAGCTGTCCAAGTAACGTGAAACGGGGCAAAAAACCGAGTCCGAGCAGCAGCACTCAGTCCTACGAGGAGTTGCAGAACCAGCGGTGCCTGGCCAACGTCAGGGAGAGGCAAAGGACACAGTCGCTCAACGAAGCATTCTCGTCTTTACGCAAAATCATCCCCACGCTACCCTCGGATAAACTGAGCAAGATCCAGACACTAAAACTCGCCTCCAGATACATAGACTTCCTCTATCAGGTGCTGCAAAGCGACGAGATGGACAACAAGATGTCGAGCTGCAGCTATGTTGCGCACGAGAGACTCAGTTACGCTTTCTCGGTGTGGCGGATGGAGGGCGCGTGGTCAATGTCTGCATCTCATTAGCATCCAAAGCCCTTCACTCAATGCCAAAGCGGTAGGTGGTACATTCAGCGTTACCTCTCATGCAAAAATACGAAACAGAACATTTTGCTAGTCCGAAATAATTAATGGTATTAGTAGGCTAGTATGCATAATAGCTGTGAACACAAGAGTAGGTTGTCTTAGGGCAAACATAAGAACCTGACATCGTTTGTAGGTTGTTAATGATTAATGATCCTGATCAAATATGTTGTGGCTTGAGCTAAAAGTCAGCGTCAGGTCAACTATTGCACAAATGATCTGAAAGCGAAACTATTTCCCCTTTTACTATAGTGAATTATGAATGAAATAAGTGTAGCTTATCCAATTACTCAGTGAATGTTCATGATAGTCATCTGGGTAGCCTTATACAAATAACATTCTTTAACATCCATGCCATGGCATCTGCATCTTGCAAACATTTCACCAGCGCGCGCGCAGAAGCGCATGTGGATGACCTGAGCACGAGCCAGGTTAATACACAGTTAGACAAGTTCTCCATCAGCATTGCCTGACAACACCACTGCTATTTGAGAAGAAGAAAATAGGCCTTCTGAAATGTTAGTGAGGGTCGTTGAACGGCTGCTGTTTGATTATAGACATGGGAACTTGGTGTTCTGAATATAGCCAAAATAATATTTTTTGGAACATGTTTTACTTGCCAAACACTGGGGTAGCAACCAAAGACGACTTAAAAAAATGCCTCACTGACACTGGGGGAGTGAAATGGTTGAAACGTCTAGGGTTTTATCTTGCTGTGAGTGGCGTGACAGCTCGAAAACACGTTCAACTCTGCAGTGAAATGTCAGTCTTGCATTTAATCCTTGTCCGTTCTTAACGACTTTTTAAGATGCGAGGCCTCTAAGGCCTATGACAGATAGAGGGGTAGGCCGCATCAAAACGCAGCAGCCTTGAACAGCCTACCACGGGCAATTCACATGCACAATGGAGCGCTTTCCTGTATGGGGACCGCAGGAATAGCAACGCTCGACTTGGGCGGGAGAGTTCAAAACCAGCAGTTTTATTAAAGATGCGAGCGCATTGAGCGTAGTGGGTATACTGGCGGCAAGTCAAAAATGGCTCCGGTCATTTAAGAGTTTCTAGTCCCCTTATCATTGCACAGCGTTACCCAACCGTTGTGCGTCTTTGAGCTGTGAAGCAAGCCATTGAAACTCATTTATGCATGCCACAAAACCATCTGATTTTTGTTTTCATTTGTTTTCTTGTCTTGTGCCATTGGTTTAGGACTAATTTAATTGTAGTTAGCCTAGTCTAATTCTAATGTACAGTTTTGTACAGAGAGCAATTTGCATAGGCCCAAATGTTAAAACAAATGTAGGCAGCTGCAAAAAAAATGGGGGAAATTCTTAATATGCCTACATCTTTTTAACAGATTAGCTATACGACTTTATAACAGATTAGCTATAGGCCAAAATAGTATTTATGCTCTGAATAGTAGCCCACCAATTTTAAGTAGGTTACTGATGTCTTGGAACAGGAGTTAAACATTTTATTCCGTGAAAGAAACATTTCCAGTTAAATAAAGCCTGATTTTGTGTTTGTTTAGTTTCCATGGACTGGTACCAGGAAGTTTACAGACCGCCCACTCGTATAAAACAGATATTCTGTAAAGAGGACAAATAAACTACACTATGGTGATTTAAAGGTGGCCTTTCTCGATCTTAACCGGACGTCTTTTCCGTATCCAATTCTGCTGTCAATGCTGTTTTGGGTTTCATTCGTCTGTGTGGAATGGCAAAGAAAAGCAAGTGAGAAAGCTCGTCTTAAAATGAATTTGTAATCGTTAAACGACATTTATAAAATAAACTTCGACAATGTATGCGGCAGAAATCACGAGGCCTATATTAGTCTACTCGAATTGATACTAGTGACACGTGCATTGTGCTATTTGATAATATAATCAGCATAGCTGGTTTTTCTTAAACTAAATCAAACAAATCCAAATGTGTTTAACCCCAAAATATCTGAATATCAAATTGTAGTCTACTAATATTTACTAAACGAATTCAAGAAACAAAACGGCCATCTAAAATCTAATAGGCCTACAAACATAATTGCTGCATTTAAGCTTTGCCTCATAAATTACAGAAATAAAATGCAATAGTCTACTATTCATTTGGAAATGTGCATTTACATAGGCCACATTATGAATATTACCAGCATAAATATTTCAATATTCACTCATCCATATAAATGAAAACATCCTAAAACAGACAGGTGCTCATATCCCCTGAAGTCTGTTTGGCCTGCTCATATATTTTCCAGTGATGCAATTACATAGGCCACTGTGGTTTATGCATCACATTTAAAATGAAATCCCTTTCCGTTGTTGACATATGGTTTCACTCAGGTCCAAATCACTGTTTAATTAAGGACTTCCCATGCCAGTGATCGTGTGCCACCCTTCAGGCCAATAGGCAACGCACTGTGTCATGGCTAGCCTATACAATCTCTTTCAGGAATTCAGTGAAATAAAGCTACGCATGCAATGTATTAATAATAATGCTATTGCTTGATAAGGTATATGCATTGCAATCTGTAATATTGGTAATTGGCGCTAACATTCTGATGTTTTCTTTCTTCCCCTGATAGACTGTTTACTTCTACAAAGTATGAAGACACCAAAGGGTCTATTGAAGAACCCACGAACCTCAGAAACGTGGCCAAGGGGCATAATGTGGTGCACAACTCTCCTGGAGTGCTTTGAGTGCAATTACCTAACACTTGGAAGAGTGTGAGAAGGAGTGAAGATAACCCGAAAAGTTGCATACTCAGACAGTGTTGTAAGACGCTTCTCGTGTCTACTGCTGGCGCATTATAATGTTGTTTTAATGTCGGAATGGTGATGAGAGTAGGAAAAACCATCTTTTATCTTTTTGGAGAAATTCTATTTTGTTCTGTTTGTAAAATCTCAAAATAGAAGTATATATAAATGTTTCGTATTGTACATAGGCCTACCTGTATGTATATTCAGCTTGTAAAGGGACCAATGCAATTTAGAATACGTTCTTGAAGTACGCTGCATGGATTTATCCAGATTTGACTTATAAGCAAGTCTTTCAACTCTGTCCAATGTACTTAAAAAAACTTATTTATTAAAACACATATTTTTGAATAATGTAGTTGAGGCTTTTGATTTATGTTTCCATAGAATACCATAGCATACCCATTTCAGACAGAATATGTAGTATATTATACAACCTGTAAAAAAAATATATAAGGCAATGTTTATGACTCCCTTTCAAACAGCCCCTTATTTACCACTTTCTTGTATGGTATATCCCTTTTATACATATCAGTGGGTAATAGGCAAATTGGTAGGGGAGGTGGGTGGGGGGTGTTGTTTATCCATGGAGGCTGTTTGCATTTCAAATCAGGGAGGTATTAAACAATGGAAGTGTTAATGAATTTACCTGCAAAAAAAAAGTGTAGAATCGTTCACACAGACCTGATACCTGGTATTTTGGTTAGAGGTTCTGTGAAAATGCAGGAATCAATGAGGTGTTTTTGTATCCGTACCCATTTCAGATATACAAAAAACAGGTATTTAAACGCAGGCATGGGTAAAATAGTGGGATTTCGGTCTGCATGAAAAGGTTTTAATAATATAGGCTACCTCCCCTCTATTTCGATGTAAATAATTCCAGTTTGGCACGCACTAAAGGAATAATCTAAGATTAAATAAACTGATGAAAAAACATAGGCCTACCTTTTTTTCTCTAGATATTTTTCCATTTTGTTTGAGCTTTAATTTAGAAAATAATTGCATAATTCATTTGTTATTCGCTGGCAGTGTTTATGTAAGCGTCTCTTCCACGTTTTCTCCAGATAATCTCATAGACTAGGCAAAAAACAAACACTCCCTTTCAGTGCTTATTGTAAGATTTTATTTAGGTTTTCTTTCCCCGCTCTTGTTGTGGAAAGACATCACCAGCTAAAAGCCGTCATAAAACCGCAGGGCTTCATTAACAGTGGGGGAAATTCGAGCCATTTTCAAACCAAAGGCATATAAAAGGCTTATCCGCCTTAATAACAACGTAATCATTTAAATAGCGATGCCTTGAGGTGAATTCTTTAATGAGCAAAGGACCCCGAACAACCGCAGAAATAACGACAATAACTATGGCGCAGCTTTTAACTACCGGGGCTAGTTAACTTTTCGTTTCAATCTAACCCCAACACCATCAATGCATAACATTTTTGCATTACATTTTTCCGGACTTGGTGAAGATATACATCTCAAAAAAGTGAAAGGACCTTATTGTCAAATATGAACACAATGCGCACACATTGGTGTCACTCGCTGTTGAGGGTGTTGGCATTCACTCCATTTTGAGAAACCTTTGTTACAATGTGGCTGCTGTTAATGTGTTGACTATTTTTTGGCTTGCTTGCCTTTTGTGAGTATGTAGGCCTATGGTCATTTTGAGAAAGGTGACTTCCAAAAACGTTCTATTTCACTGCAAGCGTCTTCAGCAAATATCATGAAAAATACTTGGAAAATAGAAAACTCACCTATTGTGGTTAATGATGTTTAGGCATGTGTAAGACAAATTCCTATTTTGAAGCCTAGAAGCCGGACTGTAAGCTACTGGCAGAAACATGCTCCAAAAACCTGGATAAACTTGATTAAGATGAGTGTTCAAATCCTTGTGGAGGAAATCTGGCAGCGTGTTTGAAGTGGAAGCACCTGCGATGGACTGCAATATATATATCATCCAGTTGTGATGCTCTTGGAGACTGCAGTAGGCTAGCTTATTGTCTACTCAAATAGGAAGCTGTGGCGTGAAGTCACACAGGCCTAGGCTATTCCCCATACTCGCACCTGCACAATAGCCCTAGGCCTATATTCATTGCATGCACCTGTTCTGATTCATTAAAGCACCAGTTAGAAACAAGCTTTTTACTATTTTTAACATGTATTTTATAAAAATGTATATTTGTCAATTTGTAAATTAACAATAACACAGATGTTTGGCCTTCTTCTAAATATTGTTTTCTATCTTACCAAAAAGGGGTGCAACTTTCACTGGGGACAGGGGGGACATGACCCCACATTCTGAAATTGCATTTTTAGTTTTTTTCATTGCTCTGTGATACAAAACTAGCTATATGTCAGGCAGCATATGGAAATGTTTTGTAGCCTTTGTTTTGTCCCATTTCAACAGAAGTATAATGTACAATTGAACCATTAGTTAGCAAAGCTAGCCAACAGTTGGCTAACGTTAGCTAGCGCACTAACTTTAGCTATTATTTTGTGCCTCAATCCCACTAGACCAAACGATGAAACCAGCAGCCAAACAATTGAAGATCGATATTCAGATGTTTTTTTTCAGCTCAATGTGAGTTTTCATTAGTCAGTAAAGCAATGCAACATTATTGATCTGTCAGTCGCCCTAGCCAATTCCCTACATTTCACAATGACATGGTATAAACAGCTCAACAGGCTTCACTGTCATGGGGCACAGTCAGTACACAACAATATGCTCATCATGTATTAGCAGGATCAGATGGTGACAGGTGTCCCCCCAGGGTCAGACAGCCAGGGAAGACAAGTCTCCAGAGCTCAGGTGAACTTTTAAGTATATTAGAACAATCAGTGAATGGACACAAAGTTCCATCTTGAGTTGGGTAGGCTACAGTCTGGGGTCTGGGAATAATTGTCATTTCAATTGTTGAGCCATTGATTCTATTCATGGTTAATATGATGTATAGATGTACACCAATGTAATTCTTTTTCATGCCTCATCTGAGCAGGATCAGATGGTGACAGGGGCCTTATCAGTGTCAGGCAGCCAGGGAAGACCAGTCTGTGATGGAGCTTAGGTGAATTCTTGTAGCAACAACACTATTTTCTCTGTGCAGCAAACAGTGGACAAGGAAGAAAGCTTCAACGATTGAAACTATTTTAAGGCAGTCTGGCAAAAGTCGAAAGTTCATTTCCAGACTGTCTTTTCCTGATGACACAAAATATGTAAAACTAAAATTTGAGGAAGAACTGGGAGACGCTATTGATGATGACGAATGGATACAGATGCGTTTGAATCCCCAGTCATGTTCATATCATCTCAGACATAAATGATTGCAGTTTAAGACCATCCATAGATAGTTCTATATGCCAGTGAAACGGAATATCATCCACACAGAAATGTAATGTCTCTGCTGGAGGAGAAAAACACAAAAGGGGACATATTTGTATATGGTATACAAGGCTTGTGTCTTGTGAAGGCTGGCTGAATTCTACCAAAGAGTATGTTCTTCTATTTTAGGATGTCTGCAGATTGTCCCTTCAACCTTTTTTTGTTTGCTTGGAAATGTTGATACTGGAGACTGTTATCAGAGGAAACAGTGTAACCTAGCATTTACAGTGGCTAAGAAATGCATTGCCATTCATTTGAAGGTTGGTTATCCTCCCACAATGGGTGGAAGAAATGTCAAGTTATGTATCACTAGATTTCATTTATTACAAGAATAAGGGTATACTGTGCAACTTTCATAAGGTCTGAATGCTTTATATGGAATGCAGTACCACAAAAAATGAGTCTGTATTGAAAACATACCCATGTCAGGGGAGATAACTATTTAGGCCATCTCTAGCTCAGTCCTGCCCCTGTGTTTCTGAAATACGCTGGTTATCACTCTGGCCTTGGCCTAACACCTGAAACCAATAGTGCATGTTTCACTAAGATCCAAAAGATGAGTGGGGTGTGCTGGGTTGGGCTGCTGCAGGGCCATGGACCACTAGGGGCAGGACGGGCTGAGCCAGCTATGTTGTGTGCAAGTAAAAAGAGCTCTACAGTACTAATAAGCCTATGATATGAATTATATGGAGGATGTACTGTTTCTGTGTGTTAATGTGTAGGTGTATGTGTGTTTTCCAAACCATTCCTTGAGAAAAAAAAAAAAAAAAAAGATGGAAAGGAAGTTGAGAGAGTTGAGTTATTGACTAGAATTTTGGGGGTTGGGCGTGCAGGCGGCTCAGTCTGGGTCGGCGGTCTGGCTGAAATTTGATATAAAGGATGTCTTAATGAAGACAATCGAAAGTCTATGTACTTTATTTGCAAGAGTTGTTCCATTTTTTGGCTATTGGTTAAAGGTGCAACACAATATTGATGATTGAATTATCGTTGACCCAGTTCAGTCTTATTAATCACTTAAACATATTTAATAATGATCTCCTACCGAGCTTTATGACTGGGCATTTTTGCTTACTTTATGTAGTTCTAAATAAAATGGCCATGCGTCATATTAGATTGTGTAGAAATGCAGGAAATTAGCTTTAGATGCCCCCCAAAATGGGAGTACCCCCAGAACCCTACCAAGTTACACCCCCCCACTTCTAAAACTAAAGTTGCACCCCTGCTTACCAATGATGAAGGCTACATTTCAGAAATGGATGGGCGAATAGATTTGCAATCTCTATGACGAATTTCAATCCACTTGTTTCAGGGTCACTCTCAGATATAAAGTGGCAATGAAATGATACATTTAATATGGTAGCAAGTGACATTGATTAAACACTAGAACAAGTCAGGCATGGGAGATTATGGAATGGAAGAGTTTATAGATGGATAACCTATATCCAACTAGCCTCTATGCACTTTATATCTTGCAAGTGTGGAACTAATCTTGGCATAGGTGTTAAGGTTTTCTTCCAGTGAAGGAGAGGAGGACCAAAACACAGTGTGGTTATTTTGATTAATCTTTAATAAAAGATAAAAAAGAACAAAACAAAAACCATGAAAACCTAAACAGCCTATTCTGGTGCAAACTAACACAGAGACAGGAACAATCACCCACGAAACACTCAAATAATATGGCTGCCTAAATATGGTTCCCAATCAGAGACAACGATAAACACCTGCCTCTGATTGAGAACCACTCCAGGCAGCCATAGACTATTCTAGACAACCCCACTAAACCACAATCCTATGACCTACAAAAAAAAACAAGACAAAACACACCACATAAATAACCCATGTCACACCCTGGCCTGACCAAAATAATAAAGAAAACACAAAATACTAAGACCAGGGCGTGACAATAGGCCTACGTGTAGTAAATGAAAGCAATAGGACAAGGCAGTCTTGTTGGTAGGCCATGCCTTGTAGTTGTAGATGTAATGGAAGACGTCCAGGTGGCGATATGAGTAGGCCTACGAGGACCATTTCGACCTAGTTCGGCCATCGACAGTGATAACGGGCTCATTGTCCCACGCTCGCACAGTATGGTAAATCGTAAGTGTTTCCCATAAAATCTGTGGGGTTGATGCTATATGACTTATTAAAGGTCCAATGCAGCCGTTTTTATCTCAATATCAAATCATTTCTAGGTAACATTTAAGTACCTCACTGTGATTATTTTCAGTTAAAATTATCAACAAGAAACAACAATTTCTTAAGAGCAATTTCTCAAGCAAGAAATTTGCTAGGACTGTCTGGGAGTGGTCTGAGGGGGGAGGAGGAAACTGAAAATCAAATCAAATCAAATCCAATTGTATTTATATAGCCCTTCGTACATCAGCTGATATCTCAAAGTGCTGTACAGAAACCCAGCCTAAAACCCCAAACAGCAAACAATGCAGGTGTAAAAGCACGGTGGCTAGGAAAAACTCCCTAGAAAGGCCAAAACCTAGGAAGAAACCTAGAGAGGAACCGGGCTATGTGGGGTGGCCAGTCCTCTTCTGGCTGTGCCGGGTAGAGATTATAACAGAACATGACCAAGATGTTCAAATGTTCATAAATGACCAGCATGGTCTAATAATAACAAGGCAGAACAGTTGAAACTGGAGCAGCAGCACAGTCAGGTGGACTGGAGACAGCAAGGAGCCATCATGTCAGGTAGTCCTGGGGCACAGTCCTAGGGCTCAGGTCCTCCGAGAGAGAGAAAGAAAAAGAGAGAATTAGAGAGAGCATATGTGGGGTGGCCAGTCCTCTTCTGGCTGTGCCGGGTGGAGATTATAACAGAACGTGGCCAAGATGTTCAAATGTTCATAAATGACCAGCATGGTTGAATAATAGTAAGGCAGAACAGTTGAAACTGGAGCAGCAGCATGTCCAGGTGAACTGGGGACAGCAAGGAGTCATCATGTCAGGTAGTCCTGGGACATGGTTCTAGGGCTCAGGTCCTCCGAGAGAGAGAAAGAAAGAGAGAAGGAGAGAATTAGAGAACGCACACTTAGATTCACACAGGACACCGAATAGGACAGGAGAAGTACTCCAGATATAACAAACTGACCCTAGCCCCCCGACACATAAACTACTGCAGCATACATACTGGAGGCTGAGACAGGAGGGGTCAGGAGACACTGTGGCCCCATCCGAGGACACCCCCGGACAGGGCCAAACAGGAAGGATATAACCCCACCCACTTTGCCAAAGCACAGCCCCCACACCACTAGAGCGATATCTTCAACCACCAACTTACCATCCTGAGACAAGGCCGAGTATAGCCCACAAAGATCTTCACCACGGAGATTGAGAAAATGAACTGCTATTATTGGCAGAGGTTTGGAACTCTCTTTCTTAAATGGGGGGGTTCTACTAAACTAAAATATGAAATTGTTTAAAGATGTTCATACAAATAATCATTTAGCTATTTGATTTAGAACTTTAGGACCCCTTTAGGGATAAAACAAATATATTTCAACAAATTATTTTATCAGACATTGAATTTGCCCATAGAAACATATTGAATAATAGATTCATACATTGGAAAAAATGAAGTTGTTTTAATGTGTCTGTCCTGTATCTGAGAGATATAAGAATGATAAGGATTTTTTTAACCTATATTTAACCAAAACATTTTTGCACAAAACACTTCCATACACTCTCTTGGCCTTCTCTCAACCAGCTTCATGAGGTAGTCACCTGGAAACCATTTCAATTAACAGGTGAGCCTTGTTAAAAGTTAATTTGTGGAAATTCTTTCCTTCTTAATGCATTTGAGCCAATCAGTTGTGTTGTGACAAGGTAGGGGTGGTATACAGAAGATAGGCATATTTGGTAAAAGACCATGTCCATATTATGGCATGAACAGCTCACATAAGCAAAGAGAAATGACAGTCCATCATTACTTTAAGACATGAAGGACAGTCCATGCAGAAAATTTCAAGAACTTTCTTCAAGTGCAGTCGCAAAGACCGTCAAGCAGCATGATGAAACTGGCTCTCACGAGGACCACCACAGGAAAGCAAAACCCAGAGTTACCTCTGCTGCAGAGGATACATTCATTAGAGTTACCAGCCTCAGAAATTGCAGCCCAAATAAATGCTTCACAGAGTTCAAGTAACAGACACATCTCAACATCATCTGTTCAGAGGAGACTGTGTGAATCATGCCTTCATGGTCAAATTGCTACAAAGAAACCACTACTAAAGGACACCAATAATAAGAAGAGACTTGTTTTGGCCAAGAAACACAAGCAAGGGACATCAAACCGGTGGAAATCTGTCCTCTGGTCTGATGAGTCCAAATTTGAGATTTTTGGTTCCATCCTCCGTATTTGTATTCCCACCGTGAAGCATGGAGCAGGAGGTGTGATGGTGTGGGGGTGCTTTGCTGGTGACACTGTCAGTGATTTATTTAGAATTCAAGGGACACCAAACCATTATGGCTACCACTTAGTGGGACTATCATTTGTTTTTTCAACAGGACAATGACTCAACACACCTCCAGGTTGTGTAAGGGCTATTTGACCAAGGAGATTGATGGAGTGCTGCATCAGATGACCTGGCCTCCACAATAACCCAACCTCAACCCAATTGAGATGGTTTGGGATTAGTTGGACCGCAGAGGGAAGGAAAAGCAGCAAACAAGTGCTCAGCATATGTGGGAAGTCCTTCAAGACTGTTGGAAAAGCATTGCAGGTGAAGCTGGTTGAGAGAATGCCAAGAGTGTGCAAAGCTGTCATTAAGGCAAAGGGTGGCTACTTTGAAGAATATCAACTATCAAATATATTTAGATTTGCTTAATACTTTTTTGCTTATTACATGATTCCATACATGCTTTATTATAGTTTTGTCGCTTTCACTATTATTCCACAATGTAGAAAATCGTGAAAATAAGAGAAAAATCCTTGAATGAGTAGGTGTGTCCTAACCTTTGACTAGTACTGTAAGTGTCTAGCCCAAGCTGTTCTGACGCTCCAGACAGAAGTTGGCAGATCGGCAGAACCGACTTCAGACGAGTCCCATGGCACTTGTGGGGGACATAGAGCAACACGGAGAACACCATCATGTTCTTGAGATTCTCATCTTTCCATAGAGTCATTTTAGTTTCTATGCCAAACTGTTTGGACGCTACAGGCCTTTTTGTGAGAAGCAGGGAGCAGTGCTCGCAATAGTCTCCCACTTCTATTTTCTATTAGTTTACAATTCTAAACTTGGCAAAAAGGGAATGGGAACAATATCAAAGAAGGAACATGGCATTCTCTCGCCCTCGTTTCACAGGCCTGCTCCTGCCCATATCAGATACGTAGGTGTTGACCGACTAGCTCACTAAACAACACAGTGCTGGGCGTGGCCCAGCGAGTGGTGCTTTCCAACCCGCTGGTTCTGGATGGAGGTGAGCACTTTTCTCCACGATGGCTTGCATAGCTGTCCATTTGTGCTCCGTTTTAATAGGCACACTATTCGTTACAACACCCCTTTCATTATTTCTATCTCTCTCACACACACCTTTTTCTAATGACGCAGTGCAAGGACACGTGCTCTCTCTTCACAGCAGTTTATTCCTGGGCGGAGTGTGAGTTGTAAGTTTGGGGAAGCTTACAATGTATCTTACTGCCGTTTCTACCGATCTGAGTGGCGGTTATGATTTTTGTATTTTCATCTTCATTTCAATAACAACGTTTCGTTTCTCAAAATCATAGTCGTAGTCAAGTGGAACCATTATCATTGACAATGGATTTAAATGGAAAAAAACGGACTTACTTTTTTTTTTACTGTTGACTTACTGTGTGAGGTGAAGAAAAAAATGACTGAGAAGATCTTATTAGTGGTGGTGAGACATCAGACACCCCAAATGGGCACTTTCCTACATTTGTAAGCAGCAGGCCAGTTAGACTACTTCTATGCGTGCTCAGGCGCACGTTCTGTCAACATTAAGAGGACGGAGAAACCAGACACACCCTCAGTGCTCACATGGAGTGCTCCAAACAAAATACAATGACATTTTTTACAAAACTCATAAATGATGGTATGAAATAAATAATGAATGTGTTAGAATTGCAGGGAGACAGCTCAGCACATTCTGGAGAGAGACACGTCTATATCTTCGCCACACACACAGTATCCCTGCTTCTTGTCTCAACGTTTCAAATTATACTCAAGACACATTATCTTCACACATATTTTAGATGCATTCATTTTCACTGACAGCCTCATCTCAGTAATCAGCTAGGCCTATTGCAACGTATGCTGCCCAAATTGCGGGCTTCCCAACTAGGCCTACACATTTGTGATTTGAAACAATCCACAGCTTTAAAAGAAGCGAATCATCCTCTGTGGTTAAGTCATTCTATGTCTTTTATTTATTTGTGTATAGACAGGAGTAAATTATATAATTTTGGCAAATTTATTTCAATTGACTTCAGGCAATAATGACTACTGTTACTGAATCTTGTCCTATGCTTAGGCTACTCATTACATTAGGACTTTTATTTTATTTTTAAGCCAAGCAATCAGCACCCAATACTCTAAACATCGTCCCATGGTTATGCAACTAGGGCTCTAAAGTGCAACAAAGTATTTTGTTGTGTGACCAGGAGTTTTATTTTGGGAGCACTGTGTGCCTAGGATTTTTTGTTGTTGCAGCGTTGCAAAATACATTTAGAAATGTATATTATTCAATTATTGCACCCACACTGCATCTGCGTTTCCAAGCTCTAAAATAGAAGTCAGCTCTATTTGTGATGTAGATCGTGCTGCAAGTTCTGCCTCTCCCATCTCCTCTTTGGTTTATAGAAGCAGGTACCCACGTGCCAACTCCTCATTGGTTATACCCACGTGGGTGACTGAAAGACGAACGAGGTTGATGGCGGTAATGAAAGTTGCCAATCGCAATATAAAGTCCAGAGAAGAAAAGGCCTAGGAGGGGAGATGACTAGAAACGATTCGGTTTTATTTGTGGATTAATTGTCGGAGTAGAGGACCTTGTGCATTTCAGGTAAAATAACAACTCCATGTTTATATCCCAGGACAAATTAGCTAGAAATAGAAAGCTAGCTAAATAGGACAAATTAGCTAGCTAAATTGCCATAAATGTTTAATGCTTTTCGACCTGTCCCCAAATGAATGTAGTTGGTTCAGCTTTGTTTTGATATTTTAACCTGCGTGTCGTGATTGAGTTTTGTGTGGGGGGGAAAAATAAATGTATGCACGATGGCGCACAACGACGCGGCCGGTTTGGGTTCCGTGTTAGGAATGTGTGCCTGATGCCACCCATCATCTCTGATTCTCCACTGGGGCAATATCAAGTGTGCCTATACACTATTTAGTGTGGTCTCAATCAAATGATCCATAGCCTACAGGCTACGAAGAGCATGCTCGGAGAAGCATAGAGCAAAGTTATATTTCTATGATAGCTGCTGGGATGATGTAACTACAACTAGGCTGCATTACACACTGCGAGGGATATTCCAACCCTGAGCCCCGACCTGCTCGGCTCTTGCTGATCAAAAACATTTAGTGTGCTACCTTAACCAATGGATGTGCTGTGTAGGCCTACGGTGGCAGTTCAGGAGAAGTCAAAGGCATCTTCCGCTTTTTTTTTATAGATTAGGCCTAGTCCAGAAAATGCATTATCTTGCGAGCGGACGAGCCTATAGTCTATGTTCTGTTCAGTTTCAGAAGGAGAGCGCGAAGATGAGGACTGGAGATCAACTTTGACAGCTTGCTACTACTACAATGGATTTTATTAAATGAAGAATGTTTCTTGACCATGATGCAGGCCCATTTATCAGTTATTGACCTCACAATAAGACAGATTCGAGTAATTTACATTGTGGTGCTGAGACTTGAATCAGCAGCCCTGGCACAATCAATAGGAAATGGACAGCTCATGGTGCTGAAAGGATGCAAATTTGAGTAGGCATAATTAATTTAAATTACTTTAAGAGGGCTTTGTGGTAGAGCCTATTTCTTCCTATTTAAGAAATAAGAGGTAGATCTTCCTCTTTGACAAACAAAATCAGGCTATAGGCTGCCATATCCATAGATCAAATCAAATCAAATCAAATCAAATTTATTTATATAGCCCTTCGTACATCAGCTGATATCTCAAAGTGCTGTACAGAAACCCAGCCTAAAACCCCAAACAGCAAACAATGCAGGTGTAAAAGCACGGTGGCTAGGAAAAACTCCCTAGAAAGGCCAAAACCTAGGAAGAAACCTAGAGAGGAACCGGGCTATGTGGGGTGGCCAGTCCTCTTCTGGCTGTGCCGGGTAGAGATTATAACAGAACATGACCAAGATGTTCAAATGTTCATAAATGACCAGCATGGTCAAATAATAATAAGGCAGAACAGTTGAAACTGGAGCAGCAGCACAGTCAGATGGACTGGGGACAGCAAGGAGCCATCATGTCAGGTAGTCCTGGGGCACGGTCCTAGGGCTCAGGTCCTCCGAGAGAGAGAAAGAAAGAGAGAATTAGAGAGAGCATATGTGGGGTGGCCACTCCTCTTCTGGCTGTGCCAGGTGGAGATTATAACAGAACGTGGCCAAGATGTTCAAATGTTCATAAATGACCAGCATGGTTGAATAATAGTAAGGCAGAACAGTTGAAACTGGAGCAGGAGCATGGCCAGGTGGACTGGGGACAGCAAGGAGTCCTCATGTCAGGTAGTCCTGGGACATGGTCCTAGGGCCCAGGCCAGTTGAAACTGGAGCAGCAGCATGGCCAGGTGGACTGGGGACAGCAAGGAGTCATCATGTCAGGTAGTCCTGGGGCATGGTTCTAGGGCTCAGGTCCTCCGAGAGAGAGAAAGAAAGAGAGAAGGAGAGAATTAGAGAACGCACACTTAGATTTACACAGGACACCGAATAGGACAGGAGAAGTACTCCAGATAAACAAACTGACCCTAGCCCCCCGACACATAAACTACTGCAGCATAAATACTGGAGGCTGAGACAGGAGGGGTCAGGAGACACTGTGGCCCCATCCGAGGACACCCCCGGACAGGGCCAAACAGGAAGGATATAACCCCACCCACTTTGCCAAAGCACAGCCCCCACACCACTAGAGGGAAATCTTCAACCACCAACTTACCATCCTGAGACAAGGCCGAGTATAGCCCACAAAGATCTCCGACACGGTACAACCCAAGGGGTGGGGGGGGAACCCAGACAGGCCGACCACAACAGTGAATCAACCCACCCAGGTGACGCATCCCCCCCCAGGGACGGCACGAGAGAGCCCCAGCAAGCCAGTGACTCAGCCCCCCGTAACAGGGTTAGAGGCAGAGAATCCCAGTGGAAAAAGGGGAACCGGCCAGGCAGAGACAGCAAGGGCGGTTCGTTGCTCCAGAGCCTTTCCGTTCACCTTCCCACTCCTGGGCCAGACTACACTCAATCATATGACCCACTGAAGAGATGAGTCTTCAGTAAAGACTTAAAGGTTGAGACCGAGTTTGCGTCTCTGACATGGGTAGGCAGACCGTTCCATAAAAATGGAGCTCTATAGGAGAAAGCCCTGCCTCCAGCTGTTTGCTTAGAAATTCTAGGGACAATTAGGAGGCCTGCGTCTTGTGACCGTAGATTTTGTCTGTCAATTCCTCCACCCATCATGCACTCTTTAAATAGCCTACCTCATGTCAGTGAAGGGATGTTAAGTTAAAACCAAGACTAAAATTGAGGGGGTAGGAGAGAGTATGCCATAGGTCTACTTTTATGAAAGGAAATGGTAAAAAGCACAGGCCTACCTACCCCTTGTTAGTTTAAGATTTTGAAGAAAATAAAATGGATCTGATTAAATAAAGTGATCTATAACAGCGCTTTGGTCGACGATTCTTTATGCTAGAAACAAGCTGTGAAATACCTGGGAAAGGCGTGACACCGATGCATATGGGGATATCATTTCTTCTTTTCTTTGACATTCAGAAGCTGAGCTACAACCTTGTCTATTCAAGGATAAATCAATGACTTTGCCCGGGAGTAATCTAGTTCGGTCACTATCAATTGATTAAGCTATTCACTTTCTGTACAATAGAAGGTGTTCCAACCCAGACAGCTTTTAGGGAAGCACTTTTGACCTTCGGTCATTGTGTTTAGCCATAGATGAGTAGCCAGCAGTTCAAGCTTAACGTTTTCTGTTTCGGTAGGCCTACTCTGTCTTGGGTGGAAAGGTAGGCCTACCTCTTTAAAGTGCTCAGATTTTGAATGACATCTCAGATGTATTTATTTGCAAACAGAGACAGTTTCTCTACAAACAATACACACTGATTTGGCATTGGAAAAATATGATAAAATGAACGTCCATCCATACTTAGCCTTTTACTATAAAGGATATCTTTCCACCCATACTCTTGTCCACGGTGGTCTGTGAACCCACAACCTTCAGGCCCACAGCCCTGTGGGCTATCAGAATGTATACTTTACCATGTAATGCTTACAGGAAGAAGAACAACAATCTTCTCTGTCCAAGAAGACTGCTATTCATTTTTCAACTGTATTTATTTAATTTATTAATTTATTTCGCTCCTTTGCACCCCATTGTTTTTATTTCTACTTTTCACATTCTTCCATTGCAAAACCACCATTCCAGTGTTTTACTTGCTATATTGTATTTATTTTGCCACCATGGCCTTTTTTGCCTTTACCTCCCTTCTCACCTCATTTGCTCACATTGTATATAGACTTGTTTATACTGTATTATTGACTGTATGTTTGTTTTACTCCATGTGTAACTCTGTGTCGTTGTATCTGTCGAACTGCTTTGCTTTATCTTGGCCAGGTCGCAATTGTAAATGAGAACTTGTTCTCAACTTGCCTACCTGGTTAAATAAAGGTGAAAAAAAATAAATAATAATAATAATAATGTTTTAACTAGGCTATTATTTTCGGTATAGGGGAGGGTCACTTTAAAAAAAGAAGCTTTCAGGTAAGGTAAAACATATTTTTCTGAAGGGAGGGCCATCCATTTTCATTTCAGAGAGGTCCAATTTCCTCCATGTAACCCTTATTATAAATAACGTTCACTCCCTAACGATAAGGTTTCGCTGTACCGTTGTTTCCGAGTCCCCTAGAGAGCGAAGCAAGTGCAGATTCGTTAAGTGTCATGGTTGCACCATCACTACAGCGAAAACAGCTAGCTAGCTTCTAGTCTAACCTGGCGCAACATCTTTTACATTCATAAACCATGTCTGGGGGGGGGGGGGGGGGGGTGCAGAAAGAAAGGAAGAGGGATAGCTTCTTCAGGAGATCTGCCCTGTCCAACTTTCAATGTGATGAATCTCAATAGGGAACGTGCTTTCACACAGTTTACAGAAACCCAATGTTCCACAAATGACTTTGTAATTTCACCAAGAGGTATTCCTATCAACATTTTAGCTTTTATAATACACACATGTTTTTACGCGTTGCTAATTTGTTTCTCGGGCACAACAGTAAGTAGTTAGAATTTATAGAGCCCAATATAAGCTGTATCGCAATCAATTCAATTGGGAGCACCAGTGCTATGGTGTCGACCTCACATGCTGTGGAAGAAGTCAGGAGGACCATAGAGTGTGCGAGAGTCAGAATGCAAAATGACCATACACTATTATTATTGGAGGAGATTGGGAAACCATTTGGCTCAACCAAAGGCCTGACTTTGTCAAATTGGCTTCAGCTTTGACAAACAAAACAAGTGGCGTGTAAAGTTATGCTCTGGCGACGATGTTGAGGATTGCTATTAGAATTGTCATTATTAGTAAAATAATTTAGTTGTAGTCCTTTTGTGTGTGTGCATTTCATTAATACGTGAGTACAGCACTTGGTGCACCTGCTACAAGGTTGGGCCTACAGTCCACTGACTAACCCTACCAGGTACCATTCGACATGTGGGCACCCACACAGCCTAGAAGTCGACTGTTTATTATTTCTACTTAAGTAGATCCTGATTAGTGTGACTAATATCAACACCATTTGAAATCACTACATCATTGGCGTTTTTCGCCCTCTTAATTCGATGCCGTGCCGAGCAGGTGCCAAATATTCCTGCCAGCCACAATGTTTACCAGAGCCTTCCAGGAATCAGTCCGGATAGGACCGCCACACACTCCAGCCCACCTCATGGAATTCCAGAATTCCAGGGACGCTGCTCAAAAAACAGAACGCAACGCCCGGCGCCATCATACCTTCTCTCCAAGCCCCCGGACAAAAGTGAATAGGCAGAGTTTCTGTCCTCCACCCTCCCTTCTCCTCTTCCTTATCCCCCTCTCCTCTCCTCTCCTCTCCTCTCCTCTCCTCTCCTCTCCTCTCCTCTCCTCTCCTCTCCTCTCCTCTCCTCTCCTCTCCTCTCCTCTCCTCTCCTCTCCTCTCCTCTCCTCTCCTCTCCTCTCCTCTCCTCCCCTCCGTCTTTAATCAGGGTCTGTAATACTTTGATCCCCTACAGAGGGCCCTCATCATCCGACCAGGGAGTGTGTGTGTGTGTGTGTGGGGGGGGGGGCTGGCGGGCCAAGGTCCAGCCCAGGAACGGCTCCTCGTGTATGGGGAGCGGTGGTTTGGCAACCCCCTCGGAAATCTACTCTGGAGTCCCGGAGAGCTAGAGGACCGGATGACGTGGCGGAGGCACATACGTGACCTGGATGAAGCCAGCGAATGATATGCGTTGTGGCCATGTGTATAGTCTAGTGTGCACTCTGCATTGCATATGGTCCTTAGCATGAGGAGCTCCTATCCTTCATTTTGATATTAGCACTTTACCATGTGATAACGGTGTCATGAGAATGTTATTACATGACCTAAAATGAGTAATAACATTGGCAGCTGAGTTGAGGTGATACCATCATGTCTTGTCTGTGTGATCTGTTACGAGAGTGTCGTGTATCATGACAGGTGATTGTCTCTACCATGGTGGTATGTTGTGACAACTGTTATGTCATTTAGGCGATGCGTCAATGCTTTGACAGTAGTGCTCATGTAGAAGGCAGGCCGACAAAGTATGTGTGCGTGTGAGGTCAGTGTCACCTCACCCGTTGTAAGACAGATCAAAAAGCCAGTTTCCAGTGTGTGAATGCACATGCTTATAGGACTTTTCACTCTAATGGTCCGAACTGAGCTGGTTATGCATCCACCATTGTTGCTGGAACGGTGCAGAAAAGGACCATGTGAGAATTAGTTGTTTGAGTTTTGATTTGGTCGGCGCGATAGTGTGAAAGGCTGTGTGTGTGTGTGTGTGTATATCACAGTGTTTTAGCCAGGTGGGGCTTGCTTACGTTGTACATAAACATCCCAAGCAGCTAAATCCCTCTCTTATCCTGTCAATTGGCAGAGCAGCGGATAAGTGATGAGGTACTGGAAACTGGGCTTTGGGCACAGAGGAGTCCTTAGAGATGGCTGGATGAGATGACCAGGTAGGGAGCTCCAAACACTGGATCACGAACCATCCTCCATCTTCCCCCCCCCCCCCCCATTCCTCTCTTTCTTGCATCATACTCTGCAGTGGAGGAGCCGATATAGCACTACAGGTGTGTTCATGTATGTGTCTGTTTGTGCGTGTGCACACGTGTGACATGTGTGTCCCATCCCATTCTGTCCCTGTCTCCCCAAAGCCATGTCTCCCCTTCATCCTTTGGAGTGCCAAACCTCCTCCTCTTCACCCCTCCCTCTCCCTTCCCCTCACTCCACCACAGGGAGACTTCCGCTGACTCTCCGAGCGGAGAAATTAAACTGGACAACAAAATGGGTTAAGAACACTAAA
Organism: Oncorhynchus gorbuscha; assembly: GCF_021184085.1. NCBI lineage: Eukaryota > Metazoa > Chordata > Actinopteri > Salmoniformes > Salmonidae > Oncorhynchus > Oncorhynchus gorbuscha. The sequence continues at coordinate 55,090,506 of NC_060181.1, read as the reverse complement.
GTGGTTGTAAAGATGGCTGTAAAAAGGCAGTGGTGGAGGAATGCCAGGACAAGCCAGGCAGCCATGGGGGAAATAACCCACCGAACTGAACTGACCTTCCAATTCAAGGCCCCAGTCTGGTAGCTTGGTGTGTGTGTGTGTGTGTGTGTGTGTGTCGGTCTTTGAAGTGGTTTTAATAGTGTGGTTTCTTTTAGACACCTGGGCCATCTGGTTACTCTCACACAATTTAATAAAAAAAATTAGAGAAAGTTGAAAGAAAAACATAAAATGGTGGCGAACATATCCCATCCCCTGAATTCCACCTCGAGTGAGCACTAAAAGTGTTGGGACAGTGACAATTTGTTCGTTGTTTTTGCTCTGATACAATGACTGTGAGGTTGAAGTGCAGACTGTCAGCTTTAATTAGAGGGTATTTTCATCCATATTGGGTGAATCGTTTAGAAATTACAGCACTTTTTGTACATAGTAACCCCCCCCCCATTTTAAGGGATAATGTCTTGTCATTTTGACACAATACCTTATACATTATTAACCATTCATTTCTATTGGGCACAAAATTATCTGAAACACAGCCAAAACAAACAGCAAATGCATCCAACAAGATTAGGAAGGTGTTCCTAATGTTTTGTATACTCAGTGTACAGTACATACTCCACCTTTGGTGTTGTGCCTCACTGCAGACTCTGTCAATGGTCAGAGCTGGACTTGTCTGTCCAGCCCATGTGATTTGAAACAGATTAAACAGAAGGCGCTGATCCCGGTCACCTATATGGCCGAAACGTGATCTGGCCCCGGGCCCAGCCCCAAACTGTGACAGGTTCCTCTTCATTAACCCTGGGGTCAGCACAGGTCAGGCTACCACAGGAGCCCACGCAATCACTCACTCTTACCTTTTCTCCTGCCTCTCTGTTTAAACCAACTCCCTCTCTCCTTACATGCTTTCACCAGTTACATCCATCACAGTGACTACTCATCTCATGCAGTGCTTGTTCTCCGATTCAGGATCACACTACTAAATGGTTAAGGAAGAATGCAGTCTAAATCATTAATGTGTGTGTCCTCCCCTGGTGGTAACTGGTTAAAATAATGAAATAAGCAACTAAAAGTATTCTACTAGAGATAATGTCAAACAGGGATATATACATATCGATATAATATCATCCAAAAATAATATAACGATATGTAACTGTATTGATTCCTGTATCAATTTCAACTAGGAACATTTTTGAGGTGCAGCTGGCCCACGAACTAATTACCGACCTGGGTTATCAGATATCATTAAAAATGGCAAATATTTGCCTGCACTTTTTGGCAAAATATGTAGAATAGCAGGACATTAGCTGTAAAACTGCAAATGTTTCTCTCTGCCACTGTCATGCCCTGATCTGTTTCACCTGTCCTTGTGCTTGTTTCCACCCCCCTCCAGGTGTTGCCCATCTTCCCTATTATCCCCTGTGTATTTATACCTGTGTTCTCTGTCTGTTTGTTGCCAGTTAGTCCTGTTTGTTCAAGCTAACCAGCGTTTATCTGTCAGCTCCTATCATTTTCTTTTCTTGTCCTCCTGGTTTTTGACCTTTGCCTGTCCTGACCATGTACCCGCCCACCTGACCTCTCTGCCTGACCCTGAGTCCACCTGCTATTCTGTACCTTTGCCTTACCCTGGATTTTCAACCTTGACTTGTCTTTGCCTGCCCCTGTTGCCACAATTAACATGGTTACTTTGAGAGTGCATCTGGGTCTCACCTTGATTACTGAGAGTACGAACTGGCCATGACCCAGCAGACTTGGACCAGCTCCGCTACACCATCTCCTCCCAAGGAGACACCATTGGTAGGCACGAGGAGTTTCTTTGCGGTATGATGGAGGGGTTCCAGTCCACAGCCGAAGGTCACAACCAAGCATTGGACATTTTGCGGGAGCAAGTCCGTGGGTTGCCTTCTAGGCAGCCAACCACGACAGTAACTTCTCAGACCCTCTGTAACTCGGCTGGTAGCAGTGCCATCACCTCGGTTTCCCGGGAACCCCATTTACCTCCCCCGGAGCGCTATGATAGAGATTCCAGAACCTGCCAGGACTTTTCTCCCAGTGCTCCCTCGTTTTCAAGCTGCAGCCTTCTTTGTTCCCCTCAGACAGCTCGAAGATTGTGTATATTATTACGCTGATGTCCGAGAGGCCACTCGCCTGGGACATGGCGGTGTGGGAGCAACAATCTGCCGTCTGCCTCAGTCTGGAGGTATTCGTGGCAGAGGTGAGAAAGGTGTTCGAGGCTCCAGTATCCGGGAGAGAGGCTGCCCAGAAGTTACTCCAGCTTTGGCAGGACACCCTCAGTGTGGCAGACTATATGGTGGAGTTCAGCACGCTAGCAGTGGAGGGGTACCTGGAACCCGGAAGCACTGTTCTACATATTCCTGCATGGATTATCGGAGGAGGTAAAGGATGAGCTGGCAGCCTGAGAACTGTCTCCAGGCGAACGTGGACGTGGACTTGAGACCTAGAGTTGTTTGTATTGCGGTATTGCTGGTCATTTTGTGTCTACCTGTCCCTTCAAGAGAGCTAGCTCATTCATTTGAGTGAGTACACTGGTGGGTCTGAAAGATAATTGTTCTTCTACCCTTACTCGCCCCCCTCTCCATGCCACCCTGCTGTGGGATGATCAGCCGAGTCTCTCCAGGGACTCATCGACTCGGGGGCTGATGTGAGTCTCATGGACGTTACCCTGGTGTCCGAGCTGGACATCCCCACTCAACCCCTCTCCATTCCCATGGTTGTTAGAGCACTGGACTGGCGCTCTATAGGCCGGGTCACCCACCAGACCACCCCCGTCAGCCTATGAGTGTCGGGGAACCACAGCGAGGCTATCCAATTGCTACTGGTTGAGTCTTCGCAGGTTCCCATGGTATTGGGATTATTATGGTTCCAGCGACATAATCCCTCGATTGACTGGGCTACTGGTGCCATCATGGGCTGGAGCCCATCCTGTCACACTCATTGCCTGAAGTCAGCTCTGCCTGCCCCGGGACTTCTTCCTGGGGGCTTGGTAATGGCCACAGGCCTCTCTGCCAGCTCCGCAGAGTACCAGGACCTACCGGGAGGGGTTCAGTAAGGCCTGGACCACTTCGCTTCTGCAGCACAGACCGTTATCCAAGAGGGTCAAATCTGAGGCACTGGCACGTCGCTATAGGGCCATGGCCACACCTCCGGATTCTGAGACCTGTTCCCCCCGCTCCAAGATCATTAGCCCATCTGCTAAATGTTCCCACTAAAGACATTGTGTACCCGGGCCTCATCACCGACTTTCACCGCCGCACCCCAGTCAACCAGGTATCCGCCCAGGTGGAACGCCAGGTGGCGTCCTTAGAGGGAGGATACTGTCACACCCTGATCTGTTTCACCTGTGCTTGTCTCCACCCCCGTCCAGGTGTTGCCCATCTTCCCTATTATCCCCTGTGTATTTATACCTGTGTTCTCTGTCTGTTTGTTGCCGGTTCGTCTTGTTCGTTCAAGCTTACCAGCGTTTTCCTATCAGCTCCTATCATTTCCCAGCCTCTCTTTTCTCGTCCTCCTGGTTTTTTACTTTTGCGTGTCCTGACCATGTACCCGCCCGCCTGACCTCTCTGCCTGCCTGCCACCCTGTACATTTGCTCCACCTCTGGATTACTGAACTCTGCCTGTCCCTGACCCTGAGTCCTCCTGCCATCCTGTACCTTTGCCTTACCCTGGATTTTAGACCCCTGCCTGCCTTGACCTGTCTTTGCCTGCCCCTGTTAACATTGTTACTTCGACAGTCTGCATATGTGTCTTATCTTGATTCCTGGTAGCCCCATAGCAAAATTAGTAGAATTGCATGGAATGAGTTAGAAAATGGCTAAATCTTCTCTCCGCCCCATAGCGACGTGTAGAATTGCAGAAAAGTTGCTTTAAAACTGCAACATTTTCTCTACGCCTCATGGCAAAATGTGCAGGAATGTAGGAAATAAACTTTTCAACTTAATGTTCCGCTTTGCTGTCACGAGGGGGGCCGCTAAAATGTTTTGCTCGTAGACCTATGAGTCACTGTGGCCCCTCATGATGATCTCCGTTTTTTTTTGTGGCCCCCACTCCCATCAAAGTTGTTCCCCCAAGATGTAAAGATATGTTATAATTCTTATATCATCATTCCAAGCGAGAATGAAACCATTGATATTCCGATCTTCAGTCCTTTCACAGTTCTGCACATAAAGTACATCTACTAGATCTTGTATTTCCTATGATGCACTGACATCGTTCTTATTAGGAAAGATGAATAGCACCCTTTTGAGATTATATCTAGATAACATCTAGTGCAATAAAAATAGAGAAGAAGAAACACACCCAATGCTCATTTTTGATTAATTAAATAATAGCCAGTTTATCTTGGCCTGAGATTGCATTGTGTCATCATACCCTTAAAGGTACAATCTGCAATAACAATGTAGAATCTGCAATATGTGCAGCAGCTCAATGGTCAACTGGGAAAAACCTGTGAATGAATAGTTTGAAGTCCACTTTGAAAGGTTTGTCATTATAATAACAAAAGTCGGATGACTTTAACATAGTAAATGTTACCTTTAAAAGCAATGGGAGACATGTCCTTACAGATTATCATTATAGCTATTGTTAAAGCAAACAATAACTTTTGTCTAGTTTGGGAGGTGCGTGTGGTGTGGGGGTGTTGGATGTGTGTGTGTGTGTGTGTGTGTGTGTGTGTGTGTGTGTGTGTGTGTGTGTGTGTGTGTGTGTGTGTGTGTGTGTGTGTGTGTGTGTGTGTGTGTGTGTGTGTGTGTGTGTGTGTGTGTAACAGAATCCATGTGGTAATATTTTCCTTTTCCAAGGTTACTTCAGACTGCGGGAATTGCAGCATCGATGATGTGAGCCATTTTAAAATAACCATTTTAAAATGACAACTACTCTGAGGGGGTAAAAAATCCTCTCCTCCTTTCTTTCGCTCTCATCATTTTGTTTTGGGACTCATCGAGGATGAAGGTGGTGTTTCCTGTATAATTTTGGCAAACACAACAGGCATAAATTGAGGTAGGCTTGGCTCCTCCGTGTGTGCCTTTAGAAGGTGTGTGTGGAGAGTTAATATGAAAAATAAGGCTTTAGCCCTGTGGGCTACTTCTGAAGTCTCTCGAACAGGAAGATTGAGGGAAAACAAGTGAAACCTTTTTTTGTGACATTTTATGACTGGCATATAATGGCATTATTGAATATGCATTTTTTTTACATGCATATATAGTGGAGAGAGGTTAAAACAATGGAATTTGGGTGAAACCTTCGAGTTTAATAATTTAGGGAGTGCAACCATGTTTGCTTCTCTTGCTGTGTGTTTAGTCTAGTGGTAAATGCCAACACCAGTAGAAATCCACTTTTTTTGAGCTGAAAGACAATGGCCAGATCTTACCCATGATGTTGCACCACGATTGAAGTAAATAAGTCATAGTTTTTGTCAAAGTATGATATATTTGGGTTTGAAGTGAAAAATACGAACAGTCCACTTCGTGCAAATCCTTGTGAATGTGGTGTCATTTCCTATGATATCACATTATTTTTTAACCTACTTTTAATTTCAGTGCTGAAAATGAAACTCACCAGAAAATGTGTACATTTTCACATATTTTTGAGCTAGTCTGTAAAAATATCTATATATATATATATATATAAAATATATATATCTGACCATTTTATAAATGGTATAATTGTGTGAAACGATAACATTTTTGCAAACCCGCTCCCCCCTTCACCCCCCAAGATGAATGGTTTTGACCACAAAAGTCTTGTTTTACTATGCGTTCCACTGCTTCGGTTGGTGTAACGTCAGCTAGAAACCTCAAGTGACTATCCAGATATTGAAAAGGCACCTGCAAAAGAAAATTCAAGAAACTTACAGTTACATTTCATTTGTAGCATGCATTTCACATCCCCTGTGCAAACCATGAGCAGGGCTGACTTTGCTGTACCGCAGCCGAAGCCTGTCAACAGCCTACCTTTCAAATGTTGCACCGTGTCTATTACAATGTTAAATAAACGCATATCAGCTATCTTTCAAGAGCTGTTCATATTACCAGAGTTTCATCTTATTCTTTCTAACTATTTCTATGGCGGATTCGCGGCAGCAATTTATAAAAATAGATGGTGAAGTCAAAGATTGGCCAGTGGTTTCCATTTGTGGGAAAATGATGCCTAGATCAATGCTTATAACAAATCCAAATCCAACTCCAGAACCAGCTGGCTAATCTTTCGTTTGCTCTGTTCTGTGAAGGGAGTAGTAGACAGCGTTGTACCAGATCTTCAGTTTCTTGGCAATTTCTCGCATGGAATAGCCTTCATTTCTCCGAACAAGAATAGACTGACGAGTTTCAGAAGACAGTTCTTTGTTTTGGTCATTTTGAGCCTGTAATCAAACCCACAAATGCTGATGCTCTAGATACTTATCTAATTTTAAGAAGGCCAGTTTTATTGCTTCTTTAATCAGGACAACAGCTTTTAGCTGTGCAAACGTAATTCAGCTGTGCAAACATATTTCCAAAAGGGGTTTCTATTAGCCTTTTTTCAATTAGCCTTTTAAAATGATAAATTGGATTACTAACACAACGTGCCATTGGAACAAAGGAGTGATGGTTGCTGATAATGTCCACCTATGTAGATATTCCATTAAAAATCAGCCATTTCCAGCTCCAATAGTCATTTACAACATTAACAATGTCTACACTGTATTTCTGATACATTTAAATGTTATTTTAATGGACAGAAAAATGGCTTTTCTTTAAAAAAAACAAGGACATTTCTAAGTGGCCCCAAACTTTTGAACGGTAATGTACATTTCCTCACTTTGTCAGGAAATTACGTTGAACTAGTGGTGGCAACTCCCTCTGTGTGGGTCCTTTTAAACCGCCCCTGAGAGGAAGCATGAGGACACGCACAAAGACAGGTATGCGCTCGCACTCACACAAGCCGGTTTTCTGCTCACAGACTAAGAATCACTTTCAATGCAGAATCTCTGATATTGCCATTGGTCACTCATCCTAAAACAGGAAACAAGCATGGCTTCATCCGGTTATGGGAATGAACAACCATTGGAAAAGCATCTCACATGACATTTTTCACATTTTAGTGACTTACAGTATTGGGTGCATACATTTTTGTACTCGTCCGCTGCGGGAATCAAACCCACAACCCAAGCGCCATGCTCTACCAACTGATCTACACGGGACACCATCAAACCCTGTTCGATCCAAAAGTAGAACAGCAATGTGTGTGTGAGAGAGTGCTGCAATAGTAGGTCCATCTTCCCACAGTCACTGTGACCTAGAGGCCCATCTATTCTGTGCCTCTGGCCTGACGCACCATATAACTTATATAACAAATCCTTCCTTATTGTCCCATGGGGAGCAGTGTGTGTGTGTGCGCGTGTGTGCAGGACAAGTTACAAAAATGTCTCTATCGGGGCCCCGTCATAAATATGGGATCCTCATTGCCTGTAGGTCTCATGGTTAGGGTTTCCAATAAGTGGGATCTGTAATTCTCGGTGCTTGTCATCCTCCAGCTGTCCTCGTCCTTATCCATAGCCACCACGGCCACTCAGGCCTGCAATTTAAAAAAATACTGGAGGATGAGCTACGTTCAGGGACGAGGCCTTTTCTAATATGGAAGATGGTAATGACAGTGCCAACTGACGCTGGGAGGCAGGAGGAGGGGTGAAGAGAGAGAGAGAGCGAGACATAGAGAGGAACAGGGAGTGATAACCACAGACCGAACTGTCATTGTGGGGATTAGAGGGAAAATAGCCGGCGGGGTTTTCTGCAAAACCAGCAGCCCTGCCTTTGGGGGTGGTTCTGGGGAGTTTTGTTGTAGGATAGAATCGGCCATTTTGGATTTTGTGGGCTGGCCATATTAGGTTCCAAGACGTGTCGTAACTCAAAGGGGAAAGCCCCGGCCCTTCTTTGACCTTCAGGGCTCGCAGAGGTCAGCCGCCTGCGGTGTGGGATGAAACGGAGTCGTCAACGAGTTCGCAGTGAGACGGTTGGTCTACGTGCTGGGAGTGCAGCCAGTCATTACTTTGTCCCAGGGCTCCAGGACCCCTAAAAAGGAGTGCATTCTTTCGATTTAATGTCGTCTTTCTTAGTCTCATGGTGTCACAGAGCCTCCTGACAGGTCTCTTTCACATCTCGTGAGACAGTCAATATTGGCACTGGTGTCTCAGTTTTCTCTGCTCCCATAGAGGTGCTCGAGATGTGTCCAGGTCTCTTTGCCTTAGCCACAGCACCGTGCTCCAACTCCATTGATTTATGAATATTGAAACCACCACCTTCACAGTGACGACACCAGTGACATTGTTTGTGTACAGGCAGGGGACGACTGAAGAAGACCGCTCAGCATTGGGACTTTTACTCTCTCTCTGTGTTTATTTGACTGACCAGTGGCAGGCCTGGTTCTGTTTTTAGTTTGGAGTGTTTTTTTTAATGTCCCCCCCCAACTTCCTCCAAACACAGACTCACTTGTGTTTATTTGGACACTGGGGTTGACCTTTGGCCCTTCCAAATGGGTGGCTAAGCCTGCTTGTGGCTACTGTGAAACCTAGAACCTAAAGGTGTCCGCATGCTTAAATTCGGCTGGCGCCTAGGACCTTCACTTGAAAAATTAGAAAAAAGTGGCAGTTGTACTATTTTTCCATTTTGAGACGTCGTAGCAAGTATACACTTCCTCAATATAGTCAGAATTAATCGAGAATACCTCAAGAAATCTGTCACTAATTTAGCAGTTTTTGCCGAGGAGATCTTCGTCGTGCAATTTTACATCTAGGTTGTTTAGTGCAGCATTTCATAACGAACAAATTTGCATGAAAACAAGTTGCCTCCATTGAATGACAACAAAGACTTAATTGAAGAATCCCTACTGTTGACCAATCACCAATGAAGGGGTGTAGACTTTGGCTAATAACTTCGGCTTGCCTCAGCAAAAAAATGTTGTGTGTCGGAACAGCTGGAAAAAAACCCGTCACAAAATGTAATCATAATATATGCGCAAACTCTTCCGAACTGTTTTGGCTGCGAAGCATGCAGAGGCCTTAAGCCTCTACTGCTACCGTACATAGCAGTACGGTCAAGGCAGCTTCTCTCTTCGGAATACTAAATACTTACTGTACAGGTCTGAGGCCCCGTTCCAATAGTTTAGATTCATCCTTCCTTCTGACCTTAGTCACTGATCTGTAAGGGATTAGGTAAAGTGAAAAAGAGATTATTGGCTTCTTGTTTCATTAATCCGTCCCTCCCGGATCTGTGATTAAGGGCGAAGGAAGGTATACCTTTATTCAAACATCAATGTTTAGTTCCGGTTGCAGAACAATTTTGTAAATACTCACAGGTTGTCCACTAGTTTTCATCTTTCGGTTGAAGTGTGGATTGGGATGAGAGCGCCGGGCCAGTAACCAAAAGGTCGCCGGCTCGAATCCCTGAGCTGACTTGGTGAAAGACCTGCTGATGTGCCCTTGCGCAAGGCACTTAAATGTAATTGCTCCAGGGTTGCCGTCAATAATGGCTGATCCCTGGCCGTGAGGGTGTCTTAGGGGAGAGTGGGATATGCAAAAAAACAATTGTATGATATACACTTGTACATGTGTGAAATAGAACAAATGTTAGCAAGCATATAATTACTATTATTTACAAAAAGCTGACCGCAACATCAGAGCGGCTAAGACATGCTAAATGCCAAGCACTCAGCGACACAGACGCTTCATGCCTTTTATGAAAGGCACTTTGTGTTAACTCATTTAATGCATTCCGTTTCTGAAACAATGCATGGTCCTGAAGTTTGTCAGTATCTGGGTGTATGATTCATGTATGATTCAAGATGGGTCTCGACTTTGCATGACAGCCTTTTCCCCTTTTAGTTCAACCACTCATCGGACCATAAGCCCCCAGTGGGGGAAAAAACAACAACAAGGCATTGTGGTTTTTCCAAAATGTTATACTTTATAGTGTAGATGTCAAAAGATAAAATGTTAGAGCTAAGGTCCCGAGAGAGGGGAAAAGTATTATTCTGTAACAATGGAGAGAACAAGAGTCAAAAGAAAACAATATAAAAACAGATGCATTTCGTAACAGATGCATTTTGTAAACCTATAACTGTTCTTTTTTTTTACCACAGTGGTCACAGATATGACTGGCTGAAGTGGAATGGACAACCCTGACGACGATATAGACCATTCATCGGGTACAGAGCCCTTTGATATCTCCAGATGCCTCGGAAACAAAACGTCTCCCCGTCCCAACTTCAAATGATACAATGAGTTGGTCTGTCCTGTTTGCCTCCGCAGTTTAGTTTCCCTAAAACGTTTTGTTTTTTGTTTTTTGTGTGTGTTTGTTGTTGTGCACAAATACGATAAAATCTATTGTCTGTATGTCACAAGCGCTAGATAAAGATGTTGTAAAATGTTAAAAGTCGTTCCGTTTGCTGTTGATTTTTTTTTTTTTTACGTGTAAAAAGCACATCTGTCAGACCAACATGGAGCGCCGTTCTTCCTCATCGGCAAAAAAACAAGTTCTCGTGTCATGCTTCGCTCCCGAATCCTGATGCTGTAATAAAAACGTACTTCTGTCCATTCAGTGCTTTTTTCCCTTGTGCAGATAAGTTACAGGGACAGAGACAGGCATGCGGACACACAAACCATGCAGAGAAAGTTAGAGGTGGTGGAAGAGGAATGGTGCAGAAAAAAAACTACAGACAATCCTCAGGCCTTTTTGTGAGAACAGAAGAAAAAAAAGAAGAAAAAAACCCCCAGACGATAAAACAAATAAAAAAAATAAAAAAAATGGAATGTCTGTAGAGCACGAGAATATTCAAATGACTATCTGGACACTATGATAACCAGATAGTATAAAGTCCCTTTGAGAAAGATTGCTTGAATACAAGTGACGAAACCATAATTACCAATTGCTCAGGCTGGTGCATTCTGGGAGAGCTCTGGATGATCGGTTACTATTGTGCCCCAATACAATAACAACCACCACAACTGTGACGCACACTCGACTATTAATTCATACTCCACCCCCTTGGCTGAGACTGGATCCATTGAGATGACCCTTGACCTCACTAGTCATCTGCTACAGCCGTCAGAGAGGAGCAGTTTGGGCTGGATGAGGTCAAAGGGTGAGGGGGGGGGGACTTTTGATGGGTTAACTACGACTCCTGGGCTTATAGTGATTAATCATTATAGGGAAACCCTTGTGTAATTATCATGTCATTCCAAGACAGGCCCTTCAGAAAGAGTGGCGTGTATTCATGAATGTAAAGGGAAGCCAGGCTTCCCCCAAAATTGAAGAATAATAACATATAAAATAATTTATCTTTAGTCTCTCTGTGTTTCATCATTTTCCTTCAATTCGCAAGAGGCTGAATGTATCTCACCGGAGAAAGCATCCAAGCGAGCGAAACAGTGCCGTTCTGTCTCTATGTGTAGGCCACCTATCCGATGCTGTCTGGTCAAAAAGAGTATGATATTGTTGCTGCCCATAGCATTGAATGCAAGGGAAGCCAGTGAGCATTTACCTTCCTTGATATTTTTTTTTTACACAATAACAGCCAATCAGCCTTGAGCTAAACTGAGTGAGCTCAACTGTGAATGGTCCTGGCACACCAAAAAAAGTGTTAAGGAAGTCAGTTTGGATTTTGCTTCACACTAATCACATCAAATGAAGCCAAATGTCATTGACAGAAGAAAACTTGAATTGTTGCATCTCGTTGTGTTGTTGTCCTCTGGTGGCTAGCTAGCTAGCTAAAATGGTTCCTTTCCTAAATGTGTCATGGACGGAGATAGGGATTTGGACATGTGGTTTTACTTAATTATTCATACTGGCCAATGATTATAACGGCAATTCGGTTCTAACCATACATTGTGCCTCTGGCCTGAGAGGATGGAAGTTCAATATATAGCTAGATGTAGTTGGTGAATGTTAATTAGCTGGCTAATTGATGCCCATGAAAGGAAGTTAGGCTAGCGATTTTTAAATGTTGAAGTTGAAATGGTGCTGGAATAGTGGAGGCAGCTCCTGTTTTCTTTGCAACTTGGGTAACTCTCCGGTGGCCTAAATCAAGTTGTTTAGTAGTCCAAAAATGTCAAGAAACATAAACTTGATTGACCATGCTGTAGGTCATGTAACTGTTTGTCACAATACACTTGGTGGATAGATGTTCCACTGGATAGATGTTGCTCCACGGTTTTGTGGTGAAACAAAGCTGTGGTTGAATTTATTCTGCCACTTTGTCTCCTTATTGTCTCGGCCTTAGGCCTATATATATATCACGGTGGCAAGGCATATGAACTAACAGGTTATAGAGCAAACCACGCAATTATCACAACACATAAGTTGTAATATGGCATTTTGTTTACTGGCTTGGCTTCCCCGGTGATTTTATCCACGCACCGCTACTGCTTCTGAATTACACATCCTTAGATAGTATACAGAAGGTTTTTGACAAAACACAGCTAGAGTGTTTGGTTGCAGGTCAGAAAGTGTTAGCGACGTAAGAGTGTGAAATTCCACTGTAACCCCATGTTTACATGGGTGGGTTGTCACAATGTCTTAATGGAGAAGGAAATTAAATATAAGAGACAAGCGACTTGTCCCTTTCCCTAAGCCCTTGTTTGGGGACAGCATTTCTACTCCTCTATGTAGTGTCAGGAAGTATTACTAGAGCCCAGGTCAGTGGCGCACACTGTAGAGAGACTGACATCAAATGGGATGCTACTGTACTGAACCCTCAGCCAATGGCAGCCAGGAATAATGAACAGTGCCCTCAGCGACACCAGGAAGGGCCGAACCAGACCAGGGAATGAAACATGAGCATATCACTTTGCAAATTCAAACGTTCTTTTCCCAAAACAATATTGCAATTTCTTATAATATATAATATACTTATAGATTTGTTGTCATATATAAATTTACCATGAACAGCCAGCATAGTAAATACACAATTGTTGGAATCATTATACAAAGTAGAAATATTTCCATCCCACCCCTCACAACCCCAGAACCTTTCACCGTGAAAAGGAGCTGCAACAAATTGTAAGAGAGAGAAAGAACTCGAACGAATACAAAATGGCAGGAAAACAACTCAAAAGCACAAAAAGCAAAAGACACTGGAGTCCACCTCTAAAGACAACAAGGACGTAACAGAAAGAGGGAAAAAAAGAGACAACGATGGGTAAAAACAACACGGATGGAGTAGTCATCAAAACAATCGCGGCGGAAACATCTCAAGGAAAGATCAATGTGGAATCTCTTCCGTTCTTCCTCGTTTACCAACAGTAGGAAAAAGTGATTATGACGTCAATGGAACAATGTCGAAGGTAGTTGCCTACTTTCATTCATTCTCTGCATTCTGAGCTAGAGGTGTTTGTGAACTAAGTCAAATGTATGTCGTTAGAGACACAGTTATTTAATGCGTCTCACACACACACACACAAGGTTAAAAACACTTTCCTGTACCTAAAAACACACACCTAGCAGTAGCTATGGTGACTGTGACAATGTATAAAGGGTTTGTTTACTGGATTGTGACATGTGACACACACACACACACATGCACTTAGTAGCACCTGACACTTGGTGAGCTGCTGTGCCTAACAAGGAGCGTGGATCAAATGTCAGAGAATATGGGTGCCACTTGCTCCCCTCTGTAAACTCACAAAGGTGGTGCACCTCTGTCTAACTGCTCTGTCACCATGGTAACACAAAGACTCATGAGATTTGATTGTTTATCTTTGCCCTGTCTAACTGCTCTGTCACCATGGTAACACAAAGACTCATGAGATTTGATTGTTTATCTTTGCCCTGTCTAACCGCTCTGTCACCATGGTAACACAAAGACTCATGAGATTTGATTGTTTATCTTTGCCCTGTCTAACCGCTCTGTCACCATGGTAACACAAAGACTCATGAGATTTGATTGTTTCTCTTTGTCCTGTCTAACCGCTCTGTCACCATGGTAACAAAGACTCGTGAGTTGTTTATCTCTGTGAACAAAGCCAAATGAACGGCTAATTGTGGGTAGAGTCCCTAAATGCAGGTAAGAGCGTCTGAACGTTTTGAAGGGTGAGGTGTGTAAGATAGAAATTGGTCAACTGCTATAATTCCCTCACAGAGAACAATTTTGAACGTAAAGTCATGATAGCGATATCTGTCCTATATGGCTACAATACTACGTGGCAACAGGCTATTGAGCTGATAGCAACGTCACGCTTTGGCATAATTTCTTGTCTTACTACTACTATTTTTGAACAGCATTCTAGTTTAAAATGCCAAATCTCTCTAGAACAGACTACAGTGCATGCTAGCTAACTCTTTCTTAGAGGTGGCGTGTATTTGGTAAAGGGTTTATATACCAGAAGAAAGCCACATCATTGGCTGACGTTTCAAACATTGAAGGCTCTCGTTCCACTGAAAAAGACTCAACCATGTCAGTCCCTGTGTAGCACGGCAACTACCTTCTAAACGATAGTAAAGGGGTTACGACAAGTAGTGTTTGACTTGGAGTTTGTGTGCCGGTAGTCAGCTGCGGGGAGCTCCTGTCCAAGTCAAGTACTGACAACAAGGTCAAACGGGACAGGGTGGGACAGTAGGCTCCAGGGAAGTCAGGGTAAACATGCCAAGGGCCTCCAGTCTATGTGCCATCGTTTTGGCATCGCCAGTCTCGCTACCACACAAAGGAGATGAGATGTGAGAGCGATAGGACGGCACACCTCTCTCCCTCCAAAACAAATTTAAGGCAAAGCTCTTGGTCTTGAGTTCGTCGTGAAATCCACCAGGCAGGAACTGAAAAAGGCACAAACTCACAGTCTTTTTACAGTCTGTTCATCTCAAACCAGAAGACCCGGGGACTCATTTATCAACCATTGCGTACATTTCTTACTCAATCCTGCCGTACGTGGACATTCTAGGATTTGTGTGCAGAAGAAAATGATTGGGATTTATCAAACTGTAACATCAAACGCAACATATACGCATGTTTTCACTGATTAATCAGAGCCATACTATATTTGCGCGCTGGTGAACGAGCTTTTACAACCCTGCCTGGCAAAATGCCCTCCGTTCACCTTTATTGGTAACAAAAACACCATCATCTGCTGTATGATGAAGAGAAATTGGAACTGGGCCGTGATAGTCACTAAAAGAAAGTGCAATGGTAAATGTGATCACCTTTCTGTTAGAGGTGTGGGGCCGAATGTTTTCATCTTTTGCAGCGACTTAAAAAAAAAACTATAGAGCATGCCAAACACCGGCCATGTATTCGGCAAGATGAATTGTCTATTGAACAATTGAAAAGTAAATGCTGCTCAGAGACCAGACTTCTATGCAACATAAGAGTTGTTGTTCAATATTTCCTTCATCAATACACGATTGTGTTTATATTTCCTGCTTTGGCATCGTCTCTGAGATGAAATGGGCTGCGATGTCGCGCTCCTGTCGCACAAGAATACTTTAGCCTAGCTATACTGTCATAGGCTATTTACTTTCAAGCATGCTTGGCTATTGAATGAGAGATGGCTAAATGGTAGCGTAATATTTGTTGTGTAGCAGAAATAAACCAGTCATGTCAGAAAAGGAGACATGTCCCGCAATATGATTATGATTTAGGTCTATATAATAAAAGTTAAATAAATATATTAGGGAACATGCTGCTATGTGATCTCCTTACCAACGGCAAATGCATCTGTTTTATCATTAGGCCTATGTTTTAACGTCTTTTATTAGCCTACCATTATTATAAATTCCCGTGCTTTAAACACCTCAATTTCCCCTCCCAAAATAATCATATTTGCTTGCAATACAGTTGATGAACCACTAGAAGTTGTGAGTGCGCATGGTCTGAGTTTTCAGTGGATATACGCACACTTTCCCATCGAGTTCAAAATGGATAAACACCAACCTTTGCGTGAAAACTGGCGCCCGCAAGGTTCAGACTATTTCTTGTGCGCACGCACCTTTGATAAACGAGGCCCCGGGTCACCTGTCCATCGTGTTCCCCTTCTCTTTTCCTCGCTCCTCTTCTCCAACCAAAACAAAACAAACGCCTGCTTTTGCCAATCGAGAAACGCGCCAAGAAATACCAGCAAACCCTGCGACATCTCTCCTTTCTCAAAGTCTCTCATGAATGGTAACAATCAAACATTCGTAAAACAAAGTAGTAATGACATCACAGGGCTCGGTTGTGGTTTTTCGTGAACGGAAGAGGGCAAAGGAACAAACGACTGAAAGAAAACAAATGAAAGGAGATGGCTAAATGAGAAATTCCGTGTCTGGAGCAGTACTTCGAACGTAGCGAGTGTGTCTGTTCCAAAGAAGCACAGACACTCAATGTTGCCAGCGTGGGATGATTCAAAGTCCCCTTAGATCCCAGCGGTCCTGGAGTAAAGACCTGACAAAACCCGGAAACCCGGCGCTCCTTGTGTTCTGCCTCCCCTCGTAGAGACGGAACCACACATCGGGGGCGTTTTAGTCCGAACACTCGGGGCGAGTGAGATAGTGATGTCTTCCATTTCTGTTTCATACCGAGTCGTTCTATACGTTGCCCCCCGCCCCCCCCCCGGGGGGGCTGGTGCGCCTCCTGGGCAGGGTGCGAGTGGGGTCAAGGGGTGGGGTCAAATTGAAATGGAGGTTGGCTGAGTACTAAATGGGAGACCTATATTGGAGACCTTTGAGGGTCTCTGAATGGTGAAGGGGGCTTGGTCAGCCCTCCATAGGCTCCTCCTCGCTCCTGGAGAAAGAAGGGACAATGACACCTGTCACAGGCAGCACTTCCACACTACACATGTCAACTGCAGGAATGTGTGAGACCTGTGAGTATCAGAAACCTCTGCACATCTAGGTTGGATCAAAATGTTTTTTTTTTATTGTACTGAAGAGCTAAGCTTTTGGTCGATGTGACCTTGTAACACACACACACACACACACACACACACACACACACACACACACACACACACACACACACACACACACACACACACACACACACACACACACACACACACACACACACACACACACACACACACACACACACACACACACACAGGAGGGACATACTTCCTCTGCTTGTTGGCCACAGAGAGGGAAGCCATGGCGGTGACGGTCTCGGCCTCCTCCGTCTCACACCGGCAAGCCTCGCTCAGAGAGTAGCCCAGCGTGGAGGCCCCGCGCTGAAGAGAGCGCCAGTTTTTACCTACAGGACAGGACAAAGGTGAAAGGTTAAAGGATCATGACTATAACATAGAGCAACTACACCAGGGGTCAAACAACTTCCGTCATCCAGGGCTGAGTGCTGCTGTTTTTCTTTTCCGATCTAAGACCATCGTTGAGAGTTTACGGTGAATGCACACTTGCAAATCAAACCCCTGAATCATTTTGTGGTTGTAGCACATAGAGTGGGGCCATTTCCTGTGTGAGTAGAGTAGAGCGACACTCACTGTGTGCCTCCAGCACCTTCTCCATGGAGTGAACAGCGTTGGGGTTGGGCCTCTGCTGCATCACCTCCTCAGGGATAGGATCCAACTGGGGAGAGACACACATACACACTGGAGTGAGTGACAGGTTACATACAACACGGCAATAGCGGAACAAAAAAACTGACGATCCGAACTTGATTACTTCTGACTGTGGACTTCTGCCCAGTGTTGAATCACCCAGCCAGCCAGCCCAGCGGTGGAGAACAGTTGGACGCAATAACAATAGGCTCACAGATGCACTGCAGCCTCCCACTCAAGGAGCTACTCTCCACCACAGGCTACAATGTGTGCTTTTGTGCTGGGTCCCACTTTACACACGCGCACGCACACACACACACACACACACACACACACACACACACACACACACACACACACACACACACACACACACACACACACACACACACACACACACACACACACACACACACACACACACACACACACACACACACACACACACACACACACACACACACTATGGGAATACTCTGTTCAGAGAGTCAGACGAAGCCATGAAGGAGAGGAGAGAGGAAACGGGGGCATTCCCCAAGCTGCCTTTCCAATCCGGAACGATTCCATTTCCCTCTGGCTCACAGTGTGTGCTGCTTTTTTCACCTTGTGAGCAGAACCCCCCCCCCCCCCCCCCCCCCCCCAAAAAAAGCCCCAAATACTTCTATGTATAAACACCGAAAGAAATATAGGCAAGCAGCTGTATTTTTTGCCCTATCATAACCTTGCTCAAAACTGAAAAGTGGAGGAGAAACATTAGAAGAAGGAAGACTAGAGGAAAGAGAGGAAAAAGGGATCGCCGGTCGGTCCCGTTCGGCCAAGGCTGGAAGTTTTCTTTTAATTAAAACAAATAAAGGGTGGGAGGGGGTGAGGAGGGCGACGGGAGAGGCCAGTCTAAGGAGAGGGATACTTTAATCCGGCTGTGGCACGACAAGCTGCATCACACACACACACACACACACACACACACACACACACACACACACACACACACACACACACACACACACACACACACACACACACACACACACACACACACACACACACACACACACACACACACACACACACACACACACACACACACACACACACACAAGCAAGCGTGCAAGTAAGTGTGCAAGCACGCATGTGTACACACGTGCGGACAATCACTCACACTCTCACTCACACACACGCAACATTTTCTAGCCCCTTGGCCTCTTTATTACAGCCTTACATATTCTAATCTTCTTTCAAAACACGACAACACCTTGGGAGGGCTTCCCTCAATTGAACCTGCATTGCTGTACAGTATCTCATAATGTTTTGTGGTACTGCAAAACACACACATACTGTTGTCCTATCATTCACTCCCTTGAGTTTGAGCAGCGGTGGTGCACATGGATGTCCGTCATGCAACTCCAGCACCCTTTGAGGAAACAGGCCTCAGAGCGCAGGTCTGTCAGCACTAAGATCAGGGGTTGGCGCTGGTCCAGTGCACACATGCATGTACAGACAACAGAGCACTTTGTTCAATCTAGGCGTCACTTATGCCAGGCCACCGGAGAGCCCTAAGTGACGCCCACCAAGTAGAGGGACCTTACACTCAAAGCACGTTTAAAAAAGCTGGGACACACTGCTAAACCATTCAAGTACTGCTGAGTTCGGTCCCTATCACTCATCCTTCTGTCTAGTTTTAATCTTACTTTCTCTCGTTCCTCACAGGAACGAGCCAAGGCTCCATGAATGTGTGCCCACTAATGTGTTTGTGGTTTTCAGTGGATCACTTCCAGTTCCTAGCAGCCCAGTCATCTCTCCACCACTACCCCCTCCTCCTCTACCTCACTACTCCAGGCCTCCAGCCTGGCCTTGCACCATAGCCAGGGAGGGGGTCCCCACACGGGGCCAGGACGGGGGGCTCGGTGGGCTGTCTGTCTTGTCAGTTTGACGAGCAGCTGTGCCGCACGCCTATAAACTTTAATGGCTCTTGTCAGCGCGCTACGGGCCTGCCTGGCAGGTATGACACACACGGCGCTCCCCACGGCATCCACCGTGACGCAGGACGTTTATTTGAGTTTCTAACCCCTCTAACCACACCTCTCTTCCCTCTTCTCCACCTCTCCTTCATCCCCCCATCTTCATAGCGAGAGAACCATTGCCTTTTTCCAACAGAGAAAGCAAGCGAGAGAGAGAGAGAGAGAGAGAGAGAGAGAGAGAGAGAGAGAGAGAGAGAGAGAGAGAGAGAGAGAGAGAGAGAAGAGCTTTTGTTGGAGGACAGTATACTATCACTCTGTCCATTGCTGCCTGCCTGCTTAAATCCAAATCGATCTGTTTGAGTGTGTGGCACGGCTTTCAAGCGCATGAGGGGGAAGCCAACAAATAAAATACAAATTCTGGGGAAGGCGGTGAAACCATAACACTGGGTGGGAGGAATTTGACTTGTTCAGTAGACTCAAGACAGCTATTGTTTGTTGGTTGCTTGGTCGGGGCGACGGATCGATCGCTGACACCAGTTGATTACGCTGTGCTAGTTTAACGAGCTAACTACGTATCGCGCAAAGCAGGTGATCTTTTATGCAGCGTTGGTACATTTCTGTTCGCTAAAGAGACTGAAACGCTTAAGCCTGAGAGGGCCAGGTGAAATGGACCCTGCTTACTGTAGCTAGAGTGTAAACATCAGGGATAACTTCGTCAGCGACTAGCAACAATCGGCGTGTTGGCCTGTTGTTTATCAAACAATTGCTAACGACCCCAATTTGGAGGAGGGGGCGCAACATCTGTTTGAGAACATTTGTCAATTAGTCACGAGGTCAGAGTTGACTGGCATCGACACCAATGCATCATTCATGAGAAATTTAACTAGAGAGGCTTTAGTGATTATACACTCAAAGCGTAAAGTTGATTCACCGATTTGTATTACCCCCCCCCCCCAAGCTAATCCAAGCCACTTTCAAAGGAAACCCAATGCTCGCTATAGCAAAGCTAGTCTTAACCTGGCAATAAAATGGGGGAATATGTTTCTCACTGTGGAGTGCCCAGTAAAATGCTTGATGGACACACTACAGTCACACAGGAGGCAGTGGGGCTGTAAACCCAATCTTGACGTTTGGCCCCGATTGTGGACCTGTCTTAACTCCTAGTATGTCTACATTTGAGACCTTATTCTTGGGCCAATGAGAGACCAATGATCACTTCTGGTAATACATTTTCGTTTCGTGTTTTAGTGAAGTCATTTTTAGTGTTGCTCGAATAACTGAAAGCCCTGCCTCTGACTTCACAAACAAATACAGCAGCAGACTATTATCTCTACGTAACACACACACATCCGTGAACACACACGACCCCCCCACCCCCCCTCTCTATCCGCCACATCAAACTGCCGCTGGCGAGTCATTACGCTGCATTCCAACTCCACTACACTTGACCTTTTGCAAAACACTCGCATCCGGCCATTTTGATTAGCAACGTTTTAACTCTCTTCTTTTATCTGTTTTCGTCTCCGCTGCCTTGCGTTTCTCCCTCTCGTGCCATTACAACTCGCTGAACGGGTCATCACACTAACGAGGGACTGATCTGCACTTGTTCAAAGACTGACAGGGCTCTTGCCAAACACCCAATGAGAAAAGGCAATGGAAAAACACAGTGGGTTTGGCCAATCACCAGTGTTTAAATACGGCATCCGCTCACAGCCAGTCAAAGGCAACTAATGAGCCGTGTGTTCTAGCTCCTTATCAATGGGTGTTGTGGCGTTGCGTTTTTCCTCTTGCCCAACACCCGGCGTGAAACTCGAACCCCAGAGCTCGCTGGTTTATGACAATAGCTTCCTCCCCCGACTTCAAATGATTCCCCAATTTCCATTGATCCTGCGATCTCGCTAGGCCTATTGGTGACCCTGTCGGGAGAGGTGTGAGGGTAACCACTTTCAGATGTGGGCTGGTGACGGGTTCCCGGGGAGGAGGGAGAAAAGGGAGCCTTACAGGGCCAGGGCCTCTTTTTAGACTTCCAGACTCGCTTTGACCTGCCCATTGACCCCACAAAACAACCCTCTCTACTGGCTACTGAAACATGAGACCATCCCAGCCCTAACTTTTCCAGGAGTAGCCTTCCATTCTTCCTCCTCTTCTTCTTCTTCTTCTTCTTCTTCTCTCTCCTCTTTCTCTATCCTCCTCCATTGCCTCCATGTATTAAACCAAGTCATTACTCTCAGTGGTAGATTGGAGGAGAAGGGACTTTGGAGAGTGGCGTTGCAGGCTCCCGGTGGGATGTTACTGTAATCGTCGTCATGGCAATGACCTCTGAGTCATTCAAAGGCACCAGTGCAGGTAAACAGATTACAGTTATTGCATTAAAGGGCCAATCAACAGTTGCAACAACGGTTTTTGGACTCTTGAAGAATATTGATTAGAAATCCCTCATGAGCATAGTTCAACTGTCTCACCCCATCAGAATCAAAGCTTGTTTTATTCTAATGTTTGTAATCAAAGTAAATGTAAACAAACGTATAGTTTCAAAACATGGATGGTCAGTCCTTGCATCCATAGCTCGGTTTATGAATTTGAGAGTGGTTACATTTCTCCAGCCCCAACCCTTAGCTTTTTACCAAAACAGGGGCGGGGTCAACACTGTGTTATTGTTTCTACTGCTGATTGCCCCTTTAAGGCTCAACAGAACGTTTGTGTAGCTCCCCCTCCAAAGCAAACTTTGTCCCAGCTCAGAACTGTTAAGATCTAGTTCTTCTGACAGGTTAGCATTGCTGTGGGGCTTAAATTTCTCTCCAGGCTTTGAGGTTTCTTTGGTGGGTTTAGAACGGTTTGACCGTGATCCACTCCTCTCCAATGCCACAGCTGGTCCCCGTCACTCTAGATCGAAGACGCAACCATTTTTTTCGCTGCTTTCCCTTTCTCTGGGGTGGTTGGTTGCGGTGACCACATTTTATTAGCGTCGGTTCAGCATTATTGTTCTGTTTGTTTTGCTTCGGGCCCAAGATCCACATTGGAGCAGAGCCATCTGGTCTTTTACGGTTCCAAGAGCTTATTTACTGCCTTGTCTGGAGGGAGGGCTGGAATAACACCGGCACCCAAGCCAGTCCTCTTATCCCCCAGTCCAGTCTCACCAGACCGTTTTATCTCTTCCTAGCATTATCGACCTGTTCTCGACTTCGCCAGCACCTAGTGCAATACTAACAGTGTGCATGAATAATCATCCCGCGTGTACATCCATAACTTCACGGGTTAGCCAGCTAGCTACCTTTCCAATATCTCTCACTCATTGTCCATTTTGCTGGAGTAATACGCGCCGGTGAGCACATGAAAAGAAATCCCAGCGGCGCTTCCAAATTTGTTACCCACTCTATGATCTTATAAGGTAAACCGAGATGCCGAAAGCTCCTGTTTACTTGCCTTTGAATCATGAGGTAGCATTCCGTTTGACAGGTTTACAACAATAATAATACACTTACACACCACTCTTTGGTGCACTATTATACCGAGGGGCAGTACATTACGGGTTATAGCCACGTACGCCTCTCGTTAATGGAGGTTTGAAAGTTGCACTGGGCTAACTGGCACACGGCTTAAGCAGGTTCTCTCCTTGTCTGTGTCCCACCCTATCCCCTAGATAGTGCACTACTTTTGACCAGGGACCACAGGGCTCTGGTCAAAAGTAGTGCACCATATAGGGAATAGGATGCCGTTTGGGACTCGGATCTTGTCCAACGAGAAGAAAACACATAGAGGGTGTGTGTTTGTGGCCTGGGCTGGTCTGGTCTGCAGCAACACTTAAGAGACGGTCACTTGCTCAAAATAAATGAAGTTTCTACAAACGCAGGATGCAGGGGACTGGAAATTCACTACTATCAGAGGTTCTATTTCAGCCTCTGACCACTGCACTCCCTCTGTATTAGACATGACATCAGCACTTCATCTGTTTATACTAGTCAAGGGACAGCACTAGTCAAGGGACAGCACTAGCCAAGGGTCAGCACTAGCCAAGGGACAGCACTAGCCAAGGGTCAGCACTAGCCAAGGGACAGCACTAGCCAAGGGTCAGCACTAGCCAAGGTTCAGCACTAGCCAAGAGACAGCACTAGCCACGGGTCAGCACTAGCCAAGGGTCAGCACTAGCCAAGGGTCAGCACTAGCCAAGGGACAGCACTAGCCAAGGGACAGCACTAGCCAAGGGACAGCACTAGCCACTGGTCGGCACTAGCTAAGGGTCGGCACTAGCCAATGGTCAGCACTAGCCAAGGGTCAGCACTAGCCAAGGGACAGCACTAGCCAAGGGTCAGCACTAGCCAAGGGACAGCACTAGCCAAGGGTCAGCACTAGCCAAGGGACAGCACTAGCCAAGGGTCAGCACTAGCCAAGGGTCAGCACTAGCCAAGGGACAGCACTAGCCACGGGTCAGCACTAGTCAAGGGTCAGCACTAGCCACGGGTCAGCACTAGCCAAGGGACAGCAGTAACCAAGGGACAGCACTAGCCAAGGGACAGCAATAGCCAAGGGACAGCACTAGCCAAGGGACAGCACTAGCCACGGGTCAGCACTAGCCACGGGTCAGCACTAGCCAAGGGTCAGCACTAGCCAAGGGACAGCAGTAACCAAGGGACAGCACTAGCCAAGGGACAGCAATAGCCAAGGGACAGCACTAGCCACTGGTCAGCACTAGCTAAGGGTCGGCACTAGCCAATGGTCAGCACTAGCCACGGGTCAGCACTAGCCAAGGGTCAGCGCTAGCCAATGGACAGCATTAGTCAAGGGACAGCAATAGCCAAGGGTCAGCACTAGCCAAGGGACAGCACTAGCCAAGGGACAGCACTAGATAAGGGTCAGCACTAGCCAAGGGTCAGCACTAGCCAAGGGACAGCACTAGCCACGGGACAGCACTAGCCAAGGGACAGCACTAGCCAAGGGACAGCACTAGCCAAGGTACAGCACTAGCCAAGGTACAGCACTAGCCAAGGGACAGCACTAGCCAAGGTACAGCACTAGCCAAGGGACAGCACTAGCCAAGGGACAGCACTAGCCAAGGTACAGCACTAGCCAAGGGTCAACAGTTATGGTGGCATACACACACACACACACAGACAGATATAGACACTGAAGCAACCATACACTTTCCTCTCCATTTGGTTACAGTATTCTTATGGTAAAGATATTCAAAGCGCCAAAGCATGTTATCATGGAACCAAAATCTAAAATTATATCTAAGCCATGGCCAAGAAAACACTAGACTCCATCCATTATCTTGTGAAAAATCAGTGGGCCTGTGCCATGAATCACAGCAGACAGAAGGCTCTGGTCAAAACGAGTTCACTGCGTAGAGAATAGGGCGCTATTTGGGACGAAGACAGACAGTTGGCTCAGCTCCAGGTCCAGCCTACACACATCCACAATTAACCTCAGATTCTTCAACTTGACCGTTGTTACTTCCTCCCTCTCCCTGGCGGTGGTATCCTCCCACACTGGGCGGTGGGGACAAAAAGTGAGAGGGGATGGAGAGAAAGAGAGGATGGAGATCTCTGTTAGCTCACTGTTCCAGCTCTCTCCACCCCCTCTCCCTCTCTCTCTCTCTCGGTCTCTCAGTGGGCGGCGGCATTGGGCCAAAGCCCTTTCAGCACCACACCTATGACTGTGCCAACTGCCCTGAAAGACGGCATAACCACCCAATCAGAGCGCCGTCTGAGCTCTATTCTCACCTCCTGATTGAACTGGATGTGTAGAGACACTCTCCCTAAACAGGTGGAGAGGCAAATGAATGAAAACAAATAAAGAAACCCCTCCCTCCCTCCATCCTTCGCTCTCAAGTGTTACCTCGATTCCTAGCAGAGCAGAGACGCAGGCTTCGGAGGCGTCACAAATAGCAGTGAGGTCGTGGCCCCCCTCCAGGGCCAGTACCATGCGGCCTCCGGCTAGCCCCATCAGCTGCCTGGTCAGGTATCCAAAACCTGGGGAAAGGAGAACGCATGAGGTTGGGGTTAGAGTTCGTCCATGGCGACTTTGGAGCTTGGACGGCAATCAAAGAAATGCATAGAGAAAGCGAGGGGAGGCGGAGGGATAAAACAGTATTGCATCATATTTTCTCGTTAGATTTAAGAAAGAGAAGGCACCAGGGACTTACTCGGCCTAAATGCATAATACGAGCCAGGTTTATTTGGAATAAATGTGGCTTAGTGTTTTGGCTCAGGCCACCTGTGTCTGATCCTCAGTATATCCTTAGTTTTAGTATATGCATTCCGCCATAACACCCTACACCCTCCTCAGACCCCCCTCTCTTAGAGACCCAGCTTTAGGCTGACATCTCAGAGATAGTTTTAGGGAAAGCTCTTTGCTGGTACGCCATACTGCTGCTCTACCTGAGCCAAAGACAGACGCTTCCGAACAAAGTCGATCCTGTAGCTTTGTGAACGTGAGGGGAGGTTACATGGACAGGGCCAGAACATTTGGATCTGATCGTGTGTGTGTCTTGTAGGTGGGACTGTGTAAGGTAATGTTACTAGAGTCTGGTAACCTTTCGTAAGAGACTGTCATTGGCTACTTAGACTCTTTCAGATCAACCCAGCAAAATAGATCTGATTTTGTCATCTGTCAGAATAGCACATACCACGCATGCTGGCCAGCCACAATGTCTTTTAAATCTACCTTTTTTTTAAAAGTGTGGTTGCAAGACTCTTCCTCCTCATGGCCAGAACTAGTGTTTCTGCATTTACCACCTGGCATGGGCTCAAACACTTAGATCAATGCAGCCTTTCTCTGAAATGGATCGAGCAAGATTTTTTCTACTTAGCCGGACTCAGACAAACTCAAGGATTCTATTTTTGTGTCTGTACATACAAGGTAGTTTCTGGAGTGATTGCTAACTAATGTTAGCACAATGACTGGAAGTCTATGGGATCAGCTAGCGGATTGCGCTAACGCTAACAGAATAAGTTCAGTCTCAAGTCAAGTTAAAAACAAATGTATCTATACTTGCAATGACTGCAAATCTTTGACTATTTACTGAGGCTACCAGACAGCCCCTTTCATTATTTTGTCTACAACAGGTTTTGATGATGTAATTGTAAAATAGGGACCTTGTAACAGTCTTAAGGGCATGAAATCAGCAGAAGGCAAGGCAGGTTGATGCGGTCAGAGTGTAGATTTATTTACAGGTCTTGGTGATTCAATGGTAAAAGTGCCATATCATCCAAAATATACAAGGAGATTGACAAAATATACACATCCCAAAAGAAATAGCTCCTGTGTCAGACTTAACCTGTCCTATCTGAACCGGCACAGGCAGAGGGCAAGACTGCACAGCCTCCCCTTGAGAAAACAAATGTAATCTGTCTAACAGGAGCTCACGAAGGTACATACTGTATATTCACTTGGCCCCCTCCCAGGACCATACAATTACCCAATTGGTATTTACAACCAATAAACTGGTTCTACAATGTAAAAGGCCATTTCCATATCCATTGTTACATTGGTAAATTTTTCTTAATCAGACTTAATGAATATTAATGATATTTCCTCAACATTCATACATGGAACAATACTTTTCTCTGTTATGCAACACACTGACTCCAAAGCGTGGCGCGCAGGCCACCTAGCCTATTTCTATGCGCTCTGAGGCAAACGTGCTCCTATTACGCACAACCAGAATGACAGAGACATACAGTAGGACACAGACATACGGAACTCCGACATAACCCGGAAATATGAACAAACAAAAACCAGACATTGAATTAAATAAACAGAACTTTTAACCTCATGAGTCTCGTTAACATTCATGTGCACAATAAACATTGCGCACACTCCAAAGGGTAAGAAATGGTTGGCTGAATGAAAATCTATCTTATCAGACAGAAATGTGTTGCAATAAACGGTACCAGTATAGAATGATTTCCATGCTAGCAATTATTGTAGGATTAGATGGAATATAGATTTAGCACATATGCATTTAAATGTGTG
Organism: Oncorhynchus gorbuscha; assembly: GCF_021184085.1. Classification (NCBI taxonomy): domain Eukaryota; kingdom Metazoa; phylum Chordata; class Actinopteri; order Salmoniformes; family Salmonidae; genus Oncorhynchus; species Oncorhynchus gorbuscha. Next base: position 55,063,035 of record NC_060181.1, on the reverse strand, counting down.
AAAGCAACAGCAAAGAACAGTGTTTGAGTTTGGAGAGCGCCAGTGGGGAGACAAGCCTATGATGTGTCCTCACCACAGTAATAATACATTTGAACAACAAATTCCAAATGGAACCTCCATAAATAAATGATCAATTTCAACCAATTTTGGAATACCAAAAGACCAGCAGGCCTAATTGTGGCTTGATACCCCATTGCTGGTGAGCTTGCAAAGTAAACAGTCACTATTCTCGATCACCAATTATGATGGCAATCCTCTCTCCCTACAACTTCATCTTGGCACTGCACCCGCTCCTATAGCTGTACAGCAAATCAGCTGGTCCAATCAGAGGGCCAAATGTGCATTTCACTAGCCAATTTGTTGCATGTTTCTTTTGCGAGGCCCGATGCTGCGGCTACTGTCTCTGGCTGCGTGGAGAGTAATCCACGGAGACTCTGTGCCACAAAATGAGTGTCAAAATGTTACAAAACCTGGCCAGATCATTTAAAGTCATCAGTCTCAAGTCAAAGTCAAATCCCGAGTCTTGATGCTCCAAGTCAAAGTATTGGTGACTCGAGTGTGTTGGTGGAGAGAAAGGGGAAAAGGAGTAAGTCACTTACATTTGGCCGTCAGCCTGTACCCTCCCAGGGGTGACGGATGGCCCTCCACGGCATCGAAGCCAGACGACACCAGCACCACGTCGGGGGCAAACTCGTTGGCGATGGGCATCACCACTGTTCTGTGAAGGAGAAAAAAAGAGTGAGAGTGAGAGTGAGACAAGAAGCAGTCAGTGCCATCCTCCCCTTTAGTGACTAACCTAAACATACCTACTGGTAGACACCAGCTAGAGTCTGATGTTGGTACTGTCCACTGCAAACCAATTGGTTGGTTGGTTGTTTAGCAACAAAACCGACACTTGCACAACTATGGGGCAAATCAGACAGGGTTGGCTTAAATTGTTGACAACATGTAAACTATATTTCATCTCCAATTGTTATTGAAAACATACATCAATTGGCACAATGAACACTTGTTTCCTCTCAAATACATTGTTACAGTTTTTTTTTGCCATATTAACATAGACGTGTCAGTCAAACCAAGACATGGTATCAAGAACAAGATACAACGAGCTGAAACGAGACACCTACTATTCCCCACATGGCAGCTTCTTGTCGTTGTTACCTAACTAGCCATCCAGAATTACAACAACCGACAGCCTTCTGACCCATTGAAGTGTGCATATTGTTTTCGAACATTGTCAGCTAACCCGTCTATGAACCACATACAGTACTTACAGTGCAATGTACCTGGCCAATTGGCAGCCACTTTAACCCAAACATTTAGTAAACAACACATAACCTCACATTCAGGGAATCAAAGCCACAAATCTGGTGTTGGGAGGAACATTCCCCAACAAACAGGGCCGTAGAAACACCCAAAATACAAAGTGTGAGAGCAAGGAGGTCACATGTCAGGTAGTAGTGAAACTGAACTGGAGAGAAAAAATAATACACAATTACGCAATGATACTTTAGTTCGGAGAAGAGGCTATCTCGTTGTGTGGCAAGTGAGGCCTTACAATCTGTCCTCTCTCACACAGCTGGAGGAAGGAAAATATATACATTTGTTATCTATCTCTGTCATACAGCGACCTGTGGTTACAGTGACTCAGGCCTGAGTCCCAAATGACATCATATTCTATGGGCCCTGGTCAGAAGTAGTGCACTATATAGGGAGTAGGGTGCCATTTGGGAAACAACCCTCCATCTGTTGTGGCTATAGTTAGAGTGTTTCCCTGTACTCCTTGTACTCTAAGTAAAGCTTTCTTGAACCACCTGTGTAAATCATTTTATGCGGTCAACATTGTTGTCGTTGAACTGAGAGGAATCGGTCTGAGAGAGAACGTTAACAAATGTGCCTGTGACAACTTCAATGTTTGTCATTGTGACAGGGCATCTTTAGTGTAGGTTCCGTGGGACTTATCTGAGTGACAGTATGAACGGCTCTCCCAGTGCAGCTGTGTGCTTGGTACAAGCAGTAGAGCACACTGTGCTTTTTGGGGCCGGCAGTATTTGGATAGGCAGAGTATTGGTGCTGTGTGAGGGGGTGCCTCAGGGTCATGTTGTAGGAACCCACTACTTTGCTGACCTCAGGAACATGGCGGTTGTCTCCTGGCTCACTTTCTTTCCATCCTGCTCTCGTCGCCACAATTATAGGCCTGCAATGGGCAAACCCCGCCCACCCACACAGCTTTCGGCAGCGGTGGCCTCCCCCCAAAGGGAGAGAGAGGGAGGCGGTATTTTTAGGAGGCTTGGTACCCCAGACAGCTGAGATACACAGCGGAGTGTGTGCGTCACGGACTGGGTCAGCATGCCTCTGGTACTAGCTCAGCGGGCAGCGTAATATATAAAGCACAGGGATGGTGGACAGAAGGAGAGAAGGAAGGAAGATGAGCAAGAGATGAGTAAAGTGAGGAAGTGAAGGAGAGAATGATTGAGAGCAAATGAGAGTAAGATAATGATAGCATGACCCGGTGGTTGCAATACATGTAGGCTGCAAATATCCAGGAGAGATGAACCGAGTAGTACTGTCTTGGAAATATTTGTTCAGCTGCTTAGAAGTGCTCCCACACACACACCATTAATATCAAGCACATAAAATACCCCAACCCAAAGAGTGAGCTGGCCACAGGCACTCATGTGGCCAGACACAAGATTGTACGGGGGGGAGCTTAAGTAAGTATGGCGGTTACCATGGTGACCGGAGAATCACACACTACCCCCTCCCCAACCTCCCTCAGATCTAATGTGTATGGAGACACACACACAAGTCATCCCTCCATCAGAAGCTGCTCACATCATCAAATTCCCCATCAACAAACCCCCTCTAAAACAGACGACTACCTTGGGAAAGCCAGAGCGCTCAATTAGAGAGCAAGTGTGAGTGGAAACGAGGGCTTTTATAGGCGTGAATCAGTGGATGTCTATGTGGTGGATGAAAAACGCTTGGTTAATTATGCCGGCGGATAATACGTTTTAAATATATTTACGAGGCCGTCTCAGCTATGGGACATCCTGGGTTTGTGGGGTCGGATCCAAAACCCTACTGCCTCCGTCAGCTAGTTCCTGCCTGTAAAGTGTCATCGCTGAGGTGTGCTCTGGTTTGGATATCAAAGGAACATGTATACTGCTCTGCTCTACCCTGCCACAACTGTACAGTCACACCGAATGTGTTTGTTCAGATTAAAGGCGCAATATGTAGCTTTGTGTGCACCCCGACCAAATTCACATAGAAATGTGAGTTTTAGATTGGTCATTCTCATGGAAAACAAGTCTATTAAGGGGTAGATCCGTTCTATGTGTGCTATTTCCATGCTTCCTGTCCTTAAGTTTATTTTTTGCGTCTTTTCATTTTACCAGCTGGGCTCCCAAGTGGCGCAGCGGTCTAAGCCATTGCATCTCAGTCCTTGAGGCGTCACTACAGACACCCTGGTTCAAATCCAGGATGTATCACAACCGGCCATGATTGGGAGTCCCATAGGGCGGCCCAGAGTTGTTTCCAGCTACAACAGTCATTTACAACATTAGCAATGTCTACACTGTATTTATGATCAATTTGATGTTAGTTTAATGGACAACATTCTTTGCTTTTCTTTCAAAAACAAGGACATTTCTATGTGACCCCAAACTTTTGAACGGTAGTGTACATGCCAAATATTCTCTCCTGGGATCACTTGATTGGGCCAATGCTGACTGAGAATGTACAATTATGCCCACCTGTGTGTGGTATTGTCGTGACATTGATTGGCTCATACACAGCAATAAAAATATGTCAATTTAAGTTTATTCACCAGAGTGCTGTCCTATTTTTGTTCTTTGAATTATAATTAATGGATGTAAATTACAAACTTCAGAAGCCTTTTTAAACCTCCAATATACTACACGTTTAAAATGTCCTGCTTTGCAGGAAAGTTCTCCTGCAACAGGGTGATCAAATTAGGATCCGACACCTGGAATGACAGAGTGATTTCTACACATTGCACCTTTAAGGAAACATAAAGCTGAATAAAATGTGATTACAACATATTTAGGCATTACCTGTTGCACATTCAGTTTGTTCTTCAATACATGGACTTTGGTTGGACTGTGTAGGTATGTGTGTCTGTGTGTATGTGTAGCCCGGCAGTGTGTGTGAGCGTTTTTGGGAGGACCTGCTAAGCCTCAGGGTTGAACACCTCTTTCTCCTGAGACAGTCAGGCCTAACCCAAATCCCCCTGACCTACTGTAATATCATCATCACGCACACACATACACACACAGGGTGTATCTCAATATGCATACTACTGTGCTCCACACTGTCCTGCTACGAGTGGATTCTCTGAGGATGTTCTCTCGAATACGTTCTTGTGAGGACGAAAGTGTAGAGAACGCATAAAACATAACATCTGATAAGCATCGTCCAGCCAGGACAATGGCAACAATAGAAATCAAACAAAACAAAATGTTTTACTTCATAATAATCAGTTATCAATATGTGAATTGTAATAATCTAGCTAGCCAGCTAGTTAAACAAGCAAAAATCACCTAAAAAGAATGTAATGTAAGGTAGATGTAAATTCTTCGTAAGTAGCTAGCTACCAATTCTCCGTGGCTATCTAGCTAGCGAACAGTAGTAGCAAGCTATTGACTTTCTATTGGCTTGCAATCTATGCACACTACAGTGGGCATTGTAGGCACGTAAACATGCCAAAATTAACACAGTATGTATTTATTAACGTATCAAGATAAAATATTGTCATTAGGCAACATATGAAAATGGGCAACATTTTGTTCTGAAGTAGGAGTTGATTTCCTCACACTTCAGCTCAAATAATTCAAATAATCTTTTTTTTAAACGTAGTTTTGTCGTATTTCTGTGCATACCTTGCGTTGAAGCTTGCATTGATGCATGCTTCTTAACATGTACAAACAGAGTACGCATCCGAGAGACGTGCTCCATTTCACATCCGTTGATTTGGATTCATACTCCGACCCTCCCGCGCTCCAATGTGGCTGCTTGGAGCACGGAAGTATTCATTTTTGAGAAACCCCCACAGACACAAGTGTGTACACCCGCATATGCATAAGAACACATGCATGCACACGCGTACAAATATACAGTACGCGCATGTACCCATGCACGAGATAGACGACGCGCGTGTGACTACTCAATGCGCTCTACCTATAAGGCTCACCGAGACCACTGAAACCCCCTGAAGATCAGTTCCGCAGGTGGTCGCCCAATACGTCAACCTTCCCACAGAAGTGGCTCTGGAGTCCACTATGTTAATAATGAATTATCCTCCTCCTCTGATCTTTGCTGGGGCATTCCTGAAGCGATTGGATTTTTCACAGATATGAGAAGATGCGAAGAGCCACATCTCTCTCTCTTTCACCTGCAGTGTTTTCTTTACCTTTTTCCCCTGTGAGGTTGTTTTGTTTCACTTTGGGAGAGAACAAACTCGTTGGGGGCCTGAGAAGTCTGTGTAGGGGTAAGGGACTTTGTTCACTCATAGTTCACCCAAGTCCCCATCATTTCCACCATTCCCTGAATGCTTTGAGTGCTAAGACATGCAGCCGCACGCACACAAATGAACACGCTTTCAGAATGGAGGCAGCTGTTCACTCAGTGTTGTTGACAAGAACCGGGGAAACCTCCCTCTCTAGGGACTCTCTCCATCTTCCACTCCTCCTTTCCATTCCTTGCTTTAACCTATCCTCCGCAGAGCACCCCACCAGGGTGTGTGGTGTGTTTTCAAGTGGAGTCCTAAACAAGGGCAGTGAATGAGGAGGAAGATACTATAGCTTGACTGAACACACAAAAAAAAACTGAAAACCATACCGCCCAAAGCCACTAACCAACAAAGGGTTAACGCTAGCCATGCCTACATGTCAGGCTCAAAGGCTTTTCCGACACACTTCAAAGCCTTGTCATCTCACGTTGTGGAGAGCTGGTTTGAATTAAGCTCAATTCTCCTCTCTGTTCCCAAGTTCATGATGAGAGAGGGAGCGTGAGGGAAGGAGAGAGAGACGGGACTTCTGGTTTTCATTAGGGATAATTTTCTTATCTTTTTTTCCTCCCTTTCTGGAGGCTCAGGCTTGATCCCCTGCAAATGCAATATGTGTGTGAGAGAGAGAGAGAGCGAGAGAGAGAAGAGAGAGAGCGAGAGAGAGAGAGAGAGAGAGAGAGAGAGAGAGAGAGAGAGAGAGAGAGAGAGAGAGAGAGAGAGAGAGAGAGAGAGAGAGAGAGAGAGAGAGAGAGAGAGAGAGAGAGAGAGAGGTTTGTCTGTGTGTTTGATAGAGAGAGGGACGTAAAGGGCAGCGCCAAGATTGTGGGTTTGATTCCCACGGGGGACCAGTATGAAATGAAATTTTAAAAAATGTATGCACTCACTACTTTAAGTCACTCTGGATAAGAGCGTCTGATAAATGACTAAAATGTACACGTAAAAAAGGGAAAGATAGAGAGAGATGGCGGGAGAGTAGATATATGGACTGTTGGGCTGTGCTGGCCATTTTCCTCTGGGTGCTGTAAATCAGAGAGACTGAGGAGACCCTCACTGCAGCATTGTGGGATTGATGAGCGCCGGGGGCCAGCTGGGTGAAATAAGGGGAAGACCCACATCCCTGTCACTCCTAAATTGACCCCTAGCCCCTACTCCCCCAAGCTAGCCCCCCGACCCGCCTTCTCTCCGTTCAATTCAAGAAGATTTATTGGCATGGAAAGTGTAAGAAATTACATTGCCAAAGAAAACATGTCAAATCAATTTCCCTCTCTCTCCATCTACTTGTGTACATCTCAAAGGATTGGATAGGTGAATCAAAGTGGTGGAATTTTCACCTAGCCTACGAGAGGTCGACAGACCCTGCGGCAGGATAAATTGACTAAGGGGGCAGTTGAAATCTTTTTTTTTTTTTTTTTTGGGGGGGGGGGGGGGGTTCTTGCATTGGAATTATATTGAACTCTGCTTATATTACGCTATACCACAAAAACATAAGGTGCCAATGCCGAGTGTCCGAGACCATGGAGTGCTTTTGAAGTGACAGGTTGGCGCGGAATCTGTAGCCCATCTCCACTGCACTGTATCAGCAAAATGGACAGTGTCTTACACAGTAAAGAAAGGTATTTTTGGTAAGGTATTTTTAGATAGGGTAATTCACCTATTACAAACGGCCAATGTGAATGCAGCTGTACACAGCCGATGCGATACGGCACTTCTGTGGATCAAATTCTATCCACCCACGTAATAAATTACGCAATGCCGGCCTACTATAAACACGGGGGTGGGCTCTACACAGAGCTAGCTGGAGCCCGGCCGCATTGTCGCTGCTGGGCTTTGCGGCGGCCTTGGTGGTTTGATTTCTGATACCCATCGTGGCAGTGGTAGATTAGCTGGTTAGAGCTAAATAGGCTATAAATCCCTATAATCCCTGTAAATCAAAATAAAAATATTACAGGCAGAGGCGTATCTCGTATTCACGTTCCCTATCTCATTATTGACGTAGCCTAGCACAGACGAGGAGTGTTTTTCCCTGCTTTCTATGGAAACTCAATGGAGACGTACCTAACTGCCCAGTGGCTTTCCATAGCCTCCCTACATACAAATGCACACACACTCTGCAGCATGCTCTGTCCATGGTGCTGGTAAAGCGCAGTGGAGATCCAGATTTTGCGCCAACCTGTCACCCAATCATTTGAACCCTTTTGCTATTTGTGTAAAGGGACCTAAAACAGTAAAGGGAGATTTAATATAGCTTCTTACATGGCCCTCAGGCTGAAAATAACAAACCAATCATGGTACATGGGGCAGTACAGGAGGGCATCCTTGTCCAACATAGTCTGCAACTATGTTGGACAAGGAAAGAGCTACCAAGAAGGTAATACTTCAAGCTCTCGATGCTCCACTTCAGTGCGATGTGCTCTCTCTCAACCACTGAATACCTGTACTCATGTGATTTCCGTTTTCAGCTGATGAACAGAACAGATCTCTCCTGTCCGACTCTCCCTGGGCTAGCACAGCTCCCAGCCCCACGTTGGATGCATCAGTCTGCACCACAAAATGCTTGGCGAAGTCTGGACTGACCAGAACTGGATGGCTCCATACCACCCATTTGGGCCTCTGGGATGCCTCTTCACAGGCCGTGGTCCACAGGAACTGTTTCTGCTCTTTGGTTTTGGTCAGTTCACTCTATGGGTAGGGCCACATCTGAGAAGTCTGGCACAAAACGTCAGCACCAGAGCCAACGAGCCCCAGGAAGGACTTCACCAACAGCCCGTGTGCAAGGCAAATAACTGTTTTGGATGGCTGCTACTTTGTCCACTTGAGGGCACATGCCCTCTGGGCCAATGCGGAAACTCAAGTACAGGACCTCTTCTTGGGCCATAGCACACTTGGTTCCATTCACAGTGAGCCTCGCTTTCCGGATCTACCCCCAATATCGTCCCTAGGTGCTGTAGACGCTGCTTTGGCTCTAGCAACTCTGACAATATGGGGATATCAGTCCCTAGGACAACATCATATGGCCAGCAACCATCTCTTCACACAGAATGAACCTGTGGTCATGCACAGTCAACATAAGCTCAGCAGTAGCATACTGTTTGACATCCCATGAACACACTTGAGCTGTACTACAGGCCCATGATCTGCAACTAACTTAATTCGACCGGCCCTAACGAGTGTTTGTGTGCTGCCAGTACTAACCAAAGCCATCAACAACTTGCCATTTAGAAACACCTCACAAAGCTGCTCATTAACCTGCAACTCACTAGGGACGTAGGCAAGTAGCACAAACGCACACTATCTCTGCGTGCCATACATTACGTTGTCTGCCTTATGTCCTACTAGGCCACAAGAAAAACTCAAGACGGTCCCTTTGCTAATTAAAAGAAGACTTTGTGTTGTGTCTTACCACGTGTCCCGCATTATCCCACAAACCGACTGCGTCTAGCAGCTGCCACTGTGTTTGCATTGGAAAAGGCCCGTTGGTCTTGACGTGCAGACATGTAGACCTCTGCGAGACGTGCCGCCTCTGCAGCAGACTTCGGATCCCTTTCCCAAAAACCCAAACTCTGATTTCAGATGGAATCATCAGAAGAAATTGTTCAAGCACGACAACATCCGGGACAGTTTCAACTGGGTGCTCCGTTGGTGGTATCCAGCTCCCGGAGACGCACAAACAATTCCTGAGGGGATTCCCCCCCGCCTCTGTCTTTTCTTCCCGAAAGCGCATTCTATAATTGTCTTTGCTGATATTATATTTAGTTTTGTATTGCTTCCTTAACACCGTCATAATCATGAACGAAGTTCATGTCCATAGTCACATAGGCTTTTCCTGCCTTTCCTGTTAGTAGACTAGCCGGGAATCACCCACTCTTCTCTCGACCAGCCACACGTAGCCGGCATTCGTTCAAATGTTGCGAGGCACATCGACTTTATCATTGTCAGTGACCTTGGGGAGTGACAGGTCCGACCTGCAACGTCACTGGCACCGGGCCCCTTGGATCTGGGTGCCGACTGGCGCAATCAGGCGAGCCTCTGCTTGCTCTAACCCCATCGCCCAGATGGTCTTGTGCCCCGATGCCAGCGTTGTTTTCTTGTAGATCAATAAGTGCCATCTCTAGCACCTAAGAGCCGAGCCTCCTGTCTCTGCTCCCGTTGCTTGCTCTTTTTAATGCTCCATTTCAGCAAGTCCTTGAGCTCCAGCATTGCGCATGGCTGTGGATCGCGTTGCTTCTCAGGCACAGAAAACGCAGGATTGCCGATATGTGGTGGTCTGTGCGCCAATCTCTGTGGCATCCCCAGCCCACTCCACAATATATCCTGCTGTATTTCACCTTGTTCTACTGCCATCCTTACCTGGTTCTTTGGTAGTTTTGAGGTAGCTCCCAACTCGCGCACCATCCTCGTACAGGAAAGAGGCCCCCTCGTGGAGCCGGGCCGGGAGGTCGAGGTGGGGCTATAATAATATATTGCTCGTACTTACTGCATCTCATTCAGGTCTACATAAAAAGAGGTAGGGGCTACAGTATCATTTAAGATTGGGTACATCAATCCTTTATCTCATAAAGGTCATGGACTTTGCTCGGTGTCATCCTTTCAGATTATTGGCCATAGGTCCCCCTCTTGCCCTCAGAACAGCCTCAATTCGTTGGGGCATGGATTGTACCAGGTGTCGAAAGCAATCGACAGGGATGCTGGCACATGTTGACTCCAATGTTTCCCACAGTCTGAAATCACAAAGTATCAACAAACAAGATTTCTTACCCTTTCCAAACAATTTCCCTTCAATCAAGCGCAGCGCCAACACAACGTGGCAGGGTGGTTTAAAAACAAAGTATAGATTTGAGCATAAACGCATAAAATGTTTCTTTATAACACAAGAGACAATACCTGAAGACGTGCTACACATTGGTGAGGACACAATGCTTGAGGGTTTGTCGACATAGATATGTATATACAGTATATAGGTACATATGCGCCTTAATATGTATCATGTCCCACCTCTTGTACAAATCCATACGATACTGTGGCTTGTACAGCATGTGATCCATTTGTCTGGATGTGAGAGGGTCAGTGTGGGGTTACGTGAGGAGCAGGGTTATGTGGAGGTCTGGGGTACATTAGCAGGGCACATTGTCCTGGTTAGTATAGTATAGCGTGCAGCCAGCCAGTCAGTAGAGTGAGACAGAGTGGTTTGATGTGTGTCTATGTCTACCTGCACCGGCAACTCAGACCAATTGGCCAGACAGGCTCATCTTCAAAGTGAATCACCCTCTGCCCTGCGCCCCAACCACATGTCTGTGTGTGTGTGAGTGTGTGTGTATGTGTGGATGAACTGTACGTAAGTTTATACTTGCATGCAATGCCATGTATGCTTGTGTGTGTACAGGTAGGTGTGTATGCCTGCAAGTGTGTGTGTGTGTGTCTTAGTGTTGTGTGTTTGCGGGAATTGGTGTTGAGCATACGTGCATGAGTTTTGCGTGATGTTTGTGTTTTTCTCTCTGTGTGTGTGTGTGTGTGTGTGTGTGTGTGTGTGTGTGTGTGTGTGTGTGTGTGTGTGTGTGTGTGTGTGTGTGTGTGTGTGTGTGTGTGTGTGTGTGTTTACTGGATGTTTATATGAACATGCTCATGTTATGCGTGTGTTTAAAGTGTGAGTGTGTAGGTGGGTTATAAATAGCCCCAGACAGCGGACCTAATGGAGTTCAGCCCTGGCATCAGCCTGCTTGGCAGACAAAAGAGGCTGCCACAAAGCCCTGACTGGACCATGTATTACAACACATCCTACTTCAAGCCTCCCTGCCTCTCAGCCATATAGAGGCCACTCATTAACTGTGAAATGGAGGCATTAAAGTATCATGAGTTCAGTTCTTTTTGGACGAGAGACATTTCATACAGTCATGGTATAACATGACCTTTTGTTACAGTTACACTTATTTCTGCCATGGATGTAACATTGACCTACTGTATCCTGATAATAGCTATCACTGTAAAAATAGACAATATGTGGACAAAATGCACACTTTTGGGACTATCCATTTGGTTGCATTGCACAGGGCAAACTAAATCAAGTGCACCTGAAACATATTCAAATGACTTGACGTGATGTATTTGACCCAGGTCTAACCCCAAGTGATGTTCACATGGTTGTACTTGTGCCTCCGATTTGGCAGGGATATTTTACATAAATCACCCAATCCGCTTTCTTAGTTCATCTACATTTGTACCCCCTCTAAAAAAATCTACAGTTGTCCTGAATCTGAAATCAACTGTTTATATGTATTATATTCTAATGCTAACAGCTAACAATAGCTTACTCTATCAGTCACTTCGGCTTAAGTTGAAAGCTTTGGATGACGGCAACATCCGGTATCATCTACATTAACGTGAAGAAGGCATTGAGGGATATTGAAGTGAATCATCCCTTTAATGTGCGTCTGTAGACTTGCGGCATGACAGTAGTGTGTGTACATGGTTCCAGAACTGGGAACTGTCAGGACAGACTGAGCACTGGGACCTTCAGTTTGTTGATATACACGCCTCTCTTCAGCCAAGTGCTCCCTGAGCACTTCACACACCAACAGCCATCCCCCACCGCTGTAAATTCACCACTAAACTGGCCCCTCTCTCTTTCTCTCCCTCATGATTTCTGACCTAGCATAAGAAATCCTCATCATACTCTGTGGTAGCTAGTCTGTGTGTGACATATGTGTTACCTGAAGGCAGCCAGGTACTCTGCGTCTCCCATGGGTGGTTCCAGTCCCCCGGTGAAAGCCATGTTCACATTGAAGCCCATACCTGCCCCAGTGCCCACCTACAACACACACAACATAGGTTAGTCACACACACGCACACGCACACACACACACACACACACACACACACACACACACACACACACACACACACACACACACACACACACACACACACACACACACACACACACACACACACACACACACACACACACACACACACACACACACACACTCAAGCAAAATGACATGCATATACTGTACTATTACACACTCTAGACAATTATTCTGTAGAACAGCCTCCATCTAGGAAAAGACTGTTTGGGATTGCTGCCGTTTACCTGTCAAAGCTCAGACTGCACCTGCCAGGCAAGAGCACACGCTCTAATATACGCACGCATGCACATCCACGAGTACACACACTAACACACTTTTACATTAAGCCTGGGCATTTTACAAACAACAACAATAATCTGACCTAAATGGTAGAAGGCCTTGCAAATGACCCCGTCGTATGACCTCCTGTATCAGGAGATGTGAGATGACTGCCAATATTGTAGCAATTACCAAGGAATAACTAACAACAATTGAGTTTTCTTCAAGTTGCCAATTTGAATGTGAATAACAGGAACATTTCCAAAAATGGATTGACCCTTCTCTAAGCATCGCCCCCAGAACTTTGGATAACAAATGGATAGCAACTGTCGTCGAGTGCGACACCTCGGACAGCGTGTTGCCAATTTAGCGACTGTTATTGGTAAAAGAGGCAAGACAAATGCAGTTACTTTTCAGGCTGCATTTGGGGAGTTGCGAGCATTTCTATGGTTTTGATAGCATTAAGTGTATTTTGCCACTCAATTCTGTCGCAAACAAGAGTGGGAGAGGCTGTCTCGGTCCTTCTGTAGCTCAGTTGGTAGAGCATGGCGCTAGTAACGCCAGGGTAGTGGGTTCGATCCCCGGGACCACCCATACGTAGAATGTATGCACACATGACTGTAAGTCGCTTTGGATAAAAGCGTCTGCTAAATGGCATATATTATATTATTTATTGTGCAACATAAGTCACAGCAACGGCGCACGCCCAGGCAGGGAAGCACCAGGGTAAGGGGGGTATGGTGGGAGAGGGGGGGATGAAAACGCTATGACGGGGACCGCAGCAGCACTGCAAATTGGTGCTGTGATGACGTCATCTAGCAACTTTAGCGACAAATTAAGAAGCCATTAGCGACCTCTCACTGAAAGATTGTTGGCAACACTGCTCAAACAAGCTCACGTTTGAAATGCATGAAAGCCAGTGAGGACAGTGGGAAATACAGTTTTCTTTTGAAAAGTAATTGTTTAAATGGCTAAATAATTGAACATTGAACCAGGAATACTCGTCACTGTGATCCTTAAATGCAGAGAATGTTGATGAAGTTTTTGACGTATCCCCCAGTTTTTCACAGTGTGTGTGTGCGTTAAGGTTGAGCGATTGTGTACATGCCTACATCGCCTGATTGCGCCCCATAGCGATCCTCGATAGTCGATCACTATTGGGGGGGGATCTTTCTCATGGCTACCCATGTATTTCCATGGAAATATTACGTTTATTTGGAAAGTAATAAATATATAGATATTTTTTTAAAGCATTCATGATTTGCATAAATGTAATATAGTAACTATTACTCTGGTAAAAATATAAAATGGTATTACATTTGGTGAAGAGCACATTATGACTTGTTTAGGACTTGATACTTGACTCGGACTTGCCTGTCTTGACTTGGGACTTGAGTGCTAAGAGTTGAGACTTACTTGTGACTTGTAAAGAAATGACTTGGTCTCACCTCTGCTGAATAACTCTAATCTGCTGTTGACTTTAGGAAACGATTTGAGAGCACTAGTTGGCTCCAAAAGTGGTTTGTAACTTTGACTGCACGATGACAGTGAATTCACTGGCAAGCCACACTGCAAACCTTCATCTGAACAAATTCCCGTGAAGTAACTGAAATGACAGTCCACCTCAATGTACCCAAGAGATTCCTGATCAGCAAGGGGTGGTCTGTGTTTAATTTCATTGCGTATTAAAAAACAAACAGTTTGAGATCATTGTGAGGGAATTTCACCAGTGGCTTCCCTGGAAAATGTTGCAACAGTAACTAAGACGGGCAGGGCTAAAGCGAAGGGTCAATTCTATGGTCATTGTTGGTTACTGAGCCAGTGTTGGGTGGAAAGTATACTACCAAGTGTTTGCCTGTTGCAACATGGCACCATTTCATTTTATGGTTAGTGTTCAACAGAGTGATTCATTCAATAGGGTTGCAAAATTCCCATTTTTGCCAGAAATCCCGATTGGAAGTTTCCTCGGAATCAGGAGGGAATAAGCAGCAAATCTGGAATCCTCCAACCAGGAATTCTAGCAGACCTGGGAATTTTTGGAAAAGTGACCAGAATTCTGCAACAATACTTCAGTAAATTATTTTTCCTTAGCAAAAGGAAACTACTGGTGTTGAGATCTTGCACACTGTGCAGGCAGTTGAGCTACCAGTGTCTGTCGACATGTGTGCCAGGGATGTGAACAACAGTAAGCGCTTGTCAAAGTGAGCATAGACAAACATGCACGCAGACACACACGCACACGCGAGCGTGTCCCCAACTCTGCCAACTCACCTCATCAGGCGCTCCACTGCCAGGAAAGAAGTTGCCATCGTCGTAGCGATGGAGTGACAGGTAGAGAACGTTGGGATCGCTGTAGAATGCTTGTTGCGTGCCGTTGCCATGGTGAACATCCTGACAGATATGAGAGGGGCGGGGTAGGCAGGTTTACGTTTACTTCCTGACTCTAACAACTGATTTTGGATCAGGTCTTCACGTGAAAAACCTATTCATGAGCGTTGTGTGCTAAAACAACAAAATCGAACTTGAGTCCGTCGTCAGATGGACATAGAAGAGTTACACCAAAGAAGATAAGTGGACACCCTGAAACAAACTCTTATCAATTGCCATGTTTAGCCCCTATCTAACATACCATAACCCGACAGAGTCTTTGTGACCGGTTCAGAGGGTTGAATATGTTTTAGGCATACAATTGGGTTAAGTCAGTCCTAAAAACCCCATCGCTGGGTGAGAATATTGTTTACTTTGAGCTACGATATCCAATTCATTTTAACAGACCTTCCCACATAGTCAAACATATATTTTTTAAAGTGACCTAAGCTTCTATATTGAGGCATTATCTCATACAATTGACACGTTTTATTAAAGAAGGTTATTTTTTTTAACCGAGTGTCCTTTTCTTTTTACAGACTCCCCCTGCTTTATACGCCTCGACATCGAGACATTTTCTAATACAAAAAAGGAGCAAAAAGAAAACTGTGCTTGCTGCCTGGATGACAGAGCTAGTTGTAGAAATCTCTCTCAGTGAACAACCGGAGGAAATGAAAAGTGGTTCAAAGGCTTTGGGAAGCCGAATAATGAACCCAGCAATGATCCTGCCAACATCGAGCAGCCATCTCTTCCTGGGCATGTGGACTATTTTCAATATGACAGATTCTAACGACTGATGTTATGTGCTTCATAGATACAGAACCCTGATGTATTGTCATTAAATTACACTCACAGAACATGAACCATTTTTTTTTTAAAGATAAGTCACATCATTTGTTGCCTTATTCTGTGTGGAAGCACAGGAAGTCCAAGGTAAACTTACCCAATCCACAATCAGGATCTTACTGACACTGAGCCTCTGCTGCAAGAGTTTAGCAGCGATGGCCACTGAGTTGAAGTAACAGAATCCCCTATGTGATGTAATGTTAAGAGAGGAGGGGGGGGAGAAAAAAATGATATAAATTTTGTGAGTCTGACAGGTTCTGAACAGTTGATTTTGCCTCGAAATCTCTCTACTGTTCCGTAATGACGTCAACAAGATCTGTTTGAATGAGACGGAAGAAGCATAAAAGGGATGGGACTTACATAGGTGTACTCTCCTCTGCATGGTGTCCAGGGGGCCGGACTACAGCAAATCCATTCTGCCAATCAGAGTAGACAGAACCATGTTACCCATCACTTTTTATTGAACCTTTATTTAACTAGGCAAGTCAGTTAAGAACAAATTCTTATTTACAATGACAGGCTACACCAGCCAAACCCAGACAATGCTGGGCCAATTGTGTGCTGCTCTATGGGACTCCCAATCATTACTGGTTGTGATACAGCCTGGATTTGATCCAGGGTGTCTGTAGTGGCACCTTTAGCACTAAGCTGCATTGCCTTAGAGCGCTGCGCCACTTGGGAGCTCAATAAGGACTTGAGCAGTCACAGACTGAAATACACTCATACTCAGATTAACGCATAGCCCCAAAAACGCACACACGAAAACACACACTTACACATATATACAGTATATGAACACCAACTCGTGCACACACGCATGTACACATTACAGTTTCTCCATGCACTATTTAGTTCTCTTCCTCTCTGACCTTAAATCCCGCTATGGCTCACAGTTAATTGTTTTGCCATTGACAGGGCGGAGGGCCAGACACTGCTTATGACACAGACAACTCCTGCCACCACACACACACACACACACACACACACACACACACACACACACACACACACACACACACACACACACACACACACACACACACACACACACACGCACGCACGCACGCACGCACGCACGCACGCACGCACGCACGCACGCACGCACGCACGCACGTGGCTGTCAGCTGGGTGTAGCAGTGCGAGACGTGGATGCTGTGTTAATGTGGGGACCTAGGGGACTCCCGCCACTCCCGCGCCGACTGTTTAGGGTCCTTGTGTAACATGGGGACGCCCAGTGTTTGGGGGCCGTGACTGACTGTGGTATGTGGGGACATGGTGAGGGGACCTGTGTCCCTGTAGTCCAGTCTAATGATGTTGAGGCAGCTGCTGTAGATTACTGCACTCCACCTCGCCTGTCCACAGAGGATATTATTCTAGCAGAGGGAGAGGCGGGACTCAGATCCTGTCTGACGATAGGGGCCAATTCAAAAGAGCTGTATGTGTGAGAGCGAGAGTGTGTGATTTAAAAACGTTGAAGATGCTGATGGAATGCTGACTCGGACAGGCCAGGGGGGATGCAGGTGATGTTAGAGTCTGCCCCCCTCTCGGGGTTGCGTGTGTGTGTGTGTATGCTAAGATGGTGTTAAGCGGCAATGAGATAACTTCCTGTAACCTCTAACCCCTATGTAGAGTGCAGGAATTTTCATGACTATTTCAGGTCCTTATTCCTAGAGAGAGAGAGACCATGTCCTCGATAAATCCATTGGGATGATTGAAAAATAGATGAATGGATGAACAAACAAGTCGGTGAATGAATCAAACAAGTAAATGAATCAAACCCTCATCTCAGTAACAATAACAAGTGTTGTTCACTAGGTGGCATACATACTCATTTCAACTGATACACTCCTAACAACAACCTTCAAATAACAATATATCATGCTTTCAACTCTACTATAACAATGAGTGTGCTTGTTGAAGTCACTATTCCTGGCAGAAACTGCATGTGAGTGTTAGTAATTTAGCATGCTATACTAACGGCTCTGAGAGGAATCATCATTAGTCTCCATTAGCCAGCTCTGCTCTGATGCGGTGTGCACGCTACCGAATGGCGCAGCAGTCTAAGGCACTGCATTTCAGTGCTAGAGGCGTCACAACAGACACCCTGGTTTGAATCCAGGCTGTATCACAACCGGCTGTGATTGGGAGTCCCAGTGTCATCCAGGTTTGGCCGGTGTAGGCCGTCATGGCAAATAAGAATTTGTTCTTAACTGACTTGCCTAGTTAAATTTGTGTGTTAGCAGAGACTGTTAGCGTTAGCAACTTACTGGTCCCCATGCGCTAGGTCGCCAGCGGGGTTCAAGTGATAATCCAGCATGGTCACAGACACAGGAAGACAGGAGGGGAAAGCGGGGGTGTCTGTCTGAAAGCTTTTCGGTGGGGAAGGGGGCATTCCTACCGAGTCTGTAGGTGTTAAGAGTGAGTACGGCTAATGAGGCTATATTAACGAAGATACTCAAGCCCTTTCATTCACTTGAGTGGGGCTAGCGGTAGCACTGCTAATGCGATGTTGCTAGCATTAGCATTTAGCATCAGTTGCGAGATGGCATTATCTTTGGTAATAGGCATACAGACAGACAGACAGACAGACAGACAGACAGACAGACAGACAGACAGACAGACAGACAGACAGACAGACAGACAGACAGACAGACAGACAGACAGACAGACAGACAGACAGACAGACAGACAGACAGACAGACAGACAGACAGACAGACACATGGTGACGAGGGACA
The DNA here is from genome assembly GCF_021184085.1 of Oncorhynchus gorbuscha. NCBI lineage: Eukaryota > Metazoa > Chordata > Actinopteri > Salmoniformes > Salmonidae > Oncorhynchus > Oncorhynchus gorbuscha. The sequence goes on along the minus strand of NC_060181.1, from coordinate 55,044,438 downwards.
TGAGGCTAACCTTGAGCTCTGCAGCCGCCACTTTGAAGCAAAGCTCCACGACGGAGCCCACAGCTAGACGAGCAGCGCTGGACGAGTGGACCTCGTTCCAAATGGTGTCGCTGTCCACCTGTGAGCACAAGCACAAACGCACATTTATATAATGCACATTATCAACTGGGTGGTTCGAGCCATGAACGCTGATTGGCTGACAGCCATGGTATATCAGACCGTATACCACGGGTATAACAAAACATTTATTTTTACTGCTCTAATTACGATGGTAACAAGGCACCTCAGGAGTTTGTGGTACATGACCAATATACCACGGCTAAGGGCTGTATTCAGGCACTCCGCGTTCCGTCGTGCGTAAGAACACCCCGTAACTTTGGCCATACACCACACCTCCTCGTGCATTATTACTTAAATATGCACTAACGAATTGATGCTGTTCTGAGGGCAAACGGGGGTGCAACTCAACATTAGGAAGGTGTTCTTAATGTTTGTGTATAGCCTAAATGTATAATACAATGGGACAATATAAACAGTATAAATTGTATATAAATTGTACATGTATAATGTACAATATAAACAGGTGAAATAATACAATGGGGCAATGGTGGACCGGGATTGTTGTGGTGCTATCTGTCCTCGCAGCCCTTCCAGAGGTAGAGCGAGTGACAGTAGGTATGAGTACACAAGCCACAGTACAAAGCCCCTAACCACACTCGCACACAGTGTTACAAATCTATTGTATCACAGCTTGCACAGAGAGAAGGGAAAACAAGGGACTTGATTGCTGAGCAAAAAGAGGCCGTAGTAAAGAGACCCTCAGAGTGAGTTTACGGGGTCTATCCAACTGACGTGAATGACTCCCGTTCGAGACACACACACAGTACAATCCAAAGGGCAGGGGAAAATACTTTGCTCTTCACACGTCTGTCCGCCAAGAGAGTCTTTGAACGTGCTTCTACTGGGGTCCCACTGGGGATGCTAGTAGAGGTGTGATTTTAAAGTGGAGGAGAGAGGGGAGATGGCTTACTGTATATTCACAGACATGGAGTGTCAATATTGAGCCAAGCGAGTAAGTTTGGAAGAGATGGGGGGTATAGATGGAGAGGAATATTGGAGAGAGATGGGGGATGGGTTGGGGGGAGCTGGATAGTCTTGGTGTTGTGGATATGTGTGTGTGTGTGTGTGTCTCCCTATGTGGTCAAAGAGAGAGGCCAGGCATTCATCAATCAGGGCTGATTATGCTGACACACGCCTGCCCAGTGGCCCCAATCTCTCTCACACACACAAATACTATTTTCCCTAACCCCTAACCCCTAACCTTAACTCCTATCCCTAAACCTAACCCCTAACCTTAACTCCTATCCCTAAACCTAACCATACTCTTAATCTCTAACCCTAAACCTAACCCCTGAAATATACTTTTTATAAGTGAGGACAGGCAACATGTCCGAATTTTAGTTGGTTTACAATTCTTGTGAGGACTTCTGGTACCCACAATTATAGTAAAACATGCACACACGCACAACTACATACATCTCTACACCTCCACGCACTCTACACACCACGAGTCCATGCTCCACACACTGTTGCACAAACTCTACACACAGCTCTAAAATCTACACACTGCTGTAACACACTTAGCAGAGATACTCTTAACTCCTCGTTGACCTTGCAACCAACTTGAAGTCACACACACACATACACACACACACACACACGGACGCATACACAGACACCTGGGATGACCGACTGAATTCCGAGACGGAATAATCTTAAGAGAAGGAAACACCTGGCAGAAGGAAAGAGAGAGGAGGAGAGAGAAAGAGGGAGTGTGTGGGGACCTGCAGGGTGTCTGTGAACCTTGGGGTCTCCGACAAACTCAGCACACATTAACTGTGGCGATCCCTGCCTGCTGCATTTGGCCTTCAGTTGCATGAACACTCGAGGCTAGAGGAAAAAAAAGGAAAACGTGGGCCTTTTCAAGTCACGCCAAGAAGGACTTTGTAACGAATTACAGGTCTGTGGTGCATTTATGATAAAAAGAAAACTGTGGGGAATGGAGGGGTGAGGGGAAGAGAGGGAAGATGGGTTGGGGGAGAGGGAGGGTGAGTTGACTTTAGAGTGATGGCTGCACCAGAGAAGTGAGTGAGTGAGTGAGTGAGTGAGTGAGTGAGTGAGTGAGTGAGTGAGTGAGTGAGTGAGTGAGTGAGGGAGGGAGGGAGCAAGTGATCAAGGAAATGAGTGATCAAGTTATTGCGTAATAAAGTGAGCAAGCTAAAAATAAAAACAAAGAAGACGAAATGAGACGACGTGCAGAGGGACAAACTGAGGAGTGTGTAAGAAAGTAAAAGAGAATATTGAGCGAGGGAGGGACACTGCAGTTCCAGTCACTATAACAGAGAAGAAAGCGTAACGTTGGAAAAGTAGAGTAGTCCTGACAAAAGCGACTTTTGAGAGTAAGACCGAGTAAGAAGGAGTGAAAGAGAAGCAAGCCAGTAACACCAAGAGCAATAGGGGGATAAAAGAGAGGGAAAAGCGAGGGACCAGAGACCAAAGAGAGTGGGGAGAGAGGGGGGAGCGTGTTGGAATGAAAGAAGGGTTCGTTCTGCTCAGGCTGACAGGGTAATTTGATGAGCGGAGGCGCTGTGCTGGGACGACAGGAAGACAACAATTTAGTCCCATTTCCATAAAACAGAGCAGAGCCCCTTCTGTTTCCTACCAACGGCAGCAGGCACCGTAACAGACTCAGCTAGCTACCCCCGAGAGAGGGGGGTGGACAGGGGAAGAGAGAGACAGGGAGAGAGAGGTGGGGGAAGAGACAGGGAGAGAGCGGTGGGGGAGAGACAGGGTGGGGAGAAGAGAGCAAGGGAGAGAGAGGGAGACGGAAAATCAGACCAACATACTGACCTAGGGATCGACAAACACACATAACCTGAGTTCACCCACTCACTCCAAAACACGCGCACACACACACACACTCTGAAACACATATAATACCTTTACTTTCACAAGCACATTGAAGTGGAAGCACACATGGATATGCACGCGCATCCAAACACACACACACACACAGACACCATTGTCACCCCCCCACTCTCCTAAGTGTCCCTCTGAACACACAATACACAGGCAGTGCACTCCCCACCCACACACGCTCTAAAGCACACAGCATCATGTTCATAGAAAACATCTGGTCACAATTACCCACTCGACAGAAAGCAGAGCAACAGTTTTGGTTGCCTCTGGTGCTCCAGGGTGGTGTGTGTGCGTGTGTGTGTGTGTGGTGGGAGAACAAACAGCAACATTATTTCTACAGGGGAGTAGAAGAGAAGAAGTAGAAGAGAGTGACTTACCCCCACCCCTCCACAAGGCAGCCTCACAAACATGGGAGTAACTGAACCTGAGAAAGAGAGAGAGAGAGAGAGAGAGAGAGAGAGAGAGAGAGAGAGAGAGAGAGAGAGAGAGAGAGAGAGAGAGAGAGAGAGAGAGAGAGAGAGAGAGAGAGAGAGAGAGAGAGAGAGAGAGAGAGAGAGAGAGAGAGAGAGAGAGAGAGAGGGAGAGAGAGGTTAGAGGGGACTGCCAGAATACTCATGGACACCCAGGACTTTCAGCAGGTGCCTTTGACCTCTGAACTCCAGACTCTGACCACATGAACTTCCACAGAGGAGAGAATACACAGATGCCATTTTAAATGTGGTGGGGGAAAAATGACGAACCTCTCTCTCTCTTAGTGTAAACAACTTGATTTTGTCAAACCTTTCTTCCCTCCTCTCCCCTCTTGTTGTGACAACAAATTAGTAACACACTTTCACTTTCTTCTTCATTCAGAAACCCTCTTTTCCATCCCTCCCTCGCTCACCCCTTCATCCCACTTATCCATTGTTCCTGTGACAGTACTGTATACCATAGTTGTGAATATGAAGTAACGGTATGTTACGGTATGTAACATAACCTAAGAGTTGTCCAACCACCTTGTCATGCAGTATGCATAGTAGAAAGTATTCTAGTCCTTCCAGACAAAGCGCCTGCAAGATGACTAGGTTACACATTATATCCCCCCTTGAGATACAAATCTATCTTGACCGGTACAAATTCTAGCAAAACATCGTCAAGTGGAAACCCCCAAACCCTTAATACAACACCCTGTATGATTTGAGAATATACGCTAGCAACATTTCACCTTTTGGCCTGAACATTTAAAATGTGTCTAGGTTAACGTTCACTCTTCTTAGTGGGCCCTGAGTTGATCGTAACACCGCATTAATATGAATTCATATAGCAGACGCTCCTGGATTGACTCATCACACACACACACATGAACCCACGAGCACATACATGCACACACACAGCCACACACACACACGGACACATACACACGAACACACACACACACACACACACACACACACACACACACACACACACACACACACACACACACACACACACACACACACACACACACACACACACACACACACACACACACACACACACACACACACACACACACACACACACACACACACACACACACACACACACACCATTGATGCAATACAACATAATCACACACAGTTGAACACAGTCCAAAACAGTGGTTCCCCTGGGGGTACTTGGCCTATCCACAGGGGGGTACTGTTTTCATGACTCTTACTGGTAAAATGCACATGAGGTTGTCCTTCAGGGGTACTCCGAGCAGAGCAAAATGTACTGTGGTACAGTAACCAAAAACAGTTGAGAGCCTCTGGTCCGAAAAAGTACCAAAAATCTAATGACTACCTTACTCCACAGACACTGCTGGCTAAGAGGCTAACTCAGCTATGAAAGCCAGAGTGGTCACAGTGAGATGTTTGAGCCAAAAAGTCTGTCTCTCTCACTCTCCCAACCCGAGAGGAAATCTTTAGGTGATGGATCAGTAAACCTTGGGGGGGAGTAAACAAGGAGGGGTGATGTCATGGAAAATGGTGTGTGTGTGTGTGCGTGCGTGCATGTGTGCATGCGTGTTCATTATTGACAGAGAGGTGGCGAAACAGCTGGGCCAACAGCTTAGAGGTAGATTTGAGCAAGTTCCATACGTTCCAAATCGGAACAAGAAAAAAACAAAAAGAATAGAACCAAAACAAATGATTAAAAGGCTGTCGTTTAGGTAAACAGAACAATCTCTTTGGAGATGTACTGAGTGTCCCTGCTTCGGTCTACACAGAAGGCAATCATGTAGATAATAAGGTTGATAATGGTCCTGTAGAGGAACACAATCCTTAGACCAGGCCTTGCCCTGTAATAATAGACAGCTGTTATTGTATTATTGTCGTAACACTGTCATACTTTTGGCAATCTTGATCATTTACTTTGTAGATATATGGGTCAACCTTGACTGCCTGACATGCGTTGATGTCCGTGGAAGACGAGGTGACAATTTGACTTCGGCGGAAGTTGGGATTCGCCCTGCACAATTACACCATGAGCATCTACACAACGGATCCTGTTAAGTGTTGCTTTGCCCAGACCAGTTGGGTCTGGGCCCATATCCACAAAGGGTCTCAGGAATGCTGATCTAGCACCAGTTTTTCCTTTTAGATCACAATGAATAGGATTATATGGACAGATCCTAGAGTAGCACTCCAGGTGTAGTACGTACTGTCTAGTTTCTGTCGAAGTGGGTTGGTTCCATACAGAAGGACGTGGGCCTCAGAGTGAACCGTCTGCAGTTCTTCCAGTGAGGCTTTCCGCCCCCGTATACACTGCAGAGAAGGGGGGTGGGTGGGAGAAAGAAAGAAAGAGAATTGGTCAATTTTATTTGTATTTTATTTATATTTATTTCACCTTTACTTAACCAGGTAGGCCTGTTGAGAACAAGTTCTCATTTACAACTGCGACCTGGCCAAGATAAAGCAAAGCAGTGCGACACAAACAGCACATGGAATAAACAAACGTACAGTCAATATCACAATAGAAAAATCTATATACAGTGTGTGCAAATGAAGTAGGATTAGGGAGATAAGGCAATAGATACAGTGCCTTGCGAATGTATTCACCCCCCTTGAACTTACCCCGCCCGGAAGGAGGAATCAATACTACAATCATACGCAGATCTTGAAGACCGTGCGCAGATCATTCCTCCGCGACCTTTTGCCACATTTCAGGCTTCAAACATAAAGTTATAAAACTGTATTTTTTTGTGAAGAATCAACAACAAGTGGGACACAATCATGAACTGGAACAACATTTATTGGATATTTCAAACTTTTTTAACAAATCAAAAAGTGAAAAATTGGGCGTGCAAAATTATTCAGCCCCCTTAAGTTAATACTTTGTAGCGCCACCTTTTGCTGCGATTACAACTGTAAGTCGCTTGGGGTATGTCTCTATCAGTTTTGCACATCGAGAGACTGACATTTTTTCCCATTCCTCCTTGCAAAACAGCTCAAGCTCAGTGAGGTTGGATGGAGAGCATTTGTGAACAGCAGTTTTCAGTTCTTTCCACAGATTCTCGATTGGATTCAGGTCTGGACTTTGACTTGGCCATTCTAACACCTGGATATGTTTATTTTTTAACCATTCCATTGTAGATTTTGCTTTATGTTTTGGATCATTGTCTTGTTGGAAGACAAATCTCCGTCCCAGTCTCAGGTCTTTTGCAGACTCCATCAGGTTTTCTTCCAGAATGGTCCGGTATTTGGCTCCATCCATCTTCACATCAATTTTAACCATCTTCCCTGTCCCTGCTGAAGAAAAGCAGGCCCAAACCATGATGCTGCCACCACCATGTTTGACAGTGGGGATGGTGTGTTCAGGGTGATGGGCTGTGTTGCTTTTACGCCAAACATAACGTTTTGCATTGTTGCCAAAAAGTTCAACTTTGGTTTCATCTGACCAGAGCACCTTCTTCCACATGTTTGGTGTGTCTCCCAGGTGGCTTGTGGCAAACTTTAAATGACACTTTTTATGGATATCTTTAAGAAATTGCTTTCTTCTTGCCACTCTTCCATAAAGGCCAGATTTGTGCAAAATACGACTGATTGTTGTCCTATGGACAGAGTCTCCCACCTCGGCTGTAGATCTCTGCAGTTCATCCAGAGTGATCATGGGCCTCTTGGCTGCATCTCTGATCAGTCTTCTCCTTGTATGAGCTGAAAGTTTAGAGGGACGACCAGGTCTTGGTAGATTTGCAGTGGTCTGATACTCCTTCCATTTCAATATTATCGCTTGCACAGTGCTCCTTGGGATGTTTAAAGCTTGGGAAATCTTTTTGTATCCAAATCCGGCTTTAAACTTCTTCACAACAGTATCCCGGACCTGCCTGGTGTGTTCCTTGTTCTTCATGATGCTCTCTGCGCTTTTAACGGACCTCTGAGACTATCACAGTGCAGGTGCATTTATACGGAGACTTGATTACACACAGGTGGATTGTATTTATCATCATTAGTCATTTAGGTCAACATTGGATCATTCAGAGATCCTCACTGAACTTCTGGAGAGAGTTTGCTGCACTGAAAGTAAAGGGGCTGAATAATTTTGCGCGTCCAATTTTTCAGTTTTTGATTTGTTAATTTAAAAAGTTTGAAATATCCAATAAATGTCGTTCCACTTCATGATTGTGTCCCACTTGTTGTTGATTCTTCACAAAAAAATACAGTTTTATATCTTTATGTTTGAAGCCTGAAATGTGGCAAAAGGTCGCAAAGTTCAAGGGGGCCGAATACTTTCGCAAGGCACTGTAGGCCATAGTGGCGAAATAATTTCAATTTAGCAATTAAACACTGGAGTGATAGATGTGCAGAAGATGAATGTACAAGTAGAGAAAATGGGGTGCAAAGGAGCAAAAAAATAAATAACAATATGGGGATGAGGTAGTTGGGTGGGCTATTTACAGATGGGATGTGTACAGGTGCAATGATCGGTAAACTGCTCTGACAGCTGATGCTTAAAGTTAGTGAGGGAGATATAAGACTCCAGCTTCAGTGATTTTTGCAATTCGTTCCAGTTATTGGCAGCAGCAAACTGGAAGGAAAGGCAGACAAAAGAGGAGTTGGCTTTAGGGATGACCAGTGAAATATACCTGCTGGAGTGCGTGCTATGGGTGGGTGCTGCTATGGTGACCAGTGAGCTGGTCTTTACCTAGCAAAGACTTATAGATGACCTGGAGCCAGTCGGTTTGGTGATGAATATGAAGAGAGGGCCAGCCAACAAGAGCATACAGGTCACAGTGGTGGGTAGTATATGGGGCTTTGGTGACAAAACAGATGGCACTGTGATAGACTACATCCAGTTTGCTGAGTAGCGTTGGAGGCTATTTTGTAAGTTTCATGCTGTCAAACATACCCTCGTAAAACTGACTATCCTACTGATCCTTGACTTAGTTAGTTTTACGAGGGTATGTTTGGCAGCATGAGTGAAGGATGCTTTGTTGCGAAATAGGAAGCCGATTCCAGATTTAATTTTGGATTGGAGATGCTTGTGAGTCTGGAAGGAGAGTTTACAGTCTAACCAGACACCTAGGTATTTGTAGTTGTCCACAAATTCTAAGCCAGAACTGAGCAGAGTAGTGATGCTGGGTGGGCAGGTGTGTGCAGCAATCGGTTGAAGAGCATGCATTTAGATTTACTTGCATTTAAGAGCAGTTGGAGTCCACGGAAGGAGTATTGTATGACATTGAAGCTCGTCTGGAGGTTTGTTAACACAGTGTCCAAAGAAGGGCCAGAAGTATACAGAATGGTGTCGTCTGCTTGGAGGTGGATCAGAGAATCACCAGCAGCAAGAGCGACATCATTGATGTATACAGAGAAAAGAGTCAGCCCGAGAATTGAACCCTGTGGTACCCCCATAATGACTGCCAGAGGTCCGTATAACAGGCTCTCCGATTTGACACACTGAACTCTATCTGAGAAGTAGTTGGCGAACCGTGCAGTCATTTGAGAAACCAAGGCTGTTGAGGCTGCAGATAAGAATGCAGTGATTGACAGAGCCGAAAGATTTGGCCAGGTTGATGAAGACGGTTGCACAGTATTGTTTTTTATCGATGGTGGTTATGATGTTGTTTAGGACCTTGAGCATGGCTGAGGTGCACTCATGACCAGCTCGGAAACCAGATTGAACAGCGGAGAAGGTACGGTGGGATTCGAAATGGTTGGTGAATTGTTTATTAACTTGGCTTTCGAAGACTTTAGAAAGGCAGGGTAAGATAGATAAAGGTCTGTAACAGTTTGGGTCTAGAGTGTGATTTCCAATCTTTAGGGATCTCAGACAACACGAAAGAGAGGTTGAACAGGCTAATAATAGGGGTTGCAACAATAGCAGCGGATAATTTTAGAAAGAAAGGGTCCAGATTGTCTAGCTGATTTGTAGAGGTCCAGATTTTGCAGCTCTTTCAGAACATAAGCTGTCTGGATTTGTGTGAAGGAGAAATGGGGAGGCTTGGGTAAGTTGTTGTGGGGTTGCAGAGCTGTTGACCGGGGTAGGGGTAGTCATGTGGAAAGCATGGCCAGCCACAGAAAAATGATTATTGAAATTCTCGATTGTCGTCGATTTATCGGTGGTGACAGTGTTTCCAAGCCTCAGTGCAGTGGGCAGCTGGAAGGAGGTGCTCTTATTCTCCATGGACTTTACAGTGTCCCAGAACTTTTGGGAGTTTGTGCTACAGGATGCAAATTTATGTTTGAAGAAGCTTGCCTTTTCTTTCCTAACTGCCTGTGTATATTTGTTCCTAACTTCCCTGAAAAGTTACATATCGTGGGGGCTATTCGATACTAATGCAGTACGGCACAGGATATTTTTTTGTGCTGGTCAAGTGCAGTCAAGTCTGGAGTGAACCAAGGGCTATATCTGTTCTTAGTTCTACATTTTTTGAATGGGGCATGCTTATTTAAGATGGTGAGGAAAGAACTTTTAAAAGAATAACCAGGCATCCTCTACTGACGGAACAAGGTCAATATCCTTCCAGGAAAGGTCTGTTCGCTGAAGTGTTTTAGGGAGCGTTTGACAGTGATGAGGGGTGGTCGTTTGACCGAGGACCCATTGCGGACGCAGGCAATGAGGCAGTGATCGCTGAGATCCTGGTTAAAGACAGCACAGGTGTATTTAGAGGGTAGGTTGGTCAGGATGATATCTATTAGGGTGCCCGTGTTTACAGATTTAGGTTTGTACCTGGTAGGTTCCTTGATTATTTGTGTGAGATTGAGGGCATCTAGTTTGGATTGTAGGATGGCCGGGGTGTTAAGCATATCCCAGTTTAGGTCACTTAACAGTACGAAGATAAAGATAAATGGGGGGCAAGTAGTTCACATATGGTGTCCAGGGCACAGCTGGGGGCTGAAGGTGGTCTATAACAAGCGGTAAAGGTGAGAGACTTGTTTCTGGAAAGGTGTATTTTTAAAAGTAGAAGCTCAAACTGTTTGGGCACAGACCTGGATAGCATGACGGAACTCTGCAGGCCATCTCTGCAGTAGATTGCAACTCCACCCCCTTTGGCAGTTCTATCTTGACGGAAAATGTTGTAGTTGGGGACGGAAATTTTAGAATTTTTGGTGGCCTAAGCCAGGATTCAGACATGCCTAGAACATCAGGGTTGGCGGAGTGTGCAAAAGCAGTGAAAAAAAGAAAACTTAGGGAGGAGGCTTCTGATATTAACATGCATGAAACCAAGGCTTTTACGGTTACAGAAGTCAACAAATGATAGTGCCTGGGGAACAGGAATGGAACTGGGGGCTACAGGGCCTGGTAACACTTACTATGACACCAGAATCTGTAATTGTGTACCCATTTGTTATAATGTACTGCTATTTTACTAATCCCCAAGGGCCACCTGAGCTTTTGATGGACAGGAGGGATGGAAAGGATGGAGGGATGGAAGGATGAAAGGGAGAGAGTGAAGGAGGGACGGGGGAAGATGGGGGGGCAGCAGGGCAACACCTGCAGCCAGGAATCTCCAATTAGTAACAGTGGTGGTCATAAATTAGGTCTGAAAGGGGTGAGTGAGAGAGAGAGAGAGAGAGAGAGAGAGAGAGAGAGAGAGAGAGAGAGAGAGAGACAGGAGAGGAAGTCTTTGGATGGAATTTGTTTGCTTGTTTATTTGTTGATGTTATTTCTGTTTGTGCCATTCGGGAAGGACAGACAGGCAGCTGTGCAAGCAAGCGTAGCGATGGCGCAATGAGCGAGTGAGACGCGGGAGAGATCAGACACAGGAGACCCGCACACTCTAGGAGCTCAGATGCAATAACTGAATAGCCTCATAACCGGCGTTTCGACAGACACGCTGTCTTCATCAGGGTATAATGACAAACACTGCGGGTCACCAGTTTATATCGTGTCAAAGGACACGCGCAGGTGTCTGTAATCATGGCCGGGTGTGGGTTGAAATCACTGGTTCATTTACAGATATAAATAGAACGTATAAAAAAACATGAATGGATAGCATTAAAAGGTCATAGATACAATTTGGCTTCCATAGGCCTACAAACACTTTCAATGAATAGCAAAATCACAAGAATGGCTTCAGATCATAGTCTACGTTGAGACCGAAGGGGAGCAAGGGTCTATAAATTAAATATAAAGACACACACACACACACACACACACACACACACACACACACACACACACACACACACACACACACACACACACACACACACACACACACACACACACACACACACACACACACACACACACACACACACACACACACACACACACACACACACACAGCGATGTAGGAAAGATTATCCCCATTTAGGAACCATTAGACTGTTTTTAGACCTCTCGGATGAAGAGAAAATAATGTCTATTGCTGAGAAATGGTGTGTGTGTGTGTGTGTGTGTGTGTGTGTGTGTGTGTGTGTGTGTGTGTGTGTGTGTGTGTGTGTGTGTGTGTGTGTGTGTGTGTGTGTGTGTGTGTGTGTGTGTGTGTGTGTGTGTGTGTGTGCGTGTGTGTGTGTGTGTGCGTCTGTGTGTGGTAATTGTGTGTGTGCATGCATGAGTGCGTGTATGTGGATTGTCACAGAACAGGTGCAGGGCATGATAAGACCCACTATAAGCTTTTTATCTCTGCCAGCGCTTGTGGGCAACTTGCTGTGGGGTGTTTTGTCAATGGGGAGGTCGTGTAGCATGGTTTAACACTGCCCCCTCCTGGTCAGAAATGGGGCCTTAGAACGCTCTGAAAGTGGAATAATGGGTCCATCGCAGTAGTCTAAGTTAGATGGGGAAAAGGAAGCCACGTTCGACTATTGATATAGGACGGTCGAACAAGCTTCCTCAGTTACCCTGACAGAATTTATACTCTAAATTGGATTTCTCCCCTTAAGTCTCTGCACTAATATGAAAAGACTGTATGGGTGAAAACACAGAGCAGGCCTCAATATAACCTCTGCTTGTAGGTCAGTGCTTAAAAATGAGTGAAACAATGTGTCAGTATAGATGATTGATACACATCCAAGAGATGAGCTTTGGTGATGGTCTCCGTACCTCACACTGGCCCCTCAGTCCTGTCTCTTGGAGTCGAGACCAGATGCTCTGGATGCGTCCGGCGTGCTCTGGGTGTGTGTTGGTGTTGCCACACATACACTGGTGCTTCTGCATCAACGTGTCATACACCAGTCCTGGAGGGTGATGGGAACGCACACATAGTGAGGAAAAACTAGGGAGACAATAACCGTGTCCGAATACCCGTACGTACATGCGTTCTAAATATTAGGCATTTTGGGTATGTGAAAAATCGAACGTTTTATAGTAGGTGACAATTTTGGAAATGTGGTATGCTTTAAATGCCAGGATGTCATACTAATTTTGGCATTTGATTTTAGTAGACTCTCGTGTGCGTGACAACGGCTGATTAATCAGATAAATTGACGTGCTGTGCCAAAATGAACGAACGGCGGCAGTCAACGCAATAGGCGCATTAGGATGACACACTCTCAGTATGGATGAGCCTAGTGTGTTGACATTTGATGCTTACTGTGTTCGTTTGTACTGAACAGTATGTTCTAAATAGTATGTAGTACGATTAGTATTTAGTACACAGTATGTCGTTTTGGTAAGTAGTAGGCAAGCCAGATTTTGCACACGGCCATAGATTCTCAGTGCACTCCCCTCCCTTTCTCTCTCTCAAACACATGCACGCACGCACGCACACACACACACACACAGACACACACAGACAGACAGATACAGACACCCACACCCTGCGCTGCATGGCTGATCAGTATGCTGAACACTGGGGCTCTCAGAGTGGTTTAGAGGGGAACGAGTCAAGGACTTGATTCTTTTTTCAGGGAGAGAGGACACATTAATCTAAGAGAACAGGCAGCTAAGCCCTTGCAGACCGAAGGTTAGAGAGAGAGAGCGATAGAGTGATTTGAGCGTGTGTGTGATTGTGTGCATGAGTGCGCACGTGTGTTAGCGTGTGTGGGTCAAGGGTGCTTGCCGGTGGTGAAGCGAGGCTTGGTGGGTGGTTCCTGCTGCACCACGATGGGAGGGAAGCAAGCCGAGGCAGGAGATGATTGGGCCCTGGAGAGGGGGCGGTGCGCTGGGAAGGTGATTGACAGGCCGGCTGCCTCCATCGAAGCCTGGTAGTTCCTCAACTGGTGGATTCTCTGCTGCTCCAACAACACATCCTGCTGCTCACAGAGAAAGAGACAGAGAGAAACAAAAAGAGAGCGAGACAGAGAGAAACAGAAAGAGAGAGAGACCGAGAGAGACAGAAAGAGAGAGAGAAAGAGAGACAGACAGAGAGGCAGAGAGAGAGAAAGAGAGATATTACACACACGTAAGTGCCCTCTCTCTCTCACACACACACACACACACACACCAAATGGAGCTATCATGTGCATCTGTTGAACTGCTGCAAGATATCTTAGTAGCCAGAAGATGGCGCTTGATGCATCTCCATTATCACATCCAGACAGACATGAATCAGACGTGTGAGCTGATTCAGGAGCATAAAGATACAGAGACAAATGCTTTGTAAGTATGCAGGTATTCAAATGATCTCATTGATAGTCACCCCAATTCTTATTAAAGACTACTGGTGGGGCTGGCTATAGGTGATTGTCATTAAGGAGCTATTGGGATTCAGATTCGCAAACTGTACTGCCACTAAGTGAATTGCCACTACTGTAACTAACAGACCAGGATTCTATTGGGCATCGCTCCTGTTCTAACACTGCATTTCCCAGGGGCCCCCAGTGCTCTACTTCCTGCCGGGGGATGTAGGGTTTGTGGGCGTCATGGCAACAGGGAGGACAGTTGATTGGATTTGGACCGACTGCATGGGCTGTATGTTAGACAGGGAGGACATGGTCTTGTGTGTGTGTGTGTGTGTGTGTGTGTGTGTGTGTGTGTGTGTGTGTGTGTGTGTGTGTGTGTGTGTGTGTGTGTGTGTGTGTGTGTGTGTGTGTGTGTGTGTGTGTGTGTGTGTGTGTGTGTGTGTGTGTGTGTGTGTGTGTGTGTGTGTTGGTGACAATGTGTGTGTCGATGTGTGATCCTAGGGAAACTCAGATTCAGCTGTAGAGAGGAGGCGTGAGGCTGCCCTCAGCCATTCAGACAAAAACCTGCACGCTATTTCACTTTGAGAGTAGGAGTATAGTGTGTGTGTGTGTGTGTCCATACAGCCAGAGTAAGCCATGTGTGGGTGTCTGTTTTTTGTGAACTGACTAAAAACCCAAATAGCCTACATTCTGTTCATTATCACCAAAGCATGACAAGTGTGTAGTCTGTCTATCTGTCTGTCTGTCTGTTTGTCCGTCCGTCCCGTCCATCCGGAATCTCCAGCTCTTGTCCACTGGTGATGTTAACCACAAGCTGTAACAGCAACAATTAGGCTGCGAGTTTGTGTGTCTGCATTTATGCGTGCATGCCTGAAAATGTGTGTGTGTGTGTATGTGTGCGGATGTGCATGTGCACGCATGAATATGTCTATGTTTGATTGTGTGTGTGCGTTTCTGTGTCCCCTGCTCTTCCTGCTCTCTGCCCCGTACCTGTCGGAAGAGCAGCTCCTGGTCAACTATCCTGTCCCTGTGGTCCCTCTCCTCTTCCTGGGGGTCCAGGGGCTCCTGCTTGACTGTCACTCCACACATGAGGCCTCCGTCCTGGGGACATAGGGCTTGGTGCTCCCTTAGCTCCTCTTCTGTCTCCTCCGGGTGACTCTCGTGCTGCCGGCCCGGCCCCGGCCCCGGCTCGCTGGGCTTGGCCATCATCTGAATGGGGGCGGGGGGGGGGTTAAATGTTAGTAGACACAGCACTGGGTATGAATAAGTTACACATACCTGTTCATAATAATAGTAATAATATATATTTTTTTACCCAGAGCGATAGTCATGCGTGCATACATTTGTTGTATGGCTGGGCCCAGCAACCCTTGGCATTGCAATCGCCATGCTCCACTAACTGACCCACACAGGACAACAAAACGATAAGTAATGATAACTGTTGCAATACATATGTTGGGAAACCTCTTATCGCCTCTTATCCTTGCTGCCTATGGCTTAGAGGCAGTATACCATTTTTTTTTACGGCTGATTGAGCTGCAGCCAGCTTCTTCATGGTCGTGTCGCCGGCGGTAGCTAACGTGGCAGTTTCTTTCCCTCCCGTGATTTTATTTAAATTAGGATAGCAGCCTACACAATAAATACAATATTGATAACCATCTAGATGTCACCTTGATACATACATACAGTCCACTAGTGGGAAGGGCATGAATAGCAACACTAGGACACAGTGCCCTTCACTCCCGCTTGCCAAGCACTATAAGGGTGGCAGGTAGCCTAGCAGGTACAGCGTTGGGCCAGTAACCGAAAGGTCGCTAGATTCCAATACCCAAGCTGGCAAGGTGAAAAATGTGTCGATGTGCCCTTGAGCGAGGCACTTAACCCTAACAAAACAACACCTTTCTCTGCACCTATCCGGCCTCTTAATTCTTTATAAATTTGCAAACATTCTAAAAAACTGTTTTTGTTTTGTGATCAAAATCAAATCAAATGTTATTTGTCACATGCCCCGAATACAACAGGTGTAGACCTTACAGTGAAATGCTTACTTACAAGCCCTTAACCAACGATGCAGTTTTAAGAAAAATACCAATAAAAAAAGAAATTAAAAAAGAAATAAAAGTAACAAGTAATTAAAGAGCATCAGTAAAATAACAATAGCCAGGCTATATACAGGGGGTACAATGCAAATTGTTTGGGTTTCCATTATGGGGTATTATGTGTAGATTAATGAGGAAAAAAATCTATTGAATCAATTTTAGAATAAGGCTGTAATGTAACAAAATATTGAAAAGGTCAAGTGGTCTGACAACTTCCCGAAGGCACTGTTTTCCTCAATACCCCATAATGACAAAGCAAAAACAGGTTTTAGAAATGTTTGCAAAAAAAATAATTCAAACATGAAATTTACATTTACATAAGTATTCATACCCTTTACTCAGTACTTTGTGGAAGCACCTTTGGCAGTGATTACAGCCTTGAGTCTTCTAGGGTATGACACTACAAGCTTGGCACACCTGTATTTGGGGAGTTTCTCCCATTCTTCTTTGAAGATCCTCTCAAGCTCTGTCAGGTTGGATGGGGAGCGTCGCTGCACAGCTATTTTCCGGTCTCTCCAGAGATGTTGGATCGGGTTCAAGTCCAGGCTCTGGCTGGGCCACTCAAGGACATACAGAGACTTGTCCCGAAGCCACTCCTGCGTTGTCTTGGCTGTGTGCTTAGGGTCGTTGTCCTATTGGAAGGTGAACCTTCGGCCCAGTCTGAGGTCTTGAGTGCTCTGGAGCAGGTTTTCATCAAGGATCTCTCTGTACTTTGCTCCATTCATCTTTGCCTCGATCCCGACTCCCAGTCCCTGCCGCTGAAAAACATCCCCACAGCATGATGCTGCCACCACCATGCTTCACCGTAGGGATGGTGCCAGGTTTCCTCCAGACGTGACTCTTGGCATTCAGGTCAAAGAGTTCAATTTTGGTTTCATCAGACCAGAGAATCTTGTTTCTCATAGCCTGAGAGTCTTTAGGTGCCTTTAGGCAAACTCCAAGCGGGCTGTCATGTGCCTTTTACTGAGGCGTGGCCACTCTAACATAAAAGCTTGATTGGTGGAGTGCAGCGGAGATAGTTGTCCTTTTGGAAGGTTCTGCCATCTCCACAGAGTCCTGGTGGTTTCAAACTTCTTCCATTTAAGAATGAAGGAGGCCACTGTGTTCTTGGGGACATGCAATGCTGCAGAAATGTTTTGGTACCCTTCACCAGATCTGTGCCTCGACACAATTCTGTCTCAGAGCTCTACGAACAATTCCTTCGACCTCATGGCCTGGTTTTTGCTCTGACATGCACTGTCAACTTTGGGACCTTATTTAGACAGGTGTGTGCCTTCCAATTCATGTCCAATCAATTGAATTTATCACAGGTGGACTCTAATAAAGTTGTAGAAACATCTCAAGAATGATCAATGGAAACAGGATGTACCTGAGCTCAATTTCGAGCCTCATAGAAAAGGGCCTGAATACTTATGTAAATAAGGTACCTGTTATTTATATTTATTTGCAAAAATGCTAAAAACCTGTTTTCACTTTGTCATTATGGGGTATTGTGTAGAGTGCTGTGGATTTAAAAAAAATGTAATCCATTGTAGAATAAGAACGTAATGTAACAAAATGTGGAAAAAAATCAAGGGGTCTGAATAAATTTCGAAGGCACTAAATATATATATATATATATATATATATATATATATATATATATATATATATATATATATATATATATAGTGGGGCAAAAAAGTATTTAGTCAGCCACCAATTGTGCAAGTTCTCCCACTTAAAAAGATGAGAGAGGCCTGTAATTTTCATCATAGGTATACTTCAACTATGACAGACAAAATGAGAAAAGCAATCCAGAAAATAACATTGTAGGATCTTTTATGAATTTATTTGCAAATTATGGTGTAGAGCACATAGAGTAGAGTACATAGAGTTCTATGAGATCTTCAGTTTGTTGGCAATTTCTCGCATGGAATGGCCTTCATTTCTCAGAACAAGAATAGACTGACGAGATTCAGAAGACAGTTCTTTGTTTCTGGCCATTTTGAGCCTGTATTATTTTAATGGACAAAAAAATAGCTTTTCTTTCAAAAACAAGGACATTTCTAAGTGACCCCAAACTTTTGAACGGTAGTGTATATCCATAAAATAAAAAATGGACCTTCCTGCAACAGCCATTAGCCAATATTAGGCGGACAGTAAGCTCCCATATGTGTTAGGTGAAATACCGCAGTTTGCTATCATTGCAGCAAAGTTTGGGACCTGTTGTGATTAGAAAAGAGCAACCAGCGGATTTTGGAGACTAGTGGACCACAAACACCAAAGTAAATTAAATCTGCTAATTTGTGATTGTTTATTTCACTTGCTTTGACAATGTTAACACTGTTTCCATGCCAATAAAGACCCATTGAGAGAGAGAGAGCGAGAGCGAGAGAGCGAGAGAGTGAGCGAGAGAGAGAGAGAGTGAGCGAGAGAGAGAGCGAGAGAAAGAAAGAGAGAAAAAGAGAGAAAGAAAGAATGAGAGAGGTAGAGAGAGAGGGAAAAAAGAGAGAGCGAGAGAGAGTGAGTGAGAGAAAGAGAGCGAGAGATAGAGAGAGAGAGAGAGAGAGAGAGAGAGAGAGAGAGAGAGAGAGAGAGAGAGAGAGAGAGAGAGAGAGAGAGAGAGAGAGAGAGAGAATAGTAGAATATCCTCCATAAACAGAAGGATAAAGAGGGTACTTCTGTTCAAAATCAAGTGAGGGAGAGGGGGACCAAGACAGAACTTCAAAGTGGAGAGTGAGCGAGAATGAAAGTGGGACGTTGGGTAAGGTAGACATTAGATAAATCAGATATAGAGAGAGAAAGAGTAGGCAGCCCAGAGAAAGTGAGAGAGATTGAAAAGGGAAGACAGAAGAAAATGAGACACAGGAATAGAGAGAGCGAGAGAGGGAGAATGAAATAGACAAACAGAAAGAGACAGATATACCTGTATGCAGAGAGAGACAGAGAGACAGGGAAGGAAGTAGGCAGAGAGAGAGAGAGAGAGAGAGAGAGAGAGAGAGAGAGAGAGAGAGAGAGAGAGAGAGAGAGAGAGAGAGAGAGAGAGAGAGAGAGAGAGAGAAACAAAGAGACAGAGACAGAGAGAGAGAGAAGAAGGATAGGCAGAGAGAGAGAGAGAGAGAGAGAGAGAGAGAGAGAGAGAGAGAGAGAGAGAGAGAGAGAGAGAGAGAGAGAGAGAGAGAGAGAGAGAAGAAAGAGAGAGACAGAGAGAGAGAGAAGGAAGTAGGCAGAGAGAGAGAGAGAGAGAGAGAGAGAGAGAGAGAGAGAGAGAGAGAGAGAGAGAGAGAGAGAGAGAGAGAAAGAAACAAAGAGAGAGTGACAGAGAGAGAGAAGGAAGTAGGCAGAGAGAGAGAGAGAGAGAGAGAGAGAGAGAGAGAGAGAGAGAGAAGAAAGAAAGAAACAAAGAGAGAGAGAGAGAGAGAGAGACAGAGTGTGTAATCAAGACTGTGGCAGACGATGCTGTGCCAGGCCAGCTGGGTCCATCAGGCTCGGTCGCCACGGGGATGGCAAGGGAAATAACAACACCCCCCACCCATCTCCCGTTTCCAGTGTCCCTGGTCGTAGTCACCATGGCTGGCAGACGCACACACAGGGCCCTATTGGCACGACGCCAGGGGACCCGGTCCATTGACGTCAGAGCACTGGTCTCTTGCCTCATCCCTGGTCCCTCTTCTCCAAACACAAGCCTCTCTTTTTACACTCAACCCCCCTCCCGCCCTTTCAATCTCATTGACTCTCTCTCTCTCTCTCTCTCTCTCTCTCTCTCTCTCTCTCTCGTTCTGTAACTCTTTTAACACTAGAAGCGCTGAGGCAATCATTTTTTATTTCAAATATATCTCTGCCATTTTTAAAGTCATGCCCCCCTCCATCCTTGACTTTTCCTAAATAACTATGTTTAACACACATGTGTTGGTAGAATGTCATTATCACAAACAGAACGTGTCACAAGCGGTTTTAAGAGGACATGTCATTTTCAAGCCCTGCCCCTCATTCACAGGCTGATAACTGGCCTTCGAAAGTAAACTTAAATTATATCGAGACTAAATATAAAATGGAGTTATTATATATATTATATATGTATTTCTAATGTTACCCAAGAACTTCATTATTAAAAACAAAGGATATTTTTTCCAAAAACATATATGAAACTTGTTTATTAGACTGTTAGAATGTTACAGTCAAAATGACTGCTCATTGGCTCTCAGTGGGGTCCCTTAAGGCCCAGCTTTTCTAGTGTTAAAGCGAGAAACACACTTTTGAGATTTGAGCCAGCCACATGAAGGATGAGATTGCTTTGAAGTTGAAGCCTACTGTAGTTTCTTTAATACTTAATAAACTGGTAGTTCAAAAAAACAAACTCCTCAACACTGTTTAATATCCAACTATACATGTTTCAAGCATTGCAGCTTTTTAGTACCTCTCATCCAAAACATGAAGCAAAAACCAAGGTTCCATCAAATACATCACTTTTTTTGGACAGTAGACTACAATCTAACAGCAGCACGATGGAAGTATTGATGTCACGGCGACAGCTGATTCACTAGTAAAGTGACAAGTGACCACTTATGGATCACCAGCAAACAATCCATATATCCTGAGAGTCAGCAACTCCAACATATGACTGGGTTGATTTAGCCGCATCGTACTAACACCGATCCAGCCACCTCCAATTGCTTGTCAAACAACAAATCTAATGCCAAACCATTGGGAAGTAAACTAATCCATATTCTCCATATTCTTAATGGATGACCACCGAGAACTCTGAGGTACATTCTGAGGTTAAAATTAGTGGAAAACAACAGATTCCCATAGAGCGGTGGTTCCCAAAATGTGTATAGTCCCGTACCCCTTCGAACATTCAAACTCCAGCTTCACACTCACTCTAGCGCCAGGGACAGCACACTCTCAAATGTTGTTTTTTTTGCAATCATTGTAAGCCTGCCACACACACACTATACAATACATTTATTAAACATAAGAATGAGTGTGAGTTTTTGTCACAACATGGCTCGTGGGAAGTGACAAAGAACTCTTATAGGACCAGGACACAAATAATAATATAATCATTTTACTCTATATTTAGCCATCTTCCACATAAAACCTTATTTGTTCATCAAATATTGTGAATAACTCACCACAGGTTAATGAGAAGGGTGTGTTTGAAAGGATGCACATAACTCTGCAATGTTGGGTTATACTGGAGCGAGACTCAGTCTTAAATAATTTTCCACACACAGTCTGTGCCTGCATTTAGTTTTCATGCTAGTGAGGGCCGAGAATCCACTCTCACGTAGGTAACATGGTTGCAAACGGCATCAGTGTCTTAACAGCGCGATTTGCCAAGGCAAGAAACTCTGAGCGCAGCCCTAT
The DNA here is from genome assembly GCF_021184085.1 of Oncorhynchus gorbuscha. Lineage (NCBI taxonomy): Eukaryota > Metazoa > Chordata > Actinopteri > Salmoniformes > Salmonidae > Oncorhynchus > Oncorhynchus gorbuscha. Next base: position 55,022,999 of record NC_060181.1, on the reverse strand, counting down.
CCAGAAACCTGGCAGTGGCTTCTGACTAAATTCAATTTTCACAGAACCGTTACAATTTGGATGAGGCTCTCTTGTTCAGATATCGGTAAGTGGACTGGAGGCGGGGCATGAAAGGGGTAACGAATCCAGTTGTTTGTGTCATCCATTTCGGGAAAGTACTCACTCAGGTGCTTTGCTATATCACATTTGACATTGTCCGTAAGCTTGAGTACATTGGCACAACAAAAAAAAAATCATACAATGACAGAAAGACCTGTGCGTGGTCATTGTTTTATGTAGACAGAAAAGAGCTCCAACTTCTTAATTATAGCCTCAATTTTGTCCCGCACATTGACTATAGTTGCGGAGAGTCCCTGTAATCCTAGATTCAGGTCATTCAGACGGGGAAAAAGCATCACCCAGATACGCCAGTCGTGTGAGAAACTCATCATCATGCAAAAAGAAGGACAAGGGAAAATGATGGTCAGTGGAGAAAACTTTAAGCTCGTCTCTAAATTCAAAACAATGTGTCAGTACTTTGCCCCTTGATAACCAGCGCCCTTCTGTATGTTGTAAAAGCGTTACATGGTCGCTTCCCATATCATTGCATAATGCAGAAAATACAGAAATGTTCAGGGGCATTGCTTTAACAAAGTTAACCATTTTCACTGTAGTGTTCAAAATGTCTTTCAAGCTGTCAGGCATTCCCTTGGCAGCAAGAGCCTCGCGGTGGATGCTGCAGTGTACCCATGTGGCGTCGGGAGCAACTGCTTGCACACGCATTACCACTCCAATATGTCTCCCTGTCATGGCTTTTGCGCAATCAGTACAGATACCAACGCATCTTGACCACCAAAGTCCATTTGATGTTTCAAAGCTGTCCAGTACTTTAAAAAATATCCTATCTTGTTGTCCTGGTTTCCAGTGGTTTGCAGAAGAGGATGTCTTCCTTAATTGACCCCCCATAAACGTAACGGGCATGTGCCAGGCCCACCACGTCTGTTGACTCATCTAGCTGTAATGCAAATAATTCACTGTCTTGTATGCGAAGCAATAATTGTTTGTCAACATCTCCTGCCATGTCAGTGATGCGTTGTGAAACAGTGTTGTTTGATGAAGTCATTGTCTGTATAGTTTTTTGGGGCCTTTTCCCCCAGCATTGTCCCGGCCATATCGGCGGCAGCAGGAAGAATGTAGTCCTCCAAAATAATATGGAGCTTGCCTGACCTGGCCACTCGGTAGCTCAACATATAAGAGACATTTAGCTCAGTCTTATTCATGGTATCTGTTGCTTTTATACGTCTTTCGAGTAGAAAGTCGTCTTTATTCACGCTCAAAAAACTCCTGTGGCTTATTTTTCAAATTGTCATGGCCACTCTAATTCCTTGACTTTATTGTCCTTAAGCCATTTTGCCACAACTTTGGAAGTATGCTTGGGGTCATTGTCCATTTGGAAGACCTATTTGCGACCAAGCTTTAACTTCCTGACTGATGTCTTGAGATGTTGCTTCAATATATCCACATAATTTTCCTGCCTCATGATGCCATCTATTTTGTGAAGTACACTAGTCCCTCCTGGAGCAAATCACCCCCACAACATGATGCTGCCACCCCCGTGCTTCACGGTTGGGATGGTGTTCTTCGGCTTGCAAGCCTCCCCCTTTTTCCTCAAAACATAAAAGTACGATCTTTGACCCCATGTGCAGTTGCAAACCGTAGTCTGGCTTTTTTATGGAGGTTTTGGAGCAGTGGCTTCTTCCTTGCTGAGCGGCCTTTCAGGTTATGTCAATATAGGACTCGTTTCACTGTGGATATAGATACTTTTGTACCTGTTTCCTCTAGCATCTTCACAAGGTCCTTCGCTGTTGTTCTGGGATTGATTTGCACTTTTCGCACCAAAGTATATTCATCTCTAGGAGACAGATATGATGGCTGCATGGTCCAATGGTTTTCATACTTGCGTACTATTGTTTGTACAGATGAACATGGTACCTTCAGGCATTTGGAAATTGCTCCCAAGGATGAACCAGACTTGTAGAGGTCTACAAATTCTTTCCTGAGGTCTTGGCTGATTTCTTTAGATTTTCCCATGATGTCAAGCAAAGAGGCACTGAGTTTGAAGGTAGGCCTTGAAATACATCCACAGGTACTTCTCCAATTGACTCAAATTATGCCAATTAGCCTATCAGAAGCTTCTAAAGCCATGGCATTATTTTCTGGAATTTTCCAAGCTGTTTAAAGGCACAGTCAACTCAGTGTATGTAATATTCTGACCCGCTGGAATTGTGATACAGTGAATTATAAGTCAAATAATCTGTCTGTAAACAATTGCTGGAAAAATGACTTGTGTCATGCACAAAGCAGATGTCCTAACCGACTTGCCAAAACTATAGTTTGTTAACACGTGTGGAGTGATTGAAAAACGAGCTTTAATGACTCCAACCTAAGTGTATGTAAACTTCCCGACTTCAACTGTGTACTGTCAAGAGAGCCAGCAAACCGTGCCAATATATCCTCCAAAACATAGGATTCGAGGGCATTATCACTACGTCTAACGCAGTCTGGAATTTTCTCCCACGCCAGGACACTGTTCAGAGGAGCTACTAGCCAACTACACAGCGAACACAACCACTTCAAACGGAAGCTGGAAAGACAGCAAACGAGCTGCATTTCATTTTGTTTCACCTCTTTTTCTATTGACATTTCTTTTCATACAGTGGGGCAAAAAAGTATTTAGTCAGCCACCAATTGTGCAAGTTCTCCCACTTAAAAAGATGAGAGAGGCCTGTATTTTTCATCATAGGTACACTTCAACTATGACAGACAAAATGAGATAAAAAAAATCCAGAAAATCACATTGTAGGATTTTAAATTAATTTATTTGCAAATTATGGTGGAAAATAAGTATTTGGGCAATTACAAAAGTTTAACTCAATACTTTGTTATATACCCTTTGTTGGCAAAGACAGAGGTCAAACTTTTTTCTGTAAGTCTTCACAAGGTTTTCACACACTGTTGCTGGTATTTTGGCCCATTCCTCCATGCAGATCTCCTCTAGAGCAGTGATGTTTTGGGGCTGTTGCTGGGCAACACGGACTTTCAACTCCCTCCAAAGATGTTCTATGAGGTTGAGATCTGGAGACTGGCTAGGCCACTCCGGGACCTTAAAATGCTTCTTACGAAGCCACTGCTTCGTTGCCCGGGCGGTGTGTTTGGGATCATTGTCATGCTGAAAGACCCAGCCACGTTTCATCTTCAATGCCCTTGCTGATGGAAGGAGGTTTTCACTCAAAATCTCACGATACATGGCCCCATTCATTATTTCCTTTACATGGATCAGTCGTCCTGGTTCCTTTGCAGAAAACCAGCCCCAAAGCATGATGTTTCCACCCCCATGCTTCACAGTAGGTATGGTGTTCTTTGGATGCAACTCAGCATTGTTTGTCCTCCAAACACGACGAGTTGAGTTTTTACCAAAAAGTTCTATTTTGGTTTCATCTGACCATATGACATTCTCCCAATCTTCTTCTGGATCATCCAAATGCTCTCTAGCAAACTTCAGACGGGCCTAGACATGTACTGGCTTAAGCAGGGGGACACGTCTGGCACTGCAGGATTGGAGTCCCTGGCGGCGTTGTGTGTTACTGATGGTAGGCTTTGTTACTTTGGTCCCAGATCTCTGCAGGTCATTCACTAGGTCCCCCCGTGTGGCTCTGGGATTTTTGCTCACCGTTCTTGTGATAATTTTGACCCCACAGGGTGAGATCTTGCGTGGAGCCCCAGATTGAGGGAGATTATCTGTGGTCTTGTATGTCTTCCATTTCCTAATCATTGCTCCCACAGTTGATTTCTTCAAACCAAGCTGTTTACCCATTGCAGATGCAGTCTTCCCAGCCTGGTGCAGGTCTACAATTTTGTTCTTGGTGTCCTTTGACAGCTCTTTGGTCTTGGCCATAGTGAAGTTTGGAGTGTGACTGTTTAAGGTTGTGGACAGGTGTCTTTTATACTGATAACAAGTTCAAACAGGTGCCATTAATACAGGTAACGAGTGGAGGACAGAGGAGCCTCTTAAATAAGAAGTTACAGGTCTGTGAGAGCCAGAAATCTTGCTTGTTTGTAGGTGACCAAATACTTATTTTACATCATAAATTGCAAATAAATTCATAAAAAATCCTACAATGTGATTTTCTGCATTTTGTCTGTCACAGTTGAAGTGTACCTATGATGAAAATTACAGGCCTCTCTCATCTTTTTAAGTGGGAGAACTTGCACAATTGGTGGCTGACTAAATACTTTTTTGCCCGACTGTATATATCCATAAATATTATGCTGACTCATGATTTCAACTGTTTGAGAAAAGCAGTCTCATCGTGACACGCTAATCCTCAATGGGACAGTGGAGATCGAATTTCAATATTGAAACGATGTTGCAAACGTCGGCGAGAGAGACAGCAAGGTTTATACAAATCTATGCTGTTGAAAACCAAGTGGTAGTCTAAAAGAAAGGGGAAATGTCTAGATACTTTTCACAGTGGACATCAAGTTTCTAAATTGCCTGGTTGGGCTGATGAGACAGTAGATTACGCAGTGGGATGGAACACTAAATAGGTATTACAATGTCATAGCCAGAGGTAACTTGTGGAATAGACACCGGCTGGAACACAGTTTTAATCCATCAGCATCCAGGATTAGACCCACCATATAACCCTCAGGAATGTCACAATACAAGAGAAATTCAAGAGGGAGAAAAATAGCAATAATTATCTCTACACCCCCACCCTGCTCCGACCTTATGATTCTTATGATTCTCCATCTTCCCTAATCACCACACACACATAAATACACACACACTGAGCTCTTTCCTGTCGACCATAGAAGGACGCGGCTTCCTCCATAACATGCACACAGGACAGGCAATACTTTGCCGATGTACAGTTGTTTTGTTGCTGCTGAGCCTGTTGCTTCATAATGCAGCAGACACACACACACACACACACACACACACACACACACACACACACACACACACACACACACACACACACACACACACACACACACACACACACACACACACACACACACACACACACACACACACACACACACACACACACACACACACACACACACACACACACACACGCACACACACACACACGCACACACAACTCCCTCTCTATTCCTACATAAAATAACAAAGGATGCATGCACACACACCTTGTTGATGTGGAGTTGCTGCTGCTGGAACTGCTGCTTGTGTTTCTCCAGGAACTGCTGGTGCTGCTGCTGGACCACCAGCTGCTGCAGGGCCTGGGCGTTCTGGGGCAGAGGGGCCGACTGGGTCCTCCCCAGGGGACGGTGCTGCCCACGCAGCTTGTGGATGGAGGACGATTGCAGGGGCATTCCGCCAAGGCCTGAAACACATGAAAACAAAGACACAACACGAATAGGATGATTCTCAAGTAACATCGAGTACTCAACCAGTGGAGACTGCTGTCACTTTAAACCCGGGGGACAGGCTCATTGTACTGGCTGGAATGGAAATGTCAACCACATTCCTCCTTTCACCAGCCGCCACTGAAACCATCACGCAAGGTGCTCCTTTTAAAACCAGGTTTTGGAGATTATGTGCCTGAGACGGAGTGGATATGCTTACAGCAGGACAGACCTAGTGGGTTCTGGGACTGCTCCAGGAGGACCATGTGCTGGAGGAGGGGGTTGTGTGCCGAGCCCCCGTCGGTCAGGTAGGAGGGCAGGTGGGCCCCTGGGATGAAGGGAGTGGTTATGGGGAAGCCCTGCTGCAGTCTATCGTGCATTGAATGCCTGTCACCTTCCTGCTGGCCCGACGTCATCCGAAGGGACAAATAGAGGGAGAGACAGAGACACAGAGAGAGAGAAAGAGAGTGTGAGAGATAGGAGAAAAGCTGCCCCCAATGCAAACCAAGAAACATCTAACTGTAGTGTAATTTCCCTCTAAACCATTACAGGGCAAAATATATAAGTGAACTACAGTGAACTAATAACGTTCTGCCTGAACTGACTTGGAAGAGTTGGAAACGGATATAGAGTGAGAGAGAGTGAGATGGGGGGTAGTACATGCGTCACTGACTGCTGGTCATTGTCTCTCAACGGGGCCTTTCTGAAATGGAGTGAGGCTGAAAAGCCACATATGACAGATGGACTAGGTCTAGACAGGGCCTCCTCTATGTAGACTCTTCCACTCTGAAAGGGCCATGTGCGCAAGCAAGCCCTCAAAGTGACGGAGGAGAGGAGAAAGAAAGGAGAGAGAGCGAGAGAAGGAAAGAGAGAGTGAGTGAGAGAAAAGATGGGGAGAAATAGCTAGTTAGATGGAGAAAATAAGAAATTGGGGGAAGGCGGTGGAGAGAGTGTGGGGGGGAGTGGGCTAGAGAGAAAGGGAGTGAAATGTCAGGTTAGAAAGATACTAACGAACGGAAAGAAAGAACGAAAGTAAAAACTAAAAGAACGAGAGAAAAGTGGGTGTATGAACTAACGCTGGAAGGGCCGGTGGCTGGCAGGCCCAGGGTGATGTTAGGCAGCGAGGGCGATGTGTACAGAGACAGCTGGCTCAAGGGGCCCTCTCGGCCAGCCAGCCTGTGGGCCGGGGAGGCCTGCAAACAGAGGAGCACACAGTCAGAAAGAGACACTGAAACACAGACACAGGCCAGACAAATTGGCCCCTCTGCAAAAATAAACAGCCCTGTCTGGTCATTTCCCCAGACCCCTGTGGCCTCCTGTCTACACTGGCCATCTGGAGCACATGTTGCTTACAGAGACACATACGCTCAGAGCCTTAGATACTCACAAGGATACAGAGATGCACATACCCTATGCACAGAGACACTTGCATTTACACACTCATGTGCACATACTTACACACACAAACAGTCACACACGCACACGCCTGACAGTGTGAGCCAACAACTAACAGGTGGGACGTAAACATACCGTTTGGCTCGGGCCATATTAAGCAAACAGCCCTCAGCAATGTGACTGGGAACAGTCAACATCAGAGCAGATTGAAAAGAGAACAGTACAGTATATCAGAGGCTCCTGGTTTCTGCATGGTCACAGTAAGCTATCAGTTTAATGTGGGTTAAATGTGGCTGCTTAGTGCTTACCTCTACTGAACTACTGGACATGGAGCCAGCGATGCCATTCTCATTGGTGATGTTACTGGAGCTGTTGTTGGGCGAACTGGGGCCCGAGCCAGGAGCGCTGTTGCAGGCCGATTCTACAAAAAAAAAAACATAAAACACAAGACATGAGGCTCCCACACAACATGCATACTGATCAATGTACCAGGTTGCAAACCTATTGATTTCAACCTACAGAAAAGTACTGAAGTCATAGACGCAAGGGCCGCGCAAGTGCGTCTGCTAAATGGCATATATTATTATATTATATATTAAGTGTTCCACTTGGGCTGGCAGAAGCTTACCAGCCATGTCCAGAGAGCGCTTCTTGGCGGTGGTAATTGGACCGTCCTTCCTGCGTAGAAGTGGGCTACTTCTGCGCTCCGTTACCTTCTGTTTTAGCCTGGACCGGAGCTTCAAGTTGGGCTCAGAGGCTAGAGAGAGGAAGCGGGGGTCCATCAAAACACAACTATAGAGCAGAACGTACACAACACAAATGACAGAAATCGGAGGGAAGAATACGCAGTTCTTAGGAAGGCTTTTTTTGTTGGCATTGCTATTGAGGGCTTGAGATGACAAGCAGCACGCTGTAAAAATGGGATTCATTTGAATCAAATCAAATACTTCCGCAAAACATGAATGAATATAGTTATGGAGACATCACTGGCAAAGACGAGCGCTTTCGCTCTCTACTGCACATCATGTCTGTCACTCCGCTCTCACTCTTCTCTCCTGCCGTCTGAAACTGTCTGGAAACAAGAAAGAAAAAACTCCAGACCCCAGCAAACCACCTCCCCCCGGCCCGACTTTGGCTGACCTGTGCTCAGTACAGATCTGAGGTGACATCACCCCACTCTGAAACTCTCAGAGAAGAGCGCTTTAATTGAGAGCGTTTTACAGTGTAGGTAGTAGCCAACGTTAGTACACAATCAATAGTCCCAAACAACACACTGTGCTGTGGAGCCTAGAATGAAACTAGAATGAAATGAAGCATTGTACATGGTACATCAGAAGGGTAAGCCGGTTCAGGGCAGTTAGTTAAGCTAACAAGCTACTCCATAAACAAGCTACTTCTGGAAAGACCGATGGAGCAGATGAGAAGAGACTTGACGAGATGAGCTCCAAACATGTGACAAGGACGAGCAGCAGTACGGGTAACGAGTTTCCAGTCTTGGCAGCTGTCGCCGACCCCCAAGCTTCATCAAGCCCGTCTCAATGCTCAGCTAATGAATAGCTCTTGTTGTCAAATGCTCGCAATTAAACAAGTGTGTGTGTGTTTTTTTGGTGGACTTCTCGGGGTTCGTTCTTGGCCATTTCTAATTTCTGTGTGTGGACAGACGGATAGGGGGATAGAGCACAATAGCGGGTGTGTCGAAGAGGCGACTGTAATTGCCGCATACACAATGATCAGGGGAGCGGAGCACGGCCCTTGTCAAGCGCCAATCTGGGAGATCCTATCATCTCTCTATCTTACAGTCGTGAAGAGGGCACAACAAAGCCTATTCCCCCTCAGGAAACTAATCAGATTTGGCATGGGTCCTGAGAACCTCAAAAGGTTCTACAGCTGCAACATCGAGAGCATCCTGACTGGTTGCATCACTGCCTGGTACGGCAATTGCTCAGCCTCTGATCGCAAGGCACTACAGAGGGTAGTGCGTACGGGCCAGTACTTCACTGGGGCTAAGCTGCCTGCCATCCACGACCTCTACACCAGGCGGTGTCAGAGGAAGGCCCTAAAAATTGTCAAAGACCCCAGCCACCCCAGTCATGGACTGTTCTCTCTACTACCGCATGGCAAGCGGTACCGGAGTGCCAAGTCTAGGACATAAAGGCTTCTCAACAGTTTCTACCCCAAGTCATAAGACTCCTGAACAGGTAATCAAATGGCTCCCCGGACTATTTGCATTGTGTGCCCCCCAACCCCTCTTTTAATGCTGCTGCTACTCTCTGTTTATCATTTATGCAGAGTCACTTTAACTATACATTCATGTACATACTACCTCAATTTACCTCAATTTACCAACCAGTGGCCCCCGCACATTGGCTAACCGGGCTATCTGCATTGTGTCCCACCATCCGCCAAACCATCCGCCAAACTATATGCATAGTCACTTTAACCATATCTACATGTACATACTACCTCAACCAACCTGACTAACCGGTGTCTGTATGTAGCCTCGCTACTGTATATAGTCTATCTTTTCACTGTTGTTTTAAAAAAAACTTTACTTACCTATTGTTCACCAAATACCTTTTTTGCCCTATTGGTTAGAGCCTGTAAGTAAGCATTTCACTGTAAGGTAACCTGTAACTTGTAACCTGTTGTATTCAGCGCACGTGACAAATAAACTTTGATTTGATTTAGTGGCCAATCCTCAAAAAGAGCTTTAGTTTTGGAGATATCCCTACTCGCAGTAGAACAAAACACAACCATGTTTTTCACATCTCTAATATATCCCATTTATGAAATAGATGGTTGGGGGGGGGGGTATAGGCTCATGTAACCAATTTTGCAAGCTCTGACATTGCAAAAATGTTGAAATACAAGTAGTCAGTTATCTGCCCTACATACACAAACAAAAAACATTAGGATATCTTAATGCATCTTGGACATATAGACCTGTAAACACAGAGATATAAAGGGTGGAATATCTCTACCACAAAATGTATGATGAACGTAAGCTTTATTTTTGACATACACAGTACATTAGGATGGTAATCAGACCCCTAAAACTGATTCAAATGCTTTTACCCCCTTATCAATCTACACACAATACCCCACAATGACAAAGCAAAAACAGGGTATAAAACATTTTAAACTGAAATATCACATTTAAATAAGTATTCAGACCTTTTACTCAGTACTTTGTTGAAGCACCTTTGGCAGTGATTACAGCCTCGAAAAGCTTGGCACACCTGTATTCAGGGAGTTTTTCACCATTCTTCTTTGCAGATCCTCTTAAGCTCTGTCAGGTTGGATGGGGAGTGTCGCTGCACAGCTATTTTCAGGTCTCTCCAGAGATGTTTGATCGGGTTCAAGACCGAGCTCTGGATGGGCACCTCAAAGACATTCAGAGACTTGTCCCAAAGCCACACCTGCGTTGTCTTGGGTGTTCTTAGGATCGTTGTCCTGTTGGAAAGTGAACCTTTGCCCCAGTCTGAGGTCCTAAGCACTCTGGAGCAGGTTTTAATCAGGGATCTCTCTGTACTGTGCAAATAAAAATATATTTTGAATGAGTAGGTGTTCTAAAAGTTTTGACCGGGTAGTGTAAATCAAATTCAGCCTGAACTGGGTGATGTAGTAGGGAGTGTATTTTCCAACAGGCCAATATTCGACATAGTTTAGCACATAATGACCATAATCTATTGCACATTTACTTGCAACTGGATCCTGGACTTCCTGGCATGACATCCCCATGTCCTGAGGGTAGGTAACAACACATCCGCTGCGCTAATCCTCAACACAGGGGCCCCTCAAGGGTGCGCGCTCAGTCCCCCCTTGTACTCCCTGTTCACTCATGACTGCATGGCCAAGCACGACTCCAAAACCATCATCAAGTTTGCCGATGACACAACAGTGGGAGGTCTGATCACCGACAACGATGAGACAGCCTATAGGGAGGAGGTCAGAGACCTGGCCGTGTGGTGCCAGGACAACAACCTCTCCCTCAACGTGATCAAGACAAAGGAGATGACTGTGGACTACAGGAAAAAGAGGACCGAGCGCGCCCTCATTCTCATCGACGGGGTTGTAGTGGAGCAGGTTGAGAGCTTCAAGTTCCTTGGTGTCCACACCACTAACAAACTATCATGGTCCAAACACACCAATACAGTTGTGAAGAGGGCACGACAAAACCTATTCCCCCTCAGGAGACTGAAAAGACTTAGCATGGGTCCTCAGATCCTCAAAAAGTTATACAGCTGCACCATCGAGAGCATGGTTGAATTTACGCTACCTGATTTGGCAGGTAGTGATGGCAACTGCTTGGCCTCTGACCGCATGGCAGAGGGAAGTATGTACTGCCAACTATATCACTGGCCATCCAGGACCTCTATACCAGGTGGTGTCTGAGGAAGGCCCTAAAAACGGTCAAAGACTTCAGGCACGCTAGTCATAGACTGTTCTCTCTGCTACCGCACGGCAAGTCTAGGATCCAATGGCTCCTTAACAGCTTCTACAACCAAACCAAGCTGAACAATTAATCAAATGGCCACCCGGATTATTTACACTGACGACCCCCCTCCCACTCAGTTTTTACACTGCTGATACTTGCTGTTTATTATCTATGCATAGTCACTTTACAAATTACCTCGACTAACCTGTACTCCCGCACATTGACTCTGTACCGGTACCCCCTGTATATAGCCTCGTTATTGTTATTTAATTTTTTTGTGTTACTTTTTGATATTTAAAAAAATAAATACACTACCATTCAAATGTTTGGGGTCACATAGAAATGTCCATGTTTTTGTCCATTAAAATAACATCAAATTGATCAGAAATACAGTGTAGACATTGTTAATGTTGTAAATAACTATTGTAGCTGGAAACGGCTGATTTTTACTGGAACACAACAGAGGCAAGACAAAATAACAGGGCAAATTATATGCAGGTGAAGGTGTTTGAGTGTAATTAGGTTGGCCATATTGGATTCAGAATAACATGTATTTACACCAAAACAGCCTTTATGGCCATGAGTGTTGAACACAGTTCTGAAAAAAATACCTACCATCTACACTCTTGGAAAAAAGCTGCTGTCTAGAACCTGAAAGGGTTCTTTGGCTGTCCCCATAGGAGAACCCTTTGAAGAACCTTTTTTTGGTTCCAGGTAGAACACTTTCCACAGAGGGTTCTACATGGAACCCAAAATGTTCTACCTGGAACCAAAAAAGGGTGCTCCTATGTGGACAGCTTAAGAAACCTTTTGGAAGATTTTTTTTTTTACAAAAATAAATATTTACATGTGATTTGAACTCCATCAAATGGTATTATGGCAGTCATGTTGGATTTGGGCGCCATATTGGATTTGAGGCTAAATCCAGGACGGCCCAAAAGATCATCTGTGGTGGCCCCCTGACTAAATTACAAGAGCAGGGGCTAAATATACATCTTTCAGGGAACCTTGGTCTACAAAACATTTCATTTCGATGTCTGAGGCCACTTGTTTTCCTTAGAGCCGATTGCAATAGCCACAACATCAAAAGATGTAGAACTGTATGTATTTTTTGACAGACAGGACCATACAGCACTGAATAAGAGCAAATTTTACTTGGAAAGTTGTCTATTAATCAGCTACCAGAAAGTAAATCTCACATTCATCATAAATATTCATAGTTGATATTTCCACCTATTGTATCTCTGTGTTTACAGGTCTATATTTCCAAGGTGCATTAAGATATCCTAATGCTGTTTATTTGTGTACGTATGGAAGACAACTGACTACATGTATTCCACATTTATGCAATATTGGGTTACATGAGTTTATGTGGCCCATCCACCTCAGCCAGGCATCATTCTGCACATTTTTAGTTTAGGGTCGGGTGTCCCAATCTTTTAATTTAACCACTTTTGCAGGAACATATTTTTACACAACCATCCATTTCATAAATGGGAGGCATTAGAAATATGAAAAAACATGATTGTGTTTTGTTCTACCTCGGGTAGGGGTATCGAAAAATGTTTGAGGCCTTGCCACTCACGAGCCTATTTCTCTTGTCTTTCACCCCTAGTCACTGACAGATTTATTCCCAGCAGCACATACTGGCATATCCTTCCCCTCTCTCCCTTTACTTCAATTCATCCAGACCAAACCAGTTGACCCTTTGACTTGGCCCGTGACCTCGTGTGAAATGGGTCCGGCAAGAGAAGGCACGCTACTACGTTCATTAGCGTAGGACTCAATGCCACGTCTGTGTCAAGTCGGGCAAGGCCCATGGGACTATCTTGGCTTTATTTTATTAAAATGCTTTATTTAACATTTATTTAACAGAGTCATGCTGAGACCAAGGTCTCTATCACAGATGTGCCCTGTATACACATCAATACACATCAATATTCACATCAATGCACATCAATATTCACATCAATACACATCAATATTCACATCAATGCACATCAATATTCACATCAATACACATCAATATTCACATCAATACACATCAATATGCACATCAATATTCACATCAATACACATAAATATTCACATCAATGCACATCAATATGCACATCAATATGCACATCAATGCACATCAATATTTACATTTACATTACATTTAAGTCATTTAGCAGACGCTCTTATCCAGAGCGACTTACAAATTGGTGCATTCACCTTATGACATCGAGTGGAACAGTCACTTTACAATAGTGCATCTAAATCTTAAAGGGGGGTGAGAGGGATTACTTATCCTATCCTAGTATGCACATCAATGCACGAAAAGAAAAACACAAATCATAGAAAACAAACATTGTTCAGTAAAAAGGTCCTCAATCAGCCTTTTGAATGTGGAACCAACTCATCCAACTTTAGAGAGCCTTGGAGATCATTCCACAAGTAAGGTGCAAAGCAAAAAACTACAAGCAGATTTACCTAACTATGGAGACCGGATCTGATATCTTGTATGTCTTAAGATAAAAAAATAAAGTAAGGTACGGCGGAAGTTGCAATGCATCGATCTACGAGACTTCAAAGAGGACAATGTTTACTTTCTGATACAGAATGCAGTGATGTGTACCAAACCTAAAGCCAGTATTAAAGCATAGCATGATAAACTGTGTCCCAATAGCTTCAATAAAGTCGCAGCTGCATTCATATAGACAATATTGGCATAGTTTATAACCGGTATGAAAGTCGACTGAATGATTTGTTTTCTGCTATCTAATGAAAGGCATGACCTATTCCTATTCCTATTCCAATTTTAATTCTTCATTTCTTAACTAACTCATCAACATGCCTTTTGAAAGAAAGCTATTCGTCAATCCAGATACCTAGATATTTATACGCGGGGACATGATCAATGAGGGCACCATCCAATAACATATGCATAAATGATCAGATACAATTTTTACGTGATTTGGAGAACAACATATACTTAACACATACTCATAATAGCAGTCAGTGGATATTTGGTTTAGGGAAAGTTTGCTGTTTGTTTTCCTGCCCTTTCCCTTCAACGCCGTGTATCCCTGAATATGAAAAACAGGGAGAAGAGTTTAAAATGTACCTGTCTTAATGCACTTAGAACGAGGTGCAGCCAGAGAATAGATCTGGCCCATTTGGGAAGAGCAAAAGGACTTTGAGTGTGTGGGGTTATATAATGAATAAGCACTTCTTGAAAGTGCACTTTCAATTTGAGGGGCTGAACTTGTGGTTGAACTTATTAAACTTGATTATCATTTTTTTTTTTTAAGAGCGGCGGAGGGCACTTGTCCAAAAGTCTTTTGTTAACAGGATCAGGGGCGGCCCCGGTCGTGAACGCCATGCATTAGCAGCAGGAGTGTACGGGAACACATTCAAAGATGCAATTCCCCGGACAAATTATAATCCAATCCAGTGAAAATTAGCCTGACTCTCCCGATATGGCTGACCAAGCGAACAATAGTCTGAAGTAGTTGACAATAAGGTGGTGCAGACTACATGTATCCACAAAGCTGTCTTGAAGTAAACTGGCCACAGATGGATACAAGTGTTTACTTGTGGTTTTGTTGGCAGATACTGTATTACAGGATTTCGTGAGAAGGTGCAGGAGGGGTATTCAAGATGTCTTATTACAGAAGGTACAGTTGGAAGTTTACATACACATTAGCCAAATACATTTCAACTCAGTTTTTCACAATCAATGACATTTAATCCTAGTAAAAATTCCCTGTCTTAGGTCAGTTAGGATCACCACTTTATTTTAAGAATGTGAAATGCTTTTTTCCCCCATCACATTCCCAGTGGGTCAGAAGTTAACATACTAACTAGGGTCAAAAGTTGCAGGTAGCCTTCCACAAGCTTCCCACAATAAGTTGGGTGAATTTTGGCCCATTCCTCCTGACAGAGCTGGTGTAACTGAGTCAGGTTTGTAGGCCTCCTTGCTCGCACACACCTTTTCAGTTCTGCCCACAAATTTTCTATGGGATTGAGGCCAGGGCTTTGTGATGGCCACTACAATACCTTGACTTTGTTGTCCTTAAGCCATTTTGCGACAACTTTGGAAGTATGCTTGGGGTCATTGTCCATCTGGAAGACCCATTTGCGACCAAGCTGTAACTTCCTGACTGATGTCTTGATATGTTGCTTCAATATATCCACATCAGTACATTATTTTTACTCAGTACTGTTTCCTGCGCTTGACTCCGTCCTCACCTATACACCACTGACACTGACACAAATGATGTCAATTAGCCTATCAGAAGCTTCTAAACCATGACATAATTTTCTGGAATGTTCCAAGCTGTTTAAAGGCACAGTGAATTAGGTGTATCTGTCTGTAAACAATTGATGGAAAAATTACTTGTGTCATGCACAAAGTACATGTCCTAACCGACTTGCCAAAACTATAGTTTGTTAACAAGAAATATGTGGAGTGGTTGAAAAATGAGTTTGAATTCTTAGGGATAGGCTGTCGACAACATCCTGTGAAATTGGAGGGCGCGCAATTCAAATAAATAATTGTAATATTAAACATTCATGAACATACAAGTATCTTATATCATTTAAAAGCTTACATTTGTGTTAATCAAACTCCATTGTCTGATTTACAATAGGCATTACAGCGAAAGCATACCATGCGATTGTTTGAGGACCGCGCCCCACAACAACATATTTTTCAACCACCCACAGGCTTCGTAAAATCACAAATAGCGATTAAATAAATAACTTGCTTTTGAAAATGTTCCTCTGTTTACAATTCCGAGGGTCCCAGCTACAACATGAATGGTCGTTTTGTTAAATAAAATCCTTCTTTACATCCCAAAAAGTTTGTTTAGTTGGCGCCATCGATTTAAGTAATCCTCTTGTTCAACATGCAGACAAAGGAGTCCAAAATGCTACCGCTAAACTTTGTTCAAACAAGTCAAACTCCATTTC
Organism: Oncorhynchus gorbuscha; assembly: GCF_021184085.1. Classification (NCBI taxonomy): domain Eukaryota; kingdom Metazoa; phylum Chordata; class Actinopteri; order Salmoniformes; family Salmonidae; genus Oncorhynchus; species Oncorhynchus gorbuscha. Next base: position 55,006,792 of record NC_060181.1, on the reverse strand, counting down.
TATTTAATCCTCAGGTATCCTAAAATGTAAATAAACTATACTGTTTCATATGGAAAGAAGTATGTTCAATAGAAAAGTAAAATTAGTAAGCGTGCATCCTCTTCGTGGGGCGCGAACAGACTGATATTGTACCGGGACTCTTCCTACAAAAACTTCAAATTCTTGCTCATTTTTGAAGAAACAAGCGTGAAACAATCAACAAAAACTGTTGACATCTACTGGAAACCATAGGAATTGCAATCTGAGAGCTGGAATTACATAGGGCCTAAATCTTTCCATTATAAGAACCTTATGACCTCAAAAAAAGACAATTCCAGTTGTTTTTCTTTGTACCTTTACCTGCCATATCAATTGTGTTATAGTCTCAGACATTATTTTAACATTTATAGAAACTTCAAAGTGTTTTCTACCCAATGCAATTATGTGCATATCCTGGCTTCTGGGCCACAGTAACAAGCAGTTTACTTTGGTTATATCAGTCAGGCGAAAATTCAGGAAAATAGACCCTAGCTCTAAGAAGTGACTCCAACCTAAGTGTATGTAAACGTCCGACTTCAACTGTACATTGGAACCTTTACGATACTAGTTGCTTTGTAACTGAAGACTGGTGGATGTGGATTAAGCTACAGAGGCATCAACACACTCATCTGCAAATGCTGCATTAGCTTTCACATCTCTCCTGTCACGCTTTAGTAAAAATCAGTCTAGAACAGCCACCACATAAAATGCATGTCACACTAGTAAAACACTGCAACACTGCTGAAGAAATAATACACTCACTAAAGTTGCATGGAAAGAGACATTAAATAAGAGAGGCGTAAAATTTGCCATTGGGCCTTCAGTGCTGAGCTTTATTTGCTGTGTGGCCGAGTGGCTCAAGCATACCCAAAGGGCCTGAGCCAAAGGACGTGGCTGGTAGCCAGGAGTGGAGACAGGGCTGAGTCGGGGATGGATGGGTGGGTGGAGTTGGTAGATGGAGGTTTGTGCCCGTGCCAGGGTTTTCTCTGTTCTCTCACGCCCATAGGAGATATGGCGGGGGGTAAAGTGTTGATGCAGGCAGAACCAGGGGCTTATGGCCTGTCTGACTGGAGGAGCCTGTTGGGGTTCACCGGGGACGCGGTGACTTTGAAGGGTGTTAGTGTGGCCACGCCAAACAACCCACTGCAGGGGCCCAACTGCACTGTCTGCTGACTCCAGTACATTTGTTTTTACGCTCCCCCTCTCTCACCTCCCTCTCTTTTTAATTCTCGCCTCTGTCTTATTCTCTCTCTCTCTCTCTCTCTCTCTCTCTCTCTCTCTCTCTCTCTCTCTCTCTCTCTCTCTCTCTCTCTCTCTCTCTCTCTCTCTCTCTCAATTCCAACCCTAACCCTCTCCCTCCCTTTCCCATCCTCTCTGTCACTTCTTCTTGTTCCCTTTATTTCTACAATTGAGTGAGGGGAAGTCTTGCTAGCTAGTATTGACACTTCGCCGTATTGGCTACTGATGCATTCACTCCCAAACATTCTGTAGCACTTTGCTTGAATGAAACACAGAAAAGTGAGGGGATGAAATCGCTGCTAGAGACAATTGACAGTAAACAAATTAAACCGTATCAAAATGCTAAGCTCCTGCTCAATACTTCTCCATTGACTCTACATTGAAATTCTGATTAAAGGCCTATAAAAGTAAATATTTTAGATAGACTCAGAAGTTACAGGTTCTCGCCTCCCAAGTGGCGCAGTGGTCTAAGGCACTGCATATCAATGTTTGAGGTGTCACTACATCCTTGGGTTCGATACCAGGCGGTGACCGAGAGACCAATGTGGCAGCACACAATTGGCCCAGTGTTGTCCTGGTTAGGGTTTGGCCGGCCTGGATTTCCTTGTCCCTTCTCGCTCTAGTGATTACTTGTGGTCGGACGGGTGGCTGCAAGCTGACTCGGTTGCCAGCTGGATGATGTTTCCTCCGACACATTGGTGCGGCTGACTTCCGGGTTAAGCGAGCAGTGTGTCAAGAAGCAGTGTGACTTGGCAGGGTAGTATTTCGGATGCATGGCTCTCGACCTTTGCGACCTTTGCCTCTCCCGAGTCTGTAGGGGAGTCGCAGCGATGGGACAAGAGTGTAACTACCAATTGGATATGATGAAAAAGGGGTAAAAGTACAACAACAGGTTCTCTAATACAAAACACATCAATCATATGTTCAGTGGATTTGAAGAATGACAGCCCTGTGCAGGTTACTGAATACATTTAGGAAGGTGCATTCAATTTTGGATTTATTAAAAGGACTCGAATGTAGAGATTTGAGAGAATCGATATAGGTTTCCCTGGAACTCATCGACAAGATTCTGAGAAATGTGCATCTATGGGAATTAACCTCAGAGGCACAGAAAATAACAGACAATATAACCATCTGTGAATTTAAACTACACTGGGCTCAAAAGGTAGATTCTCGTTGTGGTTTCTCATTTCTTCAGTGCTAATGAAACGTTCACATTGATACAGCAAGGAAACGTGGCCTTAAAATATCCACACACAAAAATACACTTCGGTTTCTCCACAAACATATTGGAAAATAACATTGCTCCTGGGACCGAGAGGGTCCAGTCTTCATACTACTACAGACACAATCGAGTGAGTCAAACGGAGATAATCCAGGAAACTGAAGAGGCTCTACTTCACATTGTGAATGGGCATGTAATGAGGTGTATGGTTTGAGGCCTGAATGAGCTTCACTACCATGAAGATGGTCTAATTGATGAACATGGAGATGCTAATGCTACGCTAATTTCCATGATTCTCAGTGGGTGTACATAAAGGAGACCTCTTTCGGTGCTTTGTCTATTCCTATTCAAATCAACGGTGAACAAAAGAACACGACGCCAGACTGATTTCGGTGTGATTGCTTGCATCAAACTGAAAACAAGCGGGCTGCAAATACAATACAAAAAAATAGAATAAAAGCCATCTGAATGCATTAGGTAAATGTGCAACTTGCAAGATCTGATTCAACCAACTCTGAATCAAAACCATATATAGTTTCAAACATCCCAAACTGGTTCAAAGTAACTATTATTCCAATATACAGACATCGATGTTGGTTATCAATGTAAAAATATTTACATTTTTATGTCCAATATATAGTTGTTGAATATCTACTGTAACAAAATGAATATCTCAAAAGCTAGTCAGTTGTATAGGCATTGCTTGTCAATTACTGCCTAAGTGAAGACATTGAAAATACATTGGGGGGGATTTTAGATCCCCGTGTTTCATATTAGAGATATGATACGAGGGAGCGGAAGAGACACGGATGAGAAGTGTGACATTTTCCCTCTGACATTAAAGACAGACAAAGCCTCCTCGCGACAGTATTAAAATGTGCAGCCACCGCAGTTATGACTGCCGTGATGGGAGCCGCCGGCAGAGCGGAGAGAAGTGGAAATGACACGCACTGCAGTCTTCACCCGTGAGGGGTTTAATAACAGTAGAATACAGATAAAAAAAAACATGCAGAGCCCAGTGAGGACAATAAGGTCTCCGTGCTTGGCTAAACAGCTGATAAAGAATAAAGATGAGGGGGTGGTGTGGACTGGGGTGCCGGGGTGGAGAGTGTGGAATGTATGTGGAGGGAGTGTAAAGCACAACCTGACTATAATGTGGAGAAGTGATATGAGGAGATGGACTTTAATTAGGAAGGAGGGGGGGTGAAATATATGGAGTATGCATATGGTAGTTTTAATGTATAACTTTAACACAAAATTATATTACAAGCCTGGTACCTGAGCTGAGGTGCTGCGCACAAATCGCACCATAGAGCATCTATCACCTTTTCAATGTTTGTATCCTTTTGCAAATTATTTGTGGACTCAAATAAAGTATTTGAAATGTGGATGTACAGCAGTTATCCCCGAGTGAACAGTGCAAGGTATACAGTAGCAAATCTTAAACATTTCCAGACCCAAGTTTGTCTGTTCAATTTTTTTTCACCTCCTCTTTAGGTGTCTAGCAAGGCTCAATCCTGGGCCCTCTCCTGTTTCTGTCATAACATTCCCACTCGTCGCCGGGATAACACATTCCTGTCCACATCCCCACAGGCGGCAGGGCTGTCGGTGCTCCAGAGTACACTGAGGTTGATCTCCAGCTGGATGAGCAGGGACAGACGTGTACAAACGAGCCCAGACGCTAACTGAATAATCACTGCCTGGCCCCCACAGCGGTAGTAGAGTTTCTCAAAGGATTTGAAATGGGTACTCTCCAACCAGAACTGCTTGGTATCAGACTCTGTATGTTTCATAGACAGCCTGCTTATTTTAGTTGGTTTGTTTTCTTATGTTTCTCATGTCAACACTGTTCTCATGTTGGTAATGATTTGTATAACCTTGCTGCTCTCTTGAACCACATTTCTTGGAGAAAATACACAATCTTAACAACAGAAACCCTTATAAATAAAGAAAGTAAATAAGAAAGCAGCAGAAATGCTGAGATACTCTCCTTATACTAGCCAGTCACGAAGAACTCTTGAATGTCACGATAGGGATCATAGTAGTAACTGGGGTTGATAATCTACCCCACTATCATCTCTAATCTGCCCCAACACTACAATGCTATACACACGGACACTGCTAATGATCCAGCAGCAAAGACCGCTGGGACCTGGTGACAAATCAGTCCCGCACTGTGTCACTGGTGGCAACTGTTGTGTCACCCATGACAACATGCACAAAGTAACACAGTTGGCTAAATCTACTTTAAATGTTTTGGCTCAATACTTTGGCCCCATTTCCTCTTGCTGATCTGAAAAAGCCCGGATGTGTGGAGTTAATATGTTGGAGTAGGCCAAATGGAGTTGTCACCAAATTGCTTACACCTATTCACTTATTCACTTTTACTTAATCCAACTAACTGTTCCGATTCGTTTTAATTTTGGAAAGAGGAAGTTGGAAAGGGAAGAGCTTTCAAAAAGAGCTTCAAACACAGTCAAGGAAAGCAAAAAAACACACTGATAGTGAACTCCAACGTGAAAAGAGGTTAGGGGTTAGGGTCCAGGGGTAAGGTGGAGGAGGTCTACCTGTCTTGCGGAGAGGGAAGTTGTCTTTGGAGTCGTACATCCCCAGGATGGCGTGGTTGTAAGTGGACATCCCTGTCTGGGGAGGGGAGCTATGGTCCAAGGAGCTGTGCTGGGTCTTCCTACATAGGGAAGACAAATACACATTTACAATATTCCATTTGGGTCCTTCAAAGAGAGCAAAAGTCGACCTCACTTGCAACTTCGAACCCACTGGGAATGTGATGAAAGAAATTAAAGATGAAATAAATCATTCTCTCTACTATTATTCTGACATTTCACATTCTTAAAATAAAGTGGTGATCCTAACTGACCAAAAAAAGGGAATTTTTAATTGGATTAAATATCAGGAATTGTGAAAAACTGAGTTTAAATGTATTTGGCTAAGGTGTATGTAAACTTCTGACTATGTTTGGACCCCAGGAAGACTAGCTGCCTTGGCAGCAGCTAATGGGGATCCCTAATAAATACAAACAAACAAACAAACAGACACACACAAGCACGCACACACACACACACACACACACACACACACACACACACACACACACACACACACACACACACACACACACACACACACACACACACACACACACACACACACACACACACACACACACACACACACACACACACACACACACACACACACACACACACACACACACACAGAGGCTGGCGCATGAGCGTTACCACAAACATAGGACACACAGTTCACACACAACCTCCTCTCAGGCAGACCTTTTTTTATTTATGGCCCAACACTTTGCATGCCATCTCAGATTACCTACAATGCATATGCCCAGACTGAAGGGGTGCGAATCCCTGTGTTTGTAAACAAACTCGCTCTGACACGGCAACGAGCGGGAACAGATCTGATGGAGCCATAAAAGCTACTACTATTGCAAGGGCCTGCTGGTGTGCGAACGATCTGCTGATGTTGCCCGTCTGTCCATGCCACTCTGTCTGACTGGGTAGCAATGGTGCGTGCCAGTTGATGTGGCTTCAGTAGTGTGAGGGAGAAACAGGCGTCTGTCTGTCTGTCTGTCTGCCTATCTCTGTTACTGCGTATCCGTCTATCCTCAGCTACCATTGAACAGTGTGTGCCCGTCTGTCTCTGTGTCCGTCTTCCTTAACTGCCATTATGTTCCACTGTGTGACAGTAAAACATGATGAGGGCTTCATGTTTCTCACTTAATAGCTAAGAGAGGAATATCATTGATGTTTCCTCTGGCCGGGGCCATTTGAGGTCAGCTGTCATCTTCGCAGCCCATTGAATTGTTCTGTCTGGCTTTCCCCTCCATCTCAACTACACAGCGAGCCCGTCTAGGTTGCATGGCCGACATGTCTTTGGCTCATGTGGCAATTATAAAAATGCTGCCGTAGCTGTCAGAATATATACATGTTTTGATGAATAAAATATCTGGTGTTCGATGTTGTCTTAGAGTGCTCTTTTTATGTGGCTGCTGTCAGTGGTCTTGGGAGGTGGGGAAATAAACAAGTAAAGAGTAAACAAAACTAAGTATAACCCCTGTAAAACTGTCAAGATAACTAGCGCCAGCCTCACTAACGCTCAAAGACCACCAATGGGAAGTTAAACCTCCAAGGACTTAAGGGTTTAATCCGCATTAGGGAAAACAGTGCCACTGTCCACCTCAGTATCAATCAATCAAATGTATTTATAAAGCCCTTCTTACATCAGCTGATATCTCAAAGTGCTGTACAGAAACCCAGCCTAAAACCCCAAACAGCAAGCAATACACGTGTAGAAGCACAGTGGCTAGGAAAAACTCCCTAGAAAGGCCAGAACCTAGGAAGAAACCTAGAGAGGAACCAAGCTATGAGGGGTGGCCAGTCCTCTTCTGGCTGTGGCAGGTGGAGATTGTAACAGAACATGGCCAATATGTTCAAATGTTCATAGATGACCAGCAGGGTCAAATAATAATAATCACAGTGGTTGTAGAGGGTGCAACAAGTCAGCACTTCAGGAGTAAATGTCAGTTGGCTTTTCATAGCCGATCATTCAGAGTCTGCTGTCTCTAGAGAGTTGAAAACAGCATGTCTGGGACAGGTAGCACGTCCGGTGAACAGAACAAGTCAGGTCAGATGTACCTTTTTTATTGTTTATGTTTTGTGGATGAAACGGAGGTAAAGGTGTGTCAAGTAGCGTGGCAACAACAAAAATGCAGTACATATTTGGCCGTTTGCAGTAACTTCTTTGTTGTTGTAATATCCCAAACGGACGTGGCAGTTTCACCATTAAGGACTCCAGCTTAAACCATCACTACTACTGTAGTGAAAGAAAGAAAGAAAAAGAAAGAGGAAAGAGAGAGCGAAAGTGAAAGAATTCAAGAAAAAGAAAGAGAGTGTTGCCAGTGTGTTAATATTCATCGGGTGGTTCCTCTCAAAACCCTTTCTGTGCACCTCCTTATTTCCCCATATCAGAAGGCGACAGCAGAGGTCCCGGGAGATGGGCTACGTGTCTGAGTGAAGAGAGGTGAGAGAGAGAACAGAGAGAGATGAGAGAGAGAGAGAGAGAGAGAGAGAGAGAGAGAGAGAGAGAGAGAGAGAGAGAGAGAGAGAGAGAGAGAGAGAGAGGGGGAGATTGGGGATGGAGAGGTAGGGGTGGGGGGGGGGAGAAAGAGGGGGGAGGAGGGGAGCAAGAGAGAAATTGGGAAAGAGAGAGAGCAGAGGTAGAGAGAGACTGGTCCTGCATAGTAGATTCGATCTGAGGCACAGACAGTGAGACCCAATCCTAAATAGACCATTTAGCCCATTGGTATTCAATCTTTTTCAGCGTGGACCCCATTTTTTCCACCAGGATTTTCCCACCCCAAATCTAATAACACACCCATAAAATCGATAAATGTCTATTTTTACATCAACAAATAACCTTCAATTCATTACACTTTCATCTCTAGATAGCCCTTTTCCTTTCTTATCAAAATGCAAATAAACCAATAAAAACAATTACTCTATATATATATTTATATTCTAATTTATCTTTCTCAAAAACGTTTGTATATTGTCCCATAATATCATTTGTAATCTTAATTATCCCCCCCACCCCCACCAAAAAGTGAATAAAAAAATGAATACAAATGTTGACGCCCCATCAGGGCGAAGCCAACATTGTATACCACTGATTTAGCCTTTAACCCAGGTACACTTGTGCAGAACTGAGTGGATTGCATAAGGTGCAAGAAATATGGAGGTAATTCTACCTAGTATCAGAAGGAGAGATGGCGCTATTACTATACTGCTTACAGCGCCTTGCAAAAGTATTCCAATCCCTGGATTTTTATTTGGATTTCATGTAATGGACAAACACAAAATAGTCCAAAATGCTCAAGTGAAAAAAAAGTACTTATTTAAAAAAAAAAAAAAATATATATATATATATATATATATATATATATATATATATATATATTTCAAAAATTGAAAAGTGGTGTGTGCATATGTATTCACCCCTTTTGCTATGAAGCCCCAAAATAAGATCTGGTGCAACCAATTACCTTCAGAATTCATAGAATTAGTTAAATAAAATCCAAATGTGTGCAACCGAAGTGTTACATGGTCTGACACATGATCTCAGTATATATACACCTGTTCTGAAGGCCCCAGAGTCTGCAACACCACTGAGCGGCATCATGAAGACCAAGGGACCGAGGGACAAACTTGTGGAGAAGTACAGATCAGGGTTGGATTATTAAAAAAATCAGAAACTTTGAACTTCCCATGGAGCACCATTAAATCCATTATACAACAAAATGGAAGAATATGGCACCACAACAAACCTGCCAAGAGAGGGCCGCCCACCAAAACTCACGGACCAGGCAAGGAGGGCATTAATCAGAGAGGCAACAAAGAGACCAAAGATAACGCTGAAGGAGCTGCAAAGCTCTACAGTGGAGATTGGAGTATCTGTCCATAGGACCACTTTAAGCTGTACACTCAAAAGATCTGGGCATTACGGAAGAGTGGCCAGAAAAAAAAGCCATTGCTTAAAGAAAAAAATAGCAAACATGTTTGATGTTCACCAAAAGGCATGTGGGAGACTCCCCAAACATATGGAAGAAGGTACTCTGGTCAGATAAGACTAAAATGTAGCTTTTTAGCCATCAAGGAAAACGTCATACAGTTCCCGCTCAGCCCAGTCAAAACTGTTCGCTGCTCTGGCCCCCCAATGGTGGAACAAACTCCCTCATGACGCCAGGACAGCGGAGTCAATCACCACCTTCCAGAGACACCTGAAACCCCACCTCTTTAAGGAATACCTAGGATAGGATAAGTAATCCTTCTCACCCCCCTTTAAGATTTAGATGCACTATTGTAAAGTGACTGTTCCACTGGATGTCATAAGGTGAATGCACCAATTTGTAAGTCGCTCTGGATAAGAGCGTCTGCTAAATGACTTAAATGTAAATGTAAATGTCATGTCTGGCACAAACCCAACACCTCCCATCACCCCAAGAACATCATCCACTTGGTGAAGCATGGTGGTGGCAGCATCATACTGTGGGGTGTTTTTCATCAGCAGGGACTAGGAAACTGGTCAGAATTGACAGAATTATTGATGGCACTAAATACAGGAAATTCTTGAGGGGAAACCTGTTTCAGTCTTCCAGAGATTTGAGACTGGGACTGAGGTTTACCTTCCAGCAGGACAATGACCCTAAGCATACTGCTAAAACAACACTCGAGTGGTTTAAGGCGAAACATTTAAATGTCTTGGAATGGCCTAGGCAAAGCCCAGAACTCAATCCAATTGAGAATCTGTGGTATGACTTAAAGATTGCTGTACACCAGCGGAACGCATCCAACTTGAAGGAGCTGGAGCAGTTTTGCCTTGAAGAATGGGCAAAAATCCCAGTGGCTAGATGTGCCAAGCTTACAGAGACATACCCCAAGAGACTTGCAGCTGTAATTGCTGCAAAATGTGTCTCTACAAAGTATCTACTTTAGGGGAGTGAATAGTTATGCACGCTCAAGTGTTCTGTTTTTTGTCTAATTTCTTGTTTGTTTTACAAAAAAATTATTTTGCATCTCTTCAAAGTGGTAGTTATGTGGTGTAAATGAAATAATACAAACCCCCCCAAAAAATATATTTTAAATCCAGGTTGTAAGGCAACAAAATAGGAAAAATGCCATGGGGGGTGAATACTTTCGTAAGCCACTGTATTCTCATCATATCCTTTAACGTCTACTATATCAGGATGGACGTGGATTGGGGGGGGGGGTATATGCAGCTTCCATGAAAAACAGAGAGTTCTGACATGTCATTATTTGGCACATTGCACCAGCATAAGTAAGTTCAACTTGACCTATAGTTGGGTAAGAGTAAGGGTGTGGGGTGTGGGTAAGATACTCACCCGTACCAATAGCGTGGGTCAGTAGACATGCAGTGGTTGAGGCTGCGCTGGGCCAGGGCTTTCTTCTTGTTCAGGACAAATTCCTGCAGCCTCATCTTGACCTCTGTGCTTGCCACCGCACCTGGGAGAGATGAGCGAGAAGCCAAGGATTAGGGACTACAAAATGATAGGACAAGTACTACAAATACAACCTTCAAAATAGCCTGGAGGAACACGTATCATTCTGTTTCCCGCTTCAGATGTGGTTCCTTCTTGCTGTTGGATTAAACTTGAATATAGATCTTTACATGCCCCAAAGACATTCAGTTAAAATATAGCCTTTCTATATAATTTAAAAGTAATATTAAACTGAATCCAATGGGGGAACAGAAATGAAACAACACTGAATCATTCTGAGTGAAATACTACTATAGAATGCAGCCTGAAGGAGTGACTGAACAGGGCCCGGTTTCCCAAAAAGCATCTTAAGGCTAAGTTAATCTTTAGAACCGTCGTAGGAGCATCGTTAAATCTCCGAGCTGTTTCCCGAAACCATCATTATTAACGTATCACTTGAAAACGCTTTTGCTCTAACGACTGCCTCAGATCACTCGTAAGAACAGCTAACTGCATCGTCAGACCCTTTTTTGCCCTCCCGCGTCGCTTTATACCCAGAAGATCTCCGCTCAACATAAAATCACATGGTTTATCCGTCCACCGATAACTTCCGAACAAAGTTGACTACAAATACAAAGTTGCCAATGTCTTTGCAATTGATATAAACAAGTGAAGTATAAAATGATGCTTCAAATGAAAACGCATTATTAATATATATTATACAGTGCCTTCAGAATGTATTGACACCCATTGACTTTTTCCACATTTTTTTTGTGTGTCACTGGCCTACACACAATATCCCATAATGTCAAAGAGGAATTATGTTTTCAAATATTTTACAGATGAATGAAAAATGAAAATCTGAAATGTCTTGAGTCAATACGTATTCAACCCCTTTGCCTAATAAATTCAGGAGTAAGCGTTTGTGTGCAATAATAGTGTTTAACATGATTTTCGAACGATTACCTCATCTCTGTAACCCAAACATACAAATTATATGTACGGTCCCTCAGTCGAGCAGTGATTTTCAAACACAGATTCAATCACAAAGACCAGGGAGGTTGTCCAATGCCTCGCAAAGAAGGGCACCAGGACACTGGATGGTGTATCAATGCATCCAGTTAGTGCACACACTGCACACTGTAGGTAGAAAATCACTCAGAGATTTCACCATGAGGCCAATGGGGACTTTAAAACAGATACAGCGTGTAATGGCTGTGATAGGAGAAAACTGATGATGGCTCAACAACATTGTAGTTACTCCACAATACTAACCTAATTGACAGAGTGAAAAGAAGGAAGTCTGTACAGAATAAAATATTCCAAAACATGCATCGTGTTTACAACAAGGCACTAACTACTGCAAAATATGTGGCAAAGAAATTAACTTTTTGTCCAGAATATAAAGTGTTCTGTTTGGTGGCTGCGTCATGTTATGGGTATGCTTGTAATCGTTAAGGATTGGGGAGTTTTTCAGGATGAAAAAGAACCGGAACGGAATTAAAAGTAAAAGTCCTAGATGAAATTCTGGTTCAGTCTACTTTGCACCAGTCACTGGGAGATGAATTAACCTTTCAGGACAATAAACTAAAATACAGTGAATGTTCCTGAGTGGCCGAGTTAAATTATTATGTTGTATGTTTTTTTAGGTAGTAGATCAGCTTTAATATTGTAGATAGATTGTGGCTTCTGTCAATGCAATTGTCTGCAGTATTTCCAATCCCGCATATATATTTTCTTGTAAATATGTACATTATTTCAAATGTATAATAAATATATATTTTTTATATCAATTAGTATATTTGAGTTTAATATTTGTTGTAATATTTGTTCTGTCTTTTCTGGTGGATTAAACTGAAATTGTAACCAGCTTTCTATGGCTTGTTTTAAAAATAATTATATTTAGGATATTATTTAATTTTCAAATAACTGAAAGAAGAAAGCATGAATCGTCAGCGTACAATGACACCTTTGCTTTTTTAAGCCCTGGATATTGTAGTTGGATCTGATTTGAATAGCATTTCGATTGCCATAATAAATAGATATGCCGATAGTGGACAACCTTGTTTTACTCCTCTTGACAATTTAATACTTTCTGAGAAGTAGCCATTATTTACTATTTTACACCTTTAAGAGATTCTCCACAATTAAAATAGTCCAGGCATTTTTATGTAAATACCAGTCGTACTTTATCAAAGGCCTTTTCAAAGTCTGCTATAACTGCCAGGCCTGGTTTCCCAGAATTGTCATCGTGTTCTATTGCTTCCAGTACTTGTCTTATATTATATATGAATAATATTAGGATTAGGATGATAATATCCAACAATACCTTTAATGAAGTGTTACAGATTTGACTCAAATTTACTTGAAAATCTATGGCAAGACCTGAAAATGGTTGTCCAGCAATGTTCAACAACCAATTTGTCAGCGCTTAAAGAATTTTGAAAAGAATAATGGGCAAATGTTGAACGATCTAGGTGTGGAAAGCTCTAAGAGACTTAACCAGAAAGACTCACAGCTGTAATTGTTGCCAAATGTGCTTCTACAAAGTATTGACTCAGGGGTGTAAATACGTATGTAAATGAGGCATTTCTCTATTTAATTTTCAATACATTAGCAAAAATGTTTAAAAATATATTTTTCTAGATGGGTGAGAATTGTTTGTATTTGATCCATTTTGAATTCAGCCTATACCAACAAAATGTAGAATAATTCAAGGGGTATGAATATTTCTGAAGGCACTGTAGGACTTTTTCAATCATATTCAAATACATTTAATGTTCAATCAATTTAGTTATATTTTGCTACTTGTAGGCTACTCTTTTTAATTTGTCTCAATATATGTAATGATGTGCAGCCTAACATGTGCACAATGATGTGCCAAATTAGTGATTCAATTCATTTTTATTTCATTAGATTAGGCCGCCTCAATATTTGCAGCCATATGTGGTAATGTCTCTCCAGGAGCTGATCCCTTGTCAGTACGGTGAAATAATTCTAATGTTCAGGAAAGATTTGAACAGAGAAAGGTGATCTGAGAGCAGTTCTCCCTTTCCTTAAATCCTATCAGTATCGACACATGTTCCAACGACGCACTGACCGACCATTCTCTCTGCATGGTGTATTGGGAAATGCGTGTTACATCTTCGGCCGTCGAAGGAAATATGCAGCGTTAAAACACTCGTAAGCCTAAGTTCCATCGCTATCAGCAAACTGGTCCCAGAACTGTAATCTGTTGGAGCAGAGTCACACAGAGATTCCATAGAGGGAAAAATACATGCTTTCATGGGAATTCCACCGAGACAGTGGCAGTTAAATGGGCTTTTTTAGTGTGTTGGTGTGTTTGTTATTTTTTAAACAAGGTATCACAAGGTGTGTTCTCTCACAGCTCTCTCTTCAATTACCACCTCGCCATCACACCGTTAACACTTCCCAGAGGGGATCCTCCACACGGGGAGATGGAGAGAGAGTAAATGGAAAGAGTGAAAAAAAAGAAGAGCAAGAGTAAAAAGGGAGCAAAATAAGTGTGTGCGTGTGCATGTGTCTGTAAAAGTGTGTGTCAAGAAGAAACACAATGTGTGAGAACAAGACAGAGCTGGCAACAAGTGACTAACATGTCAAGCGGTGAAGCAGCGAGCGTGGGGGGGGGACACACGGCACATGATGATTACTAATACAGACACATTTTAAATCACATTTCGGGGCTTACGTGCTGACTTTTACGAGACTGGAGGCAATTTACTACGGCACTTAAAAGGATACTTTAGGATTTCGGCATTGAAGCCCTTTACCCAGCTTCGTCCGTGTTGTATTGCGGAGGACGCACGGCTCTCGACCTTCGCCACGGCTCTCGACCTTCACCTCTCCCGAGTCCGTACGGGAGTTGCAGCGATGGGACAAGACTGTAACTACCAACTGAATACCACAAAATTGGGGAGAAAAAAAGGGGGGAGAAAGAAAAAATAGAAAAAGGATGTAATTCTGAGCCACTCACTCTCCTGGCAACGCTCCTTGTTCTTAAGCAGCAGGAGTTTCTGCTCCCTCTGATGTTTCTCTATCTCTTGCTCTTGGCGGTGTCTCTCCATCTTCCTCTGGTGCTCCAGCAGCTCCTGCTGATGCTTCAGAGCCAGGAGGTCCTGCTGGTGCTGCAACACAACGTTACTACAAACTTTACTGCGATGTTGATACAACTGCCTGCTGATGGCACTGCTACAGTGCATAGGAAATGGGGAGAGGGAAGAGAACAGTGATTGGGGAGAGAGATGGGGTAGATGGATGAAGGGACATGGGGGAGAAGAAGAGGGAGACGGAAGGGAGAGAGGGGGAGACATGGTCACACATTGTCTGATATCACCTCATCTAGATAAACAAAAAACACATGGTTCTAAACACACACACACACAGACACACTTCCTTTCAATGGCAAAAATCTAACACCACTGGCTGACATCAATATCACTAGATTTCAACAGCAAGTGTCCCCTGCAGATTTCATATCAGCTGGGAAACACTCAAATTTCCAAAAAATTGCATTCAGATGAGAAGTTGTGAGTGGAGGGAATTGTTCATAAATATTTATTTGGGGGTGGGTAAACTTAGTTGAACCTGACCCTAACACTTTCTCACTAAATCATACTTAACAGAAGTCCACTGGCATGCTCTTATAATACAAATGAGGTGCATCACAAGCAACACAGTTCTAGGATGCAGAGTCCCTGACGTCTATAGCCACTTGCTGTATAAGTTCAAATACTCCATGGGGCTAACATTCAAATAATCCCCCTGAAAATGAAGTTTAGGGGCTCAATTCAATCCAACCCGCAATGCAGTATTTACGCAGTAGCTCTTTTTCCAATGGTCAAATGAACTCACGGAATTGTCTTGGGTAATGTATAAAGCCCACAACTACTTCCAGGATGACCCCACGCACATGTCTGCTTTTACTTTTCAGAATTATAAGTGTGTGGGCATGGGATGAATATTGTAAATCAAAGATGTGAAAAAAAGATATCATGCCCCATGTGGGATTAGAACTCACAACTATTGAACTATGAGCCAACTGTTAGTGGACTGCACCACCAATCGGTCATACTGATCAGGGGGAAACGAGTTGACATTACCAACATTGTCATCTACAGTACTAGTCAAAAGTTTGGACACTACTCATTCAAGGGCTTTTACTATTTTTTACATTGTAGAATGACATCAAAACTATGAAATAACACATATGGAATCATGTAGTAACCAAAAAAGCGTTAAACAAATCAAAAATCTAAATATATTTGTATATTCTTCAAGCTCAAATAAGCAAAGAAAAAAGACAGTCCATCATTACTTTAAGACATGTAGGTCAGTAAATCAGTAACATTTCAAGAACTTTGAAAGTTTCTTCAAGTGCAGTCGCAAAATCCATCAAGCGCTATGATGAAACTGGCTCTCATGAGGACCGCCACAGGAAAGGAAAACCCAGATGTACCTCTGCTGCAGAGGATAATTTCATTAGGGTTACCAGGCTCAGAAATTGCAGCCCAAATAAATCCTTCACAGAGTTCAAGTAAAAGACACATCTCAACATCAACTGTTCAGAAGAGACTGTGTGATGTATCAGATGATCTGGCCTCCACAATCACCCGACCTCAACCCAATTGAGATGGTTTGGGATGAGTGGGACAGCAGAGTGAAAGAAAAGCCCCCAACAAGTGCCCAGCATACGTTGGAACTCCTTCAAGATGCCAGTTGAGAGAATGCCTGAGTGTGCAAAGCTGGCATCAAGGCAAAGGGTGGCTACTTTGAAGAATCTAAAATAAAAATATATTTGGATTTGTTTAAAACTTTTTTGGTTACTACATGATTCCGTATGTGTTATTTCATAGTTTGATGTCTTCACTATTATTCTACAATGTAGAAATACTGTATTTCTTGTTACTATGGATGTAGCTACGAATATAAAAACATAATCCTCATAGCCTACATGTTTATTTTATTTGTAAAAGCACATAGATGTGTATGAAAGGGTAAGCAAAAAATTTCATCATATGCGGAAATGTGCCTTACTGTCTTTTGAATTTTGTGTAACATCAATTGTCTAGTCAGAGAAGCATCATGGCACACTCCACTTACCAAGACCATTAACAAATAAGGCGCGCTGTCACCTGCATTTATAGTAAGCCTTGAGGTGGTACCACCCAGCACATCTAGAAGGGAGTGTATTTCATATCGAACCCCTCCCTTCTGAAGGTGCCTCTACATCACAATTTCAAATCAAATTGTATTTGTCACATGCGCCGAATACAACAGGTGTAGACCTTACAGTGAAATGCTTACTTACAAGCCCTTAACCAACGATGCAGTTTTAAGAAAATACCTAAAAAAAGAGTTTAAAAAAGTAAGAGATAAGAAAAACAAATCATTAAAAAGCAGCAGTAAATAACAATAGCAGGGCTATATACATTGGGCACCGGTGCAGAGTCAATGTGTCAATGTGCGGGGGCACCAGTGTTGAGGTATTTGAGATAATTATGTTCATGCAGGTAGGATTGTTGAAGTGGCTATGCATAGACAATAACAGAGAGTAGCAGCAGCGTAGTGATTGGGGGGGAGGGGTTGCAAATAGTCTAGGTAGCCATTTGATTAGCTGTTCAGGAGTCTTATGGCTTGGGGGTAGAAGCTGTTTAGAAGCCTCTTGGACCTAAACTTGGCGCTCCGGTATGGCTTGCCGTGCGGTAGCAGAGAGAACAGTCTTGGACTAAGGTGGCTGGAGGCTTTGATGATTTAGGGCCTTTCTCTGACACCGCCTGGTATAGAGGTCCTGGATGGCAGGAAGCTTGGCCACGGTGATGTACTGGGCCATATGCACTACCCTCTGTAGTGCCTTGCGGTCAGAGGCCGAGCAGTTTGCATACCAGGCAGTGATGCAACCCGTCAGTGATGCTCTCAATGGTGCAGCTGTAAAATCTTTTGAGGATCTGAGGACCTATGACAAATCTTTTCAGTCTCCGGAGGGGGAATACATTTTGCAGTGCCCTCTTCATGACTGTCTTGGTGTGCTTTGCCCATGTTAGTTTGTTGTTTATGTGGACGCCAAGGAACTTGAAGCTCTCAACCTGCTCCACTACAGCCCCGCCAATGAGAATGGTGGCGTGCTCGGTCCTCTTTTTCCTGTAGTCCACAATCATCTCCTTTGTCTTGATCACATTGAGGTAGAGGTTGTTGTCCTGGCACCACATGGTCAGGTCTCTGACCTCCTCCCTATATGCTGTCTCATCATTGTCGGTGATGAGGCCTACCACTGATGTGTCATCAGCAAACTTTATGATGGTGTTGGAGTCATGCCTGGCTGTGCAGTATGAGTGAACAGGGACTACAGAAGGGGACTGAGCACGCACCCCTGAGGGGCCCCCGTGTTGAGGATCAGCGTGGCGGATGTGTTGTTACCTACCCTTACCACCTGGGGGCGGCCCGTCAGGAAGTCTAGGATGAAGTTTCAGAGGAAGCTATTAAGTCCCAGCTTAGTGATGAGCTTTGAGGGAACTATGGGGTTGAACGCTGAGCTGTAGTCAACTTTAGTCAACTTCTCAAATAGGTGTTCCTTTTGTCCAGGTGGGAAAAGGCAGTGTGGCGTGCAATAGAGATTGCATCATCTGTGGATCTGTTGGTGGGGTATGCACATTAGGGTGGGTCTAGGTTTTATGAGATAATGGTGTTGATGTGAGCCATAAACAGCCTTTCAAAGCATTTCATGGCTACAGACGTGAGTGCTAAGGGGCGGTAGTCATTTAAGCAGGTTACCTTAGTGTTCTTGGACACAGGCATTATGGTGGTCTTCTTGAAACATGTTGGTATTACATAGTCGGACAGGGAGAGGTTGAAAATGTCAGTGAAGACACTTGCCAGTTGGTCAGTGCATGCTAGGAGTACACGTCCTGGTAATCCATCTGACCCAGTGGCCTTGTCAATGTTGATCTGTTTAAAGGTCTTACTCACATCGGCTGCGGAGAGTGTGATCACACAATCATCCAAAACAGTTGGTGCTCTCATGCATGTTTCAGTGTTACTTGCTTCGAAGCGAGCATAGAAGTTATTTAGCTTGTCTGGTAGGCGTGTGTCACTGGGCAGCTCTTGGCTGTGCTTCCCTTTGTAGTCTGTAATAGTTTGCAAGCCCTGCCACATCCAACAAGCGTTGGAGCCGATGTAGTACAATTTGATCTTAGTCCTGTATTAACGCTTTGCCTGTTTCATGATTCTTTTGAGGACATAGCGGGATTTCTTATAAGCTTCCGGGTTAGACTCCCGCTCCTTGAAAGCGGCAGGTCTACCCTTTAGCTCAGTGCGAATGTTGCCTGTAGTCCATGGCTTCTGGTTGGGGTATGTACGTACAGTCACTGTGGCGACAACCTAAATTCACTTATTGACAAAGCCAGTGACTGATGTGGTGTACTACTCAATACTATTCGGAAGAATCCTGGAACATATTCCAGTCTGTGCTAGCAAAACAGTCCTGTAGTTTAGCGTCTGCTTCATCTGAACACTTTTTTATAGACCGAGTCACTGGTGCTTCCTGCTTTAATTCAATGGTAGAGTTGAACTAAAAGTAGTAAAAATATATCACTTTTGCAACAAGCTGTCAAAATGAAGACCAGAATTGACTTGTTTCACTATAACTAAGACTTTTTTAAATGAAAGTTACTCTTTAAGAAGTCGTCAAGAGTGAGACTAAATGCCTAAATGACTGAATGATAAACACCTCACTATGGAGAGTGTTTGCATATTTTCAACCAGTACAGGTGGGTGTTGACTGGAACAGAGCAAAATAGAAAACAGTCAGCACGCTGTCAAGGCATAATGTAGAGCTAGTGATGTGCCAATCACTGTGCATCCCACCCTACCTGGTGCAGAAGCCCACTGGCTGCTGTGACTGGAGCTTTCAGACAGAGTTATTTTTAGCCTGGGCTGCCTCGCTCCCATTGCCTGATTGAGGCTGCGGCCCGTGGCAACACTGTGGAGGCCTGTTTGCAAAGCGAGCAGTTTCTCTCACTGTCACACACACACACATATGCGCTGGTACACTTGCATACACAGTTTCCCAAGGACGGGGTTCCTATTAAGATCAGAAAAGCAGCCCAACGTAACCGGCAGATCCAGTTACATCACACACACGCATGCGCTAGTGAAGCGCGGGGTGACTCATAATCCGCAGTCCCCGCGGTTATATCCACAGGGCGGGTGGGTTTAGGGTCATGAAATATTGTGTGGACGAAGGGAGGGCGGGCAGGTGGAATAAAGAGAAAACAATGCATTAAAAATCCATAAATATACTGTATGATTATTGTGCAATTCATATCTATAGGCTAGATAGAGGTTTTTCTTTCATTATTTTTATCTGACATTTGACACTAACAAGACGGGAATATTATATATTTCAGCATCTTGAGAGAATGAATGTTTGGTTAGGGACCGTCTGTAAAGGTGCCCTCTTTATCAGCATCGTAAAAGCGGAGAGTATTTTAACCACATAAAATATGCATCCAAGCCAAACTTAAGTCTCATCAGAAACATGTTGGGTCGTTTTCACAGCTTGTAATTAACTTCACAACGGTCAAACTAATGTCATTTGGTCATTTTGCATGGAAAATCTTTTCATTTTCTCCCCGCTCCCTAAACATCTTTACTGCTGGAGAGAAGCAGAGATGAAAGAGAAAACTTTACCAATGTCAGCTAGATTGAAGCGTTCATTCGATTGATGTATGACATATTTTCTGGTGAGCAAGGGTTTATTTAGTCTTCTAGTGGCGACAAGTATTGTCAGAAGAGAAGCTTCATTGTATTTAATTATAGACAAGTTGACTAACAAAATGTAGTAAATTATAAGCAGTAACAAAGACCTATCTGAATTAGGCAACAACAACAAAAAATCCCACACCCACTGTCAACAAAATCTCTGACTGTACGCTACAGCGTATTTTCTATATTTGCGAGTTAGGGTGCTGGCCTCAGATCACCTTATCACTTGTTGTCGGGTGATTGGGGATGGGTTAGTAGAAATTGTGGGCGGGTGTGGGTGAACAAACAGCTGACCCACTTATCACTAGCATGCGCAGGCACAGGCACACAAACGCACACACACGCATACATGCATGTCCTCTCCTACACCCATCCCCTCTGTCCTTACCACATTCTGTTGAGCCAAGTCCCTGTTGCAATGAAAATCTTTCTGCAGAAATCCACACAGCCCTCGAGCAAAGGGGAAGGAGGGAAGGAGAGATGGAGGGAGGGGGAAGAGCAGCGGGTGATTGGGGGGGTAAGATTGGGATGAGAGGTCGAATAAGTTGCGTGGTGAGGAGAGATCACAAAAAAAATGGAGAGGAGAGGACACACACACACACCTTAACATGCTCCTGTAGCTGGGCCTCGTGCTGGCGTGAGAGCTGCTCATGTTGCCGCTGGAACTCAGCGATGAGCACCTGTCTCTGGATCTGCTGTTTGTGTTTGAGGGCCAGCAACTCCTGCTGCAGCTGCTGCTCCCGCTGACCTGGGACCTGTCCTTGGTGGCACTGGTCGTCTGGTCGTGGTGCTAGGCCAAAGGGCTGGTCCAGGCGCAAGTCCATGGGAATAGCAGCCGGGGGCACCTGCAAGGGCAGTGCCATGCTCACGTCGACTGGGGAGAGAAAGCGGGGGTTACCGACATTTTCCATGGCTGTTGTTCCTTTATGACGTAGGATTCAATCAAAAACGAGAGGACACAGTAGCCTTTCCCAAGGCTCTTTCTCAGACACACAAACTTACAGGTCCAATCGGAGCCCATTCATTGAATGGCCCATAGAATAGAATATCCCCCTGACCTCATTTAATAATGCTCAGCTTTGGCAAAAGGCTAATGAGTCTTCATTTTAGGTCTACACGGCACAGATGATACTCTAACAACGGCTGTTTTTACACACTATGATGTAGAGTGTGACGGTGGGAGTTGTACCACGATGGGAGTTGTGTGATTTTGGGATTGACAATAGGCTGCAAACAAAAGGACTGAAGTACTGACAGCTACTACTATGTGTGTGTGTGTGTGTGTGTGTGTGTGTGTGTGTGTGTGTGTGTGTGTGTGTGTGTGTGTGTGTGTGTGTGTGTGTGTGTGTGTGTGTGTGTGTGTGTGTGTGTGTGTGTGTGTGTGTGTGTGTGTGTGTGTGTGTGTGTGTGTGTGTGTGTGTGTGTGTGTGTGTGTGTGTGTACGTGCCAGCATTGCCACAATATGTGTGGACCAGGAACAGGGTGCAGTATGCTCACGTTTGAGAGGAGTGGTGTGTGTGTGTCTGTGTGCTTCTCTATGTGTGTGCATCTCAAAAAGGACCCCCACTCATTCCTACTGTACCAGCTCACAGCGGGGCACTCATCTCAAAGAGGAGAATTTCACGAGTTCAAGAGTAGAGTGCAGCACTACAATGACACTGGCCAGAAGAGAGAGTTTAGGGCCAAACAAAAGAGGTCCTCCTCAAAATGTCACAGAGTTTATCAATACAGAGAAGAGAAAAACCTGCCACTCTCATCATGGAATAGGGTAACAATCATCTCTGTGACGCCATGGGTTTTGGGGGTGGAGGCTATGAGGGATATGGGCACAAAGGGGGCATTGAGAGTGTATTGAGAGGAGGGAGGAGGAAATGCTCTTCTGGGCAGGACACAGCGCTGGAGTGAATAACTTCCAGTGTGGTTAGTTTTTGAACAAGTAGATAAGCACTTTTTCAGCTGTGGCCTCATTGCTTGAATTGGAGACAAAGACCCTGTTACGTAACACATACGCCACATGACGTACACACATGCCAAACCCTGAACCAAAGTTCTCAATTCATTTGTTAACAAGTTAGTGGTAGAAAGTTGGTAGTACAACAGTGTTTCTATGTTTTGCTGGTACAACAAGTGAAACCTAGTTTTGATATGTTTTACAGCTTCAATTCAAACATACAGTAGCTTCATTCCTCTACAGCTAGTATTCCCCAGGAGTACGCTCAATGCTGTTGGGGGTACGCCAAATACATTAAAAGAAAAGTTTTTTTGTAGCCTCGTTTCACTGGCAAAAATCAAATTAAACCATCTAGTGTTCAGCGAAATAACAACACAATGTCAAATACAGGTAGCCTCGTCAAATACTTAACATCTAATCACATTAACCACTCTCCGGTCACAACTTGTAGACTTGTTTACGTGCTGCTGTGCAGTTTGTTGCTAACCTTACTTTGCTATCTGCCAACTTTACAGTTTTTACTTTTTAATTACCGTTTTATATTTTTATTTTTTCCCCTCGCTCAACTTTTTTCATTAAACTTTTCACCCCGGACGCTTTATCTGAACATGGTTCATAAGGAACTCCACCAGCCAAAGCTAAGTAGTAACATTAGCATGATGCCTTCTAATTGCCGTCGCTGTACTCATAATATACAGGAGAACGATCGCCTTATGGCAAGGATAGCCATGCTGCAAGCCCAGCTTCAGACGCAATCGTTAGGCAAGGGTAATTTAAGTGTAGGAAAGGATGAAACCGCATCTGTGCCACCAATAAGTACAGATAGTAGTATAAATCTCCAGAGTGTAGAGAATATAGGAATAGTGTTATCCACGTCGGCACAAACGATGTTAGGATGAAACAGTCAGAGGTTACCAAGCGCAACATAGCTTCAGCGTGTAAATCAGAAAGAAGAAAGATGTGTTGGCATCGAGTAATTGTCTCTGGCCCCCTCCCAGTTAGGGGGAGTGATGAGCAGTACAGTAGATTCTCACAACTCAATTGCTGGTTGAAAACTGTTTTCTGTCCCTCCCAAAAGATAGAATTTGTAGATTTCTGGGACTCACCCACAAACAGGACCAAGCCTGGCCTGCTGAGGAGTGACGGACTCCATCCTAGCTGGAGGGGTGCTCTCATCTTACCTACGAACCTAGACAGGGCTCTAACTCCCCTAGCTCCACAATGAGATAGGGTGCAGGCCAGGCAGCAGGCTGTTAGCCAGCCTGCCAGCTTAGTCTGGAGTCTGCCACGAGCACAGTCAGTGCAGTCAGCTCAGCTATCCCCATTGAGACCGTGTCTGTGCCTCGATCTAGGTTGGGCAAAACTAAACATGGCGGTGTTCGGTTTAGCAATCTCACTGGAATAAAGACCTCCTCCATTCCTGTCATTAATGAAAGAGATTGTGATATCTCACATCTCAAAATAAAGCTACTTAATGTTAGATCCCTCACTTCCAAGGCAGTTATAGTCAATGACCTAATCACTGATCATAATCTTGATGTGATTGGCCTGACTGAAACATGGCTTATCCTGATGAATTTACTGTGTTAAATGAGGCCTCGCCTCCTGGTTACACTAGTGACCATATCCCCCGCATATCCCGCAAAGGCAGAGGTGTTGCTAACATTTATGATAGCAAAATGAAATTAACAAAACAAATGACTGCGTTTCGTCTTTTGAGCTTCTAGTCATGAAATCTATGCAGCCTACTCAATCACTTTTTATAGCTACTGTTTACAGGCCTCCTGGGCTGTACACAGCGACACTCACTGAGTTCACTGAATTCCTATCAGATCCTGTAGTCATGGCAGATAATATTCACATTTTTGATGACTTTAAAATTCACATGAAAAAGTCCACAGACACACTCCAAAAGGCTTTCGGAGCGATCATCGACTCAGTGGGTTTTGTCCAACATGACTCTGGACCTACTTACTGCCACAGTCATACTCTGGACCTAGTTTTGTCTCGTGGAATAAATGGTGTGGATCTTAATGTTTTATCCTCATAATCCTGGACTATCGGACCACCATTTTATTATGTTTGCAATCACAACAAATAATCTGCTCAGACCCCAACCAAGGATCATCAAAAGCCGTGCTATAAATTCTCGGATAACCCAAAGATTCCTAGATGCTCTTCCAGACTGCCTCTTCCTACCCAAGGACGTCAGAGTACAAAAATCAGTTAACCACCTAACTGAGGAACTCAATTTAACCTTGCGCAATACCCTAGAGGCAGTCGCACCCCTAAAAACAAAAAACATTTGTCATAAGAAACTAGCTCCCTGGTAAATAGAAAATACCCGAGCCCTGAAACAGCTTCCAGAAAATTGGAACGGAGATGGCACTACACCAAACTGGAGGTCTTCCGACTAGCTTGGAAAGACAATACCGTGCTGTATCGAAGAGCCCTCACTGCTGCTCGATCATCCTATTTTACCAACTTAATTGAGGAAAATAAGAAGAATCCAAAATGTATTCTTGATACCGTCGCAAAGCTAACTAAAAAGCAACGTTCCCCAAGAGAGGATGGCTTTCACTTCAGCAGTGATAAATTCATCAACTTCTTTGACGAAAATGTAATGATCATTAGAATGCAAATTACGGACTCTTTTGTCCTGAGTCTGCACAACACTGCCAGGAACTAGGATCAAGGGAGACACTCAAGTGTTTAATGCTATATCTCTTGACACTTTGATTAAAATAGTCATGGCCTCTAAAACTTCAAGCTGCACACTGGACCCTATTCCAACTAAACTACTGAAAGAGCTGTTTCTTGTGGTTGGCCCTCCTATGTTGAACATAATAAACGGCTCCCTATCCACCGGATGTGTATCAAACTCATTAAAACTAGCAGTAATAAAGCCTCTCTTGAAAAAGCCAAACCTTGACCCAGAAAATATAAAAAACTATAGGCCTATATCGAATCTCCAGTTCCTCTAGAAAAAAAATTCAAAAATCTCGCTCTCTCTCTTTCTCTCAATAGTTTATGTGTTGGAGAGCTAGGGTCAGTCTGTTATATCTGGAGAATTTCTCCTTTCTTATCCGGTGTCCTGTGTGAATTTAAGTATGCTCTCTCTAATTCTCTCTCTTTTTCTCTCTTTCTTTCTTTCTTTCTCTCGCTCTCTCTCTTTCTCTCAGAAGACCTGAGCCCTAGGACCATGCCTCAGGACTACCTTGCCTGATGATTCCTTGCTGTCCCCATTCCACCTGGTTGTGCTGCTGCTCCAGTTTCAACTGTTCTACCTGCGGGCTATGGAATCCTGACCTGTTCACCAGACGTTCTACCTTGTCCCAGACCTGCTGTTTTAAACTCTCTAGACACAGCAGGTGCTAGAGAGAGATACTCTGAATGATCGGCTATGAAAAGCCAACTGACATCTACCCCTGAGGTGCTGACCTGTTGCACCCTCTACAAACACAGTGATTATTACTGACCCTGCTGGTCATCTATGAACATTTGAACATCTTGGCCATTTTCTGTTATCTTCTCCACCTGGCACAGCCAGAAGAGGACTGGACACACCTCATAGCCTGGTTCCTTTCTAGGTTTCTTCCTTTCTTTCTAGGGAGTTTTTCCGAGCCACCGTGCTTCTACACCTTCATTGCTTGCTGTTTTGGGTTTTAGGCTGGGTATCTGTACAGCACTTTGTGACATCAGCTGATGTAAGAAGAGCTTATAAATACATTTAATTGATTGAATAACGTTTACTTTCTCGCGGGAATACCACTAACATACTAACTAATAATACTAACTAACAAGCTGTTGCTCAATCCGTTTGCTCGAAAATAGATAAATGGTAAAGACTGCGTCCATAGAGACGCATACCAGCTCTACTGGTAGTACTGCTACTACCAACAGTAGTACTGCTATTACCAACAGGGACGTTGGACCATCGAAGAGGCACAAATATGATGAGAACTACATTGATTTGGGGTTCACTTATATTGGAACTAGTGCACGACTTTAGATTAGTAATACATCTATAAAAGCAACAGATACCATTAATAAGAAGGGGCTAGAAGCGTCTTATATGGTGAGCTACCGAGTGGCTAGGACAGGCAAGCCCCATACTATTGCGGAGGACTTAATTCTTCTTGCTGCCGTCGATATGGCTGGGACAATGCTGGGGGAAAAAGCCAAAATAACCATACAGAGAATGCCTTTATCAAACAACACTAATTCACGACACATCAGTGACATGGTAGGAGATGTTTTGAAATAATTACTGCTTCGCATACAAGCTAGTGAATTCTATGCATTACAGCTGGATGAGTCAACAGACATGGCGGGCCTGGCACAGCTCCTGGTATATGCGAATCCGACCATCACCCCTGGTGAGACAAAACCGCGACTTGTCGGTGAAGAGCACTTTTTGCCAGTCCTGTCTGGTCCAGCGACGTGCCCAGGTGACGTTGTTGCCGGTGATATCTGGTGAGGACCTAACTTACAACAGGCCTACAAACCCTCAGTCCAGCCTCTCTCAGCCTGTTGCGGACAGTCTGAGCACTGATCGAGGGATTGTGCCTACCTGGTGTAACTCAGGCAGTTGTTGCCATTGTGTACCTGTACCGCAGGTGTGATGTTCGGATGTACCGATCCTGTGCAGTTGTTGTTACACATAGTCTGCCACTGCGAGGACAATCAGCTGTCCGTCCTGTCTCGGTGTAGCGCTGTCTTAGGTGTCTCACAGTATGACATTGCAATGTATTGCCCTGGCCACAGCTGCAATCTTCATGCCTCCTTGCAGCATGCCTACGGCATGTTCACGCAGATGAGCAGGGACCCTGGGCATCTTTCTTTTGGTGTTTTTCAGTGTCAGTAGAGAGGCCTCTTTAGTGTCCTAAGTTGTTACCTTAATTGCCTACCGTCTGTTAGCTGGCAGTGTCATAACGAACGTTCCACAGGTGCATGTTCATTAATTGTTTATGGTTCATTGAACAAGCAAGCGAAACAGTGTTTAATCCCTTTACAATGAAGATCTGTGAAATTATTTGGATTTTTATGAATTATCTTTTTACTGAGTTTAGTTATCCTTCACGTGATCCCTTCTAATTTAGTGGGTTTAGTGGGTTGGTTGATCATTGGCCTGCACTATAGAGGAGGAGGATGAAGACGGCACTCACATACACACATATACAAACAGACATTCACACACATGTGAAGATGTACAAAAGCACACACACAAACGCACCGACGCATAAACACACACACATGCAGGCAGATCCACATGTATTAATGTATGTATTACTGCACAAGCCCACTGAGTAAACACATGTGCATATTCTCAGAAATGCATTTGGGTCCACCCACTTTTGGGTGAAATGATGCAACATGGCAACAGAGCAAAAAAATCCCACAGCAAAACGATCTTAGCGGCTGGGATTTGCTGACACACACAGCACTTACAGTGTGTGTGTGTGTGTGTGTGTGTGTGTGTGTGTGTGTGTGTGTGTGTGTGTGTGTGTGTGTGTGTGTGTGTGTGTGTGTGTGTGTGTGTGTGTGTGTGTGTGTGTGTGTGTGTGTGTGTGTGTGTGTGTGTGTGTGTGTGTGTGTGTGTGTGTGTGTGAAAGAGAGAGGCAGTGTGTGTGCATGCTTTGCAGACGTGTCGCTTACGGAAGGAGCCGTGCTGACGTAGCTGATGGAGATTGATTCCCTGGGATTGCTGGGTGAAGCCCATTGCATTGTGGGAAGGGACACTTGGCCATGCATCACACCTAAATCAGCCCCCATAGAGATTTGTCTATATTACATACAGTATATGCAGTGCCTTCAGAAAGTTTTCAGACCCCTTGACTTATTCCACATTCAAAATGGATTCAAAAAACATTTTCACTCACCTATCTACACACATTACCCATAATGACAAAGTGAATGTGTTTTTAGACATTTTTGCAAATCTATTGAAAATAAAATACAGAAATATCTAATTTACATAAGTCTTCACACCCCTGAGTCATTACTTTGTAGAACCACCTTTGGCAGCGCTTATAGCAGTGAGTCATTCTGGGTAAGTCTGTAAGAGCTTTGCACACCTGGATTGTACAATATTTTCCCATTAAACTTATGAATATTCTTCAAGATCTGTCAAGTTGATTGTTGATCATTGCTAGACAGCCCTTTTCAAGTCTTGCAATAGATTTTCAAGTCAATTTAAGTCAAAACTGTGACTAGGCCACTCAGGAACATTCAATGTCATCTTGATAAGCAACTCCAGTGTAGATTTGGCCTTGTGTTTTAGGTTATTGTCCCTCTGAAAGGTGACTGTCTCAGAGTGTCTTTTGGAAAGCAGAATGAAGAAGATTTTCCTATAGGATTTTGTCTGTGCCTATATAGCTGTATTCAGTTTATTTTTATCGTAAGGAACTCCCTTGTCCTTGCAATGCCAAGCATACCCATAATATGATGTAGCCACCACCATGAAGATTAGACTGCAATGCGCTACTTTCCCGCTACCCGTATAAAGCACTAAATAATCTTCAGTTAGTACTAAACACGGCTGCTAGAATCTTGATTAGAATCAACATTTTTTAAATCATAATACTCCAGTGCTAGCCTCTCTACACTGGCTACCTGTTAAGGCTAGGGCTGATTTCAGGTTTTTACTGCTAACCTACAAAGCATTACATGGGCCTGCTCCTCCTACCTTTCTCTCAGATTTGGTCCTGCTGTGCATACCCTGAAACGTACGCTACGCTCACAAGATGCAGGCCTCCTTATTGTCCCTAGACTTTCTAAGCAAACAGTTGGAGGCAGGGCTTTCTCAGACTCTGTCTCAACCTTTCAGTCTTTATTGAAGACTCATCTCTTCAGTCAGTCATATGATTGAGTGCAGCCTGGCCCAGGGGTGTGAAGGTGAACGGAAAGGCACTGGAGCAACGAACCAACCTTGCTGTCTCTGCCTGGCCAGTTCCCCTCTCTCCACCGGGATTCTCTACCTCAAACCCTATTATGGGCGCTGAGTCACTGGTTTACTGGTGCTCTTCCATGCCGTCCCTAGAAGGGGTGCGTCACATGAGTGGGTTGAGTCACTGACGTGATCTTCCTGTCCATGTTGGTGCCCCCCTCATGTTCGTGTCAAAACATATCTGGAATATTTCTCCTGTCTTATCCGGTGTCCTGTGTGAATTTAAGTATGCTCCCACTAATTATCTCTCTCTACCTCTCCTCCCGGAGGACCTGAGCCCTGGGACCTTGCCTCAGGACTACCTGGTCTGGTGTCTCCTTGCTGTCCCCAGTCCACCTGGTCATGCTGCTGCTCCAGTTTCAACTGTTCTGCCTGCAGCTACGGAAATCTGACCTGTTCACCTTGTCCCGGACCTGCTGTTTTCGACTCTCTTTACCGCACCTGATGTCTCGAACTCTGGCTATTAACTGACATTTACTCCTGAGGTGCTGACCTGTTGCAACCTCTACAACCACTGTGACTATTATTATTATTTGATGCTGCTGGTCATCTATGAACGTTTGAACATCTTGGACATGTACTGTTATAATCTCAACCCTGCACAGCCAGAAGAGGACTGGCCAGCCCTCAGAGCCTGGTTCCTCTCTAGGTTTCTTCCTAGGTTACGGCCTTTCTAGGGAGTTGTTCCTAGCCACCCTGCTTCTACATCGGCATTGCCTGCTGTTTGGGATTTTAGGCTGGGTTTCTATATAGCACTCTGTGACATCGGCTGATATAAAAATGGCTTTATAAATACATTTGATTGATTTTTATTGTTACTCAATAATGTGTTGGATTTGCCCTAAAAATAACACTTTGTATTCAGGACAAAAAGTACATTTCTTCGCCACATTTTTTGACAGTATTTTTGCAGTATTACTTAAGTGTTTTGGAATATATTTATTATTTTATCTGCAGAGAAGAAGGGGAGAAACTATCCAAATACAGGTGTGACAAGCTTGTAGGTCATATCCAAGAAGAATCAAGGCTGTAATCGCTGCCAAAGGTGCTTCAACAAAGTACTGAGTAAAGGATCTGAATTCTTATGTAAATGGGGCTCTTTTATTTGTATTGGCCAGTCTGAGATATGGCTTATTCTTTGCAACTCTGCTTTGAAGGCCAGCATCCCGGAGTCGCCTCTTCACTTTTGACGTTGAGACTGGTGTTTTGTGGGTGCTACTTAATGAAGCTGCCAGTTGAAGACTTGTGAGGCGTCTGTTTCTCAAAGTAGACACTCTAATGTACTTGTCCTTTTGCTCAATTGTGCACTAGGGCCACCCGCGCATCTTTCTATTCTGGATAGAGTCCGTTTGCGCTGTTCTGTGAAGGGAGTAGTACACAGCGTTGTACCAGATTTTCAGTTTCTTGACAATTTCACGCATGGAATAGCCTTATTTCTCAAAACAGGAATAGACTGACGAGTTTCAGAAGAAACCTCTTTGTTTCTGGCCGTTTTGAGCCTGTAATCAAACCCACAAATGCTGATGCTCCAGATACTCAACTAGTCTAAAGAAGGCCAGTTTTATTGCTTCTTTAATCAGAACAACAGTTCTCAGCTGTGATAACATAATTCCAAAAGGATTTTCTAATGATAAATTGGCCTTTTAAAATGATAAACTTGTATTAGCTAACACAACGTGCCATTGGAACACAGGAGTGATGGTTGCTGATAATGGGACTCTCTACGCCCTTGTAAATATTCCAGAAATTTTCCAGCTACAATAGTAATTTACAACAATAACAATGTCTATACTG
The DNA here is from genome assembly GCF_021184085.1 of Oncorhynchus gorbuscha. Lineage (NCBI taxonomy): Eukaryota > Metazoa > Chordata > Actinopteri > Salmoniformes > Salmonidae > Oncorhynchus > Oncorhynchus gorbuscha. The sequence goes on along the minus strand of NC_060181.1, from coordinate 54,975,798 downwards.
TATTTCTGATCAATTTGATGTTATTTTAATGGAACAAACGTTTTCTTTTCTTTCAAAAAACGAGGACATTTCAAATTTACCCCAAACCTTTGAACGGTAGTCTATCTATCTATTTATCTATATATATAGTGCCCTATATATAGTGGTATACCAGGGAGTTTGGTCAAGATCAGACACGGCACAATTGTATTAGCTTGGTTTCAAGGGTGTTTATGAAATAATAAACAAATAGAAAGTAATAGGTCTCCTCCAGGAGACCTCCTCTGGGATACCATCTTCTGGACTCCGAAGTCTTGCTGTATCCTGTGGGGAATAAAACCAAGCTCCCAATATCCTTTGGTCAGGTAGAGGGTGCTGATGTACCGGGCCTTCCCCGGAAATCATTAAAGAGGAACAGACTACCGTCTGGTTTGTGGACCAACACGATGGGGCTGCAACCTGCGCTGTGGGATTCTTCGATAACCCCCATCCTCAGCATAGCCTCCACTTCTTGCTTCATGGCCGTCCTTCGGGCCTTGGCCTTCCGATTTGGCCACATGGCTGTCATCCGCACCTTCTTCATCTCATCTCCCGGGGTTCCCACACCTCCTTGGTGAGGTCCAGTAGGCCAAGTGGCCTCCTCCCGTAGAGGAGTTTGAAAGGGGAAAATCCGGTGAATGACTGGGGCACTTCCCGTAATGAGAACATTAGGTGGGGTAGTAGTTGGTCCCAGTTCTTCCCGTCCTGCTTGATGACCTTCCACAGCATTTGTTTTATTGAACCACTCGACGAGCCCATCCATCTGCTGGTGAAAGACGGAGGTCCGGATCTGCAGAGAGCACACAAACCTTGCTTTAGGTGGGACATGAACTCAGTACCTTGGTCTGTCAGGATCTCATTCGGGATGCCCATCCGGCTAAAGAGGTGGAACAGCTCCCGGGCGATTCCCTTGGAGACCACCGCCCATAGGGGAATGGCCTCAGGGTACAAGGTGAAAAGATGTACCGGTGTCCTCGTGACGTTTTTACCAGGGGTCTCACTATGTCCATGGCAATACGTTCATAGGGAACCCCAGTGATCGTTAGGGGGACCAGCGGGTTTCGGAAGTGTGCTTTTAGGGCAGCGATTTGACACTCTGGACAGCTGCGACAATAGTCTTCCACGGCCCTACTCATCCCAGGCCGGTGGAACCGGGCGGTGATCCATTTCCGGGTCTTCTCCATTCCCAGGTGCACTCCCAACAGGTTGTTGTGGTCCAGCTGAAGAACCGTTAACATGAACCGTTCACATGTATATATACAGTTGAAGTCGGAAGTTTACATACACCTTAGCCAAATACATTTAAACTCAGTTTTTCACAATTCCTAACATTTAATCCTAAGAAGAATTCCCTGTCTTAGGTCAGTTAATATCACCGCTTTATTTTAAGAATGTGAAATGTCAGAATAATAGTAGAGAGAATTACTTATTCCAGATTTGATTTCTTTCATCACATTCCCAGTTGGTCAGAAGTTTACGTACACTCAAATAGTATTTGGTAGCATTGCCTTTAAATTGTTTAACTTGGGTCAAACGTTTCAGGTAGCAATCCACAAGCTTCCCTCAATAAGTAAATTGAATTTTGGCCCATTCCTCCTGACAGAACTGGTGTAACTGATTCAGGTTTGTAGGCCTCCTTGCTCGCACATGCTTTTTCAGTTCTGCCCACACATGGTCTATAGGCCTGAGGTCAGGGCTTTGTGATGGCCACTCCAATACCTTGACTTTGTTGTCCTTAAGCCATTTTGATTTATTTTGATGAGCACTTGTTGCCTGCTCAATTGGGTTGAGGTCGGGTGATTGTGGAGGCTAGGTCATCTGATGCAGAACTCCATCACTCTCCTTCTTGGTCAAATTTCCCTTACACAGCCTGGATGGGTGTTGGGTCATTGTCCTGTTGAAAAACAAATGATGGTCCCACTGAGCGCAAACCAGATCTAATGTCCATTGCTCGTGTTTCTTGGCCCGTCTCTTCTTATTATTGGTGTCCTTTAGTAGTGGTTTCTTTGCAGCAATTCGACCTCCTCTGAACAGTTCATGTTGAGATGTCTGTTACTTACATTTATTATTTGGGCTGCAATTTCTGAAGCTGTTAACTCTAATGAATTTATCCTCTGCAGCAGAGGTAACTCTGGGTCTTCCTTTCCTGTGGCAGTCCACATGAGAGCCATTTTCTTCATAGTGCTTGATGGTTTTTGCGACTGCACTTGAATAAACTTTCAAAGTATTGAAATGTTCCAGATTGACTGAGCATCATGACTTAAAGTAATAATGGACTGTTGTTTCTCTTTGCTCTTTGCTTGCTTGAGCTGTTTTTGCCATAATATGGACTTTACATTTGACCAAATACTTCTTCTGTATACCACCACCCCTACCTTGTCCACAACAACTATATTTTGATTTGTTTAACACTTTTTTGGTTACTACATGATTCCATATGTGTTATTTCATAGTTTTGATGTTTTCACTATTATTCTACAATGTAGAAAATAGTACAAATAAAGAAAAACCATTGAATGAGTATGTGTGTCCAAACTTTTGACTGGTACGGTACATGTGATAAATTAAAGGTAAAAAAAGGCGGTGAGGATAGAAGACATGAGGAATCAAGGAAATACAATTGAGATTCTCCCACTGACTTGTTTTCACACAGAGCTTACCAGTGGTTGCATGTCTGCAGGTTTAGTTTTCCTGGCGCTTTAAATTCTGATATACTGTGGAAAAACATTGAGCTTAGAAGAGAGACGTTACTAAAACAGCAGTATTACATCAAGACATGCACATAATGGATATAAATGAGCAGAATCACTCAAGCTTCATCCACACAGGCACAAACTCCTGTGACTTCATGTGGATACTTTCAGCTCTATTTTTGGGTCCATAGTGAAAGAAAAAACACCAAGGTATAGAATATCAGGCACTTTCTCTAATCGATTTCTACTATGAGGAGTGCCACCTGGCTCGGTCCCAAGACCGATGCCAGCTAACGAGATGCTGCTCTTGTTTTGTTGCACAGGGTGAGTCTGGACTATCAGAGGTGCCTTGGCCTACCAAAAGACCAATCACAGGGAGGCACAGTTGTGGAGTATTGCTGAGACGGCCAATGGCCTCTTTGGCACGGTGCGGATTTCAACACGGGGTTGCAACACTATACCTCCCTTAGGGCGGCATGGAGAGAAGAGTGGGGCTAAAACAGACTGCAGTCGCAGTGAGTATGGTGTGTGTCAGCATTTTTGGAGCCCTACTGTATAGAGATCTGTCCCACTGACCGACAAACCCATCTTGACCTCTGACCTTCCGTCTGGTCAAGTCTGTCTGGTAGCATTCAGAGACTGGTTGCCCATTGGCTTCGCTTATATCCGTGGGGCAGGAGTGTTTCGGATCATTAAATATTGTTTGGATGAAAGGTGAAAGGTGGGTTGAATGAAGAGAAAATCAAATACCTTAAAAAAAAAACATTGGCCTAAATGTATCATCCTTGTGTAATTTATATCTATAGGCTAAAAATCTTGAGTTTTTTCCTTCATTATTATTTTTAGTATTACTGCGTAAGCCTATGGCCTAACTGTATGCACGTCAAATTACCTACAGGCAAATCGGCAAATGCTTTTGGGAACGCGCAGAAAAAGTTCATATCGAGCACAGAGGCAAAAAGAGTTGAATTCAATAAGAGAAAAGTTAGGAAACTGAGAGTTGAAAATAAAAAAAGAAGGGAGGGCCAGAAAAGTAACGTTTGGGAAAGGTTTGGTGAAGTGGTAAAAGAGGATGATAGCAGGGCCGACTATATTATGTGTGATGATTGTGAGGCGATATACAAATTTGACAGTCACAAGACGGGGACTTCAAATAGGCCTATGGCACGTTAAGGGAACTGTAGCCTACTGTTCAGATGGGTTAAATGGAAAATGAAATCTATACAACCTGAAATCTATAACCTATAACCAATCACATTAGCCTTAATATTAACTCCTGCAGAATTAATCATTTCTTGCAGTAAAATGATCCACCAAATGTAGGCTACATTTCGACTTGAGAACAGGAGCGGAGAAATACACTGAACAAAAATATAAATGCAACATGTAAAGTGCTGGTCTCATGTTTCATGACCTGAAATAAAAGATCACATAAATGTTCCATACACACAAAAAACGTATTTCTCTCAACTTTTGTGCACAAATGTGTTTACATCTCTGTTAATGAGCCTTTCTCCTTTGCCCAGATAATCCATCCGCCTGACAGGTGCGGCATATCAAGAAGCTGACTAAACAGCATTATAATTACACAGATGCACCTTGTGCTGGGGACAATAACAGGCCACTCTAAAATGTGCAATTGTCACACAACGCAATACTCAAGCTTTGAAGTAGCGTGCAATTGGCATGTTGACTGCAGGAATGTCCACCAGAGCTATTGCCAGAGACTTTTATATAAGTTTCTCTATCATATGCCGTTTTAGAGAATTTGGCAGTACGTCCAACAAGCGTCACAACCCTAGACCACGTGTATGGCAATTTGTTGGTGAGCAGTTTGCTGATGGCGTTGGGGTTATGATATGGGCAGGGCAGGGCAGGCATAAGCTACGGACAACGAACACAATTTAGGTTTATCGATGGCAATTTAAATGCACACAAATACCGCGAGGAGATCCTGAGGCCCATTGCGAGGCCCAATTTCTTTCTGTGACCAGCAGATGCATATCTTTATTCCCAGTCATGTGAAATCCATAGACTAGGGCATAATGAATTTATTTCAATTGACTGATTTCATATATATGAACTGTAACTTAGTAAAATCAATGATATTGTTGCATGATGTGTTTATATTTTTCTTCAGTATAGGATTTCTTTCTTTCAGCATCTTAAGGGAATGCTGTAGAGGTGTGGTCTTTTTCAGCATCATAAAAAGCTGATAGTATATCAACCACATAAAATATGCATCCAAGCCAAACTGGAATCTTGTCAGAAACATGTTGGGTCGTTTTAACAGCTTTCTATTTCCTTACAACCGGTCAAATTTTGCACAGAAAATCTTTCCTGGTTTTTTGATACCCGGTCCATAAAAGAAGCAGAAATGACAGGGAAAACGTTACCGATGTCAACTAGATCATTCTATCATTCTATTCTGACATTATTCTGGTGAGCAAAGGTTTATTTAGTCTTATTTGGCAACATATACACAGAGTATATTAAGAACACCTGCTTGGTGAATCCAGGTGTAAGCTATGATCCCTTATTGATGTCACTTGTTAAATCCACTTCTATCAGTGTCGATGAAGGGAACGAGACAGGTTAAAGGATTTTTAAGCCTTGAGACAATTGAGACACGGATCGGGTATGTGTGCCATTCAGAGGGTGAATGGACAAGACACAAGATTGAAGTGCCTTTGAACAGGGTATGGTAGTAGGTGTTAGGCACAACGGTTTGTGTCAAGAACTGCAACGCTGCTGGGTTTTTCATGCTCAACAGTTTCCCATGTGTACCAAGAATGGTCCACCACCCAAAGGACATCCAGCCAGGGTTAGACTAGTGTTGAACGAACATGAGAATAGACAACATTCCTGTGATGCATTTTATTTATCAAGCTAGAATTCGGTTTTAATTAGACACTTTTTGATTTTTCAACTGCATTTTTAAGTCATGTTGATTGTTAATATGGAAATGTCGCTAGAAGCGTTCATTATATACAAAATATGCGTAATAGTGTCACATCATCATATTATTGTGTGTGGGTGTCATGTTTTGTCATTTATTATCTTGTCTTGTCCCTGTGCTTCCCATTCTATTCGTTTCCCTCTGCTGGTCTTATTAGGTTCTTTCCCTCTTTCTATCCCTCTCTCTCCCCCTCCCTCTCTCACTCTCTCGCTCTCTCTTCTCTCTATCGTTCCGTTCCTGCTCCCAGCTGTTCCTATTCCCCTAATCAATCATTTAGTCTTCCCACACCTGTTCCCGATCCTTTCCCCTGATTAGAGTCCCTATTTCTTCCTTTGTGTTCCGTTCCTGTCCTGTCGGTTCCTTGTCTAGAATTCACCGTGCTGTGTTTGTGTATCGCCCTGTCGTGTCGTGTTTTCCTCAGATGCTGCGTGGTGAGCAGGTGTCTGAGTCTGTCTGGTTCAAGTGCCTTCCCGAGGCAACCTGCTGTTCACCTGCTGTTCAAGATCGAGTCTCCAGTTTGTCCTCGTCATTTCGAGTGAAAGTTGTGTTTTTTTGTTTGTATTTACTTTACTGGATTAAAGACTCTTTTTCGCCAAGGTCCTCCTCTTTCACCTGCATGACAGAAGGAACCGACCAAGGAATGGACCCAGCGACTTCAGACGCTCGTTACACTGCCGTCGAGATCCAAGGAGCCATGCTCGGCAGACACGAGCAGGAATTGTCTGCTGCTCGCCATGCCGTGGAGAACCTGGCCGCTCAGGTTTCCGACCTCTCTGGACAGTTCCAGAGTCTACGTCTCGTGCCACCTGTTACTTCCTGGCCTGCCGAGCCTCCAGAACCTAGGGTTAATAACCCACCTTGCTACTCCGGGCAGCCCACTGAGTGCCGCTCCTTTCTCACGCAGTGTGAGATTGTGTTCTCTCTCCAACCCAACACATACTCTAGAGAGAGAGCTCGGGTTGCTTACGTCATTTCACTCCTTACTGGCCGGGCTCGAGAATGGGGCACAGCTATCTGGGAGGCAAGGGCTGATTGCTCTAACAAGTTCCAGAACTTTAAAGAGGAGATGATTCGGGTTTTTGACCGTTCAGTTTTTGGTAGGGAGGCTTCTAGGGCCCTGGCTTCCTTATGCCAAGGTGAACGGTCCATAACGGATTATTCTATTGAGTTTCGCACTCTTGCTGCCTCTAGTGAGTGGAACGAGCCGGCGCTGCTCGCTCGTTTTCTGGAGGGACTCCACGCAGTGGTTAAGGATGAGATTCTCTCCCGGGAGGTTCCTTCAGATGTGGACTCTTTGATTGCTCTCGCCATCCGCATAGAACGACGGGTAGATCTTCGTCACCGGGCTCGTGGAAGAGAGCTCGCATCAACGGTGTTTCCCTGCTCCGCATCGCAACCATCTCCCTCCTCTGGCTCAGAGTCTGAGCCCATGCAGCTGGGAGGGATTCGCATCTCGACTAAGGAGAGGGAACGGAGGATCACCAACCGCCTGTGCCTCTATTGCGGAGTTGCTGGACATTTTGTTAATTCATGTCCAGTAAAAGCCAGAGCTCATCTGTAAGCGGAGGGCTACAGGTGAGCGCAACTACTCAAGTCTCTCCATCAAGATCCTGTACTACTTTGTCGGTCCATCTACGCTGGACCGGTTCGGGTGCTACATGTAGTGCCTTGATAGACTCTGGGGCTGAGGGTTGTTTCATGGACGAAGCATGGGTTCGGAAACATGACATTCCTTTCAGAGAGTTAGAGAAGCCTACGCCCATGTTCGCCTTAGATGGTAGTCATCTTCCCAGTATCAGATTTGAGACACTACCTTTAACCCTCACAGTATCTGGTAACCACAGTGAGACTATTTCTTTTTTTATTTTTCGTTCACCGTTTACACCTGTTGTTTTGGGTCATCCCTGGCTAGTATGTCATAATCCTTCTATTAATTGGTCTAGTAATTCTATCCTATCCTGGAACGTTTCTTGTCATGTGAAGTGTTTAATGTCTGCCATCCCTCCCGTTTCTTCTGTCCCTACTTCTCAGGAGGAACCTGGCGATTTGACAGGAGTGCCGGAGGAATATCATGATCTGCGCACGGTCTTCAGTCGGTCCCGAGCCAACTCCCTTCCTCCTCACCGGTCGTATGATTGTAGTATTGATCTCCTTCCGGGGACCACTCCTCCTCGGGGTAGACTATACTCTCTGTCGGCTCCCGAACGTAAGGCTCTCGAGGATTATTTGTCTGTGTCTCTTGACGCCGGTACCATAGTGCCTTCTTCCTCTCCGGCCGGGGCGGGGTTCTTTTTGTTAAGAAGAAGGACGGTACTCTGCGCCCCTGCGTGGATTATCGAGGGCTGAATGACATAACGGTTAAGAATCGTTATCCGCTTCCCCTTATGTCATCAGCCTTCGAGATTCTGCAGGGAGCCAGGTGCTTTACTAAGTTGGACCTTCGTAACGCTTACCATCTCGTGCGCATCAGAGAGGGGGACGAGTGGAAAACGGCGTTTAACACTCCGTTAGGGCATTTTGAGTACCGGGTTCTGCCGTTTGGTCTCGCCAATGCGCCAGCTGTTTTTCAGGCATTAGTTAATGATGTTCTGAGAGACATGCTGAACATCTTTGTTTTTGTCTATCTTGACGATATCCTGATTTTTTCTCCGTCACTCGAGATTCATGTTCAGCACGTTCGACGTGTTCTACAGCGCCTTTTAGAGAATTGTCTCTACGTAAAGTCTGAGAAGTGCTCTTTTCATGTCTCCTCCGTTACTTTTCTCGGTTCCGTTATTTCCGCTGAAGGCATTCAGATGGATTCCGCTAAGGTCCAAGCTGTCAGTGATTGGCCCGTTCCAAGGTCACGTGTCGAGTTGCAGCGCTTTTTAGGTTTCGCTAATTTCTATCGGCGTTTCATTCGTAATTTCGGTCAAGTTGCTGCCCCTCTCACAGCTCTTACTTCTGTCAAGACGTGTTTCAAGTGGTCCGGTTCCGCCCAGGGAGCTTTTGATCTTCTAAAAGAACGTTTTACGTCCGCTCCTATCCTCGTTACTCCTGACGTCACTAGACAATTCATTGTCGAGGTTGGCGCTTCAGAGGTAGGCGTGGGAGCCATTCTATCCCAGCGCTTCCAGTCTGACGATAAGGTTCATCCTTGCGCTTATTTTTCTCATCGCCTGTCGCCATCTGAGCGCAACTATGATGTGGGTAACCGTGAACTGCTCGCCATCCGCTTAGCCCTAGGCGAATGGCGACAGTGGTTGGAGGGGGCGACCGTTCCTTTTGTCGTTTGGACAGACCATAAGAACCTTGAGTACATCCGTTCTGCCAAACGACTTAATGCCCGTCAAGCTCGTTGGGCGTTGTTTTTCGCTCGTTTCGAGTTTGTGATTTCTTACCGTCCGGGTAGCAAGAACACCAAGCCTGATGCCTTATCCCGTCTGTTTAGTTCTTCTGTGGCTTCTACTGATCCCGAGGGGATTCTTCCTTATGGGCGTGTTGTCGGGTTAACAGTCTGGGGAATTGAAAGACAGGTTAAGCAAGCACTCACGCACACTGCGTCGCCGCGCGCTTGTCCTAGTAACCTCCTTTTCGTTCCTGTTTCCACTCGTCTGGCTGTTCTTCAGTGGGCTCACTCTGCCAAGTTAGCTGGTCATCCCGGTGTTCGAGGCACTCTTGCGTCTATTCGCCAGCGCTTTTGGTGGCCGACTCAGGAGCGTGACACGCGCCGTTTCGTGGCTGCTTGTTCAGACTGCGCGCAGACTAAGTCGGGTAACTCTCCTCCTGCCGGTCGTCTCAGACCGCTCCCATTCCTTCTCGACCATGGTCTCACATCGCCCTAGACTTCATTACCGGTCTGCCTTTGTCTGCGGGGAAGACTGTGATTCTTACGGTTGTCGATAGGTTCTCTAAGGCGGCACATTTCATTCCCCTCGCTAAGCTTCCTTCCGCTAAGGAGACGGCACAAATCATTATCGAGAATGTATTCAGAATTCATGGCCTCCCGTTAGACGCCGTTTCAGACAGAGGCCCGCAATTCACGTCACAGTTTTGGAGGGAGTTCTGTCGTTTGATTGGTGCGTCCGTCAGTCTCTCTTCCGGGTTTCATCCCCAGTCTAACGGTCAAGCAGAGAGGGCCAATCAGACGATTGGTCGCATACTACGCAGCCTTTCTTTCAGAAACCCTGCGTCTTGGGCAGAACAGCTCCCCTGGGCAGAATACGCTCACAATTCGCTTCCTTCGTCTGCTACCGGGTTATCTCCGTTTCAGAGTAGTCTGGGTTACCAGCCTCCTCTGTTCTCATCCCAGCTTGCCGAGTCCAGCGTTCCCTCCGCTCAAGCGTTTGTCCAACGTTGTGAGCGCACCTGGAGGAGGGTGAGGTCTGCACTTTGCCGTTACAGGGCACAGACTGTGAGAGCCGCCAATAAACGCAGGATTAAGAGTCCAAGGTATTGTTGCGGCCAGAGAGTGTGGCTTTCCACTCGCAACCTTCCTCTTACGACAGCTTCTCGTAAGTTGACTCCGCGGTTCATTGGTCCGTTCCGTGTCTCCCAGGTCGTCAATCCTGTCGCTGTGCGACTGCTTCTTCCGCGACATCTTCGTCGCGTCCATCCTGTCTTCCATGTCTCCTGTGTTAAGCCCTTTCTTCGCACCCCCGTTCGTCTTCCCTCCCCCTCCCGTCCTTGTCGAGAGCGCACCTATTTACAAGGTACATAAGATCATGGACATGCGTTCTCGGGGACGGGGTCACCAATACTTAGTGGATTGGGAGGGTTACGGTCCTGAGGAGAGGAGTTGGGTTCCGTCTCGGGACGTGCTGGACCGTTCACTCATTGATGATTTCCTCCGTTGCCGCCAGGATTCCTCCTCGAGTGCGCCAGGAGGCGCTCGGTGAGTGGGGGGTACTGTCATGTTTTGTCATTTATTATCTTGTCTTGTCCCTGTGCTTCCCATTCTATTCGTTTCCCTCTGCTGGTCTTATTAGGTTCTTTCCCTCTTTCTATCCCTCTCTCTCCCCTCCCTCTCTCACTCTCTCGCTCTCTCTTCTCTCTATCGTTCCGTTCCTGCTCCCAGCTGTTCCTATTCCCCTAATCAATCATTTAGTCTTCCCACACCTGTTCCCGATCCTTTCCCCTGATTAGAGTCCCTATTTCTTCCTTTGTGTTCCGTTCCTGTCCTGTCGGTTCCTTGTCTAGAATTCACCGTGCTGTGTTTGTGTATCGCCCTGTCGTGTCGTGTTTTCCTCAGATGCTGCGTGGTGAGCAGGTGTCTGAGTCTGTCTGGTTCAAGTGCCTTCCCGAGGCAACCTGCTGTTCACCTGCTGTTCAAGATCGAGTCTCCAGTTTGTCCTCGTCATTTCGAGTGAAAGTTGTGTTTTTTTGTTTGTATTTACTTTACTGGATTAAAGACTCTGTTTTCGCCAAGTCGCTTTTGGGTCCTCTTTCACCTGCATGACAGTGGGTTTGCGTTGCAAAGTATTCAGAACGTATTCAGAAGTATTCAAACGTGGCCATGTTATTGCCACCAATTGGTTGTAACTGTGGATGTCTACATCAGTCTATGGCTGAGCTGAGTGGAGCAGTGTGTCATTTTGGAAGATGATGATATGATTTATGAAATATGCCGCCGTCGGAGGCTATCGCTTGTGTATCTTGGCTACATTTGGTGAAAATCGTTTGTCAATTTCAGTTTATTGGCCTATCTGTTGTATGGCGAACTTGGGCTTCATCGAGGTTCATTTGTGAGCAAATCTGGCTTTGATATAATAGCCAGTTCCAGCCCAGCCACTGACCTCACCACACATCACTGGATATTAGATCCAAAATGGACCACGGCACAACTGTCTTCACTGGAGTAACGAATGAGACAAGATAATATTCTGGACATTCCTCTTGAACACTGGTTTTCTAGCACTTTGGCTGTTGTTGCATTGTGTGCTGTATCACAGCTGTTTGTCACATGACCATCACAACGTAATTAAACAGCTGGACAGCAAATGCGGATCCAACCTGTATGATGCATAACTATTGAAGAATTACATAACATTATAACATGACAGTATTTATTTTGGTTGTAAGTATCAAGTTCCGGTTAGAAGCATTCGATTTTGCACTCACATACATTAGTTTTAATTTGTGTGGCCATGAAAACTGTTTCCACGCTGTAACATAAGGAGACATTAACTGGTATGTTACACAGTGCATTTCCGAGATCTCATCACAATAAACTTTCCGACAGCAAGAACCAGGATTCAATGTCCAATTGAACTGATTAAGGCTCAACATATGATATAACAACAAACAACTCTGCCCGGAAAGAAAACTTTGGGCAAATCCGTAAATACACCAACCGTAAGAAAGGATTATTGACACATTTTATTGAATGTAGCCTTAATCCTCTGTTATATCTTAATTCAATGACGTGAAAACAAAATGTGGCTAATTATTATCAATAACTTATCAACAGCTGTACAAAAATGTTCCACCGCGGGATATCCTCACTGGTACCCTAGTTTATTTACACTTTATTTAGAAAGTTGGCAAGTGGGAGAACAGTAGGAAACCCGGTCTCAGTAGGAATGTTGGACACGGGGGATTGAACCCCAGTCTCCAGTGGCTCCGCACATCAGTGCCTGTTTCACAAGTGTCACATTGCAGAAGAGTCAATCAAAGCTGTCAGATTGTTCTGACACCTGCAGTTCCCCTCGGGCATCACACCTGGGATGAAGTCACACACAATCACACAGACACCCGAAAAGCCAAAACCCACATCTGGGGAAACAACATTGACTTGTTTGGTTTCTGCAGGACGACTACGACTATACTTTCCATGAAGATAAAGATCACTTTATTGGTCAATTGCAACCAAAATTTTACTTCCGCTTTTAACCCAACCGAAAGACACACATACAGACTTTGGAGTGGGCTGCCACACTGGACATCCGGGGAGCTGTTGTTGTGGGAGTCTCAAGGGAACAACGGCAGGGGATGGCATCGAAGAGTTGATCAAATCAAATCAAATGCTATTGGTCACATACACACAATACATCATTTCGATGTCTTTTAAACCCAATACATATTTTCAACTGCTCACAGGGCTAGTGCTCATCTTTTCAAAGTCTTGTGCTCATAGGGGTAGCTCATGGCCTCTAAGAACTCCGAAGTCTGCAGCCACAGATCTGTTGGAGAGAGAGGTGTCCTTTCACCTCCGGAACGCCTGCTCTACGCTGCCCGTCAAAGAAGGGGTCGCCCCCCGACGAAACACTCCACCCGTTCCCAGGGGCCACGCGCTCCATCACTTCTTCCAACTTGTGTGGCCTGCAGTTTCCAGGCCAGGATCTACATGCACTCACACACAGACGTCCTCACACACACACACACACACACACACACACACACACACACACACACACACACACACACACACACACACACACACACACACACACACACACACACACACACACACACACACACACACACACACACACACACACACACACACACACACACACACACACAACTCCCTCTCTATTCCAACCCATAAAGCAAAGTAAAGCAGACAGATACAGCCGTTCTGTTGGGAGACGAGTGTCCGTGTTACGACTGGCAGTGGTTGGCCGGCTGGCTCCAGAACAAACTCACCCCATTAATACAAGTGCAGTAGAGGAGCGCCACGGCAATCAATGGCTGGCGGTGCTAATGCCATGGGACCAGGGGAATGAATACCCAATTACAGCCACTCATCCTCCCGCTGTAAGGGCCAGCGAGAGCCGCAGAGAGAGCCAGTGTAATCACTGCTAAACAACCGGGGCACTCAGGGGCTAACCCGACAACTGCATACCAAAGAGTGCCATAACTCTACCTACATGTACATATTACCTCAATTACCCTCGACTAACCGGTGCCCCTGCACATTTTTTTTACTGCTGCTCTTTCATTATTTGTTACTATTATTTATTTTTGTTTGAGGTATTTTTCTTGACTGCATTGTTGGTTAAGGGATTGTAACTAAGAATTTCACTGTAAGGTCTGTTGTATTCGGCGCATGTGACAAATACAATTTGATTTGATTCATACAGGCTAGCAAGAGTCTTTGGGATTTGGTTAGCGAAGCAAGCTAGCTAGCTAACGGGGCCGCGTATTGATAGTGCGGAGTGGTGTCGTTTTCTAGTAACCTTTTTTGCTTTCGTAGAATTGGCATAAAAGAACTGGAAAGATGGAAGCGGAGTATGAGTGCATTCCTTCCATACTGCTTTCCCCGAACACGCAGGCATGCATCCGCACACACAGACATACACACACCAATATATGTGCACACTCACACTAATCTCCAAATGTATACACACACACACCGTCACTTCATTAAACACTCACACAGACACTCCAAGCTGCTCCTTCAGTCTCACACACAAAACATACATACCCAAATCGCACACATACCAGCCTCCTTCCTAGATAGGCAGGACAAGCAGCGTTTGGACTAGGGCTGGGCGAAATGGCCTAAAAATCATATCTCATTTTTTTTCAAACTTATGGGCGTTTCACAACACACATATTCTTTAAAGTAGCCACCCTTTGCCTTGATGACAGCTTTGCACACTCTTGCCATTCTCTCAACCAGCTTCATGAGGTAGTCACCTGTAATGCATTTCAATTAGCAGGTGTGCCTTGTTAAAAGTTAATTTGTGGAATTACTTTCCATCTTAATGCGTTTGAGCCAATCAGTTGTGTTCCACAAATGAACTTTTAACCAGGCACAACTGTTAATTGAAATACATTCCAGGTGACTACATCATGAAGCTGGTTGAGAGATTGCGAAGAGTGTGCAAACCTGTCATCAAGGCAAAGGGTGGCTATCTAAAATCTAAAATATGATTGTGTTTGTTTAACACTTTTTTGGGGGGGTTATTCACTATTATTCTACAATGTATAACATAGAACAAATAGAACAAATAAGAAAAACCCTTGAATGAGTAGGTGTGTCCAAACTTTTGACTGGTACCGTGTATCTCAATTTATTTTGACATGTTTTCTCTAATAAGCATTGGTTGTACAATTAAAGGTCAAATATATTGCATTTCAAACAGTCAGCAATAATCTAATGAATTCAGGGTTGTGGAGTTATACGTAGGTTAAATATGTGCCTTCCACAACCACAAGACCCACTAATAATTGTATTATTTTATCAAAAGAGTTTAACCTGCTTTTTTTTGCAATAATCACTAATCTGTCTTTCATGTCTGTCTATGAACATGCCCTTTTTTTTGTTACACATTTAACTAGAACCATGCATAATGCACATTTACTAATAATGACTACAATGAACACGGGTCTTATCAACAATCTCTCAAGCCCACATGCTAGTGATTAGCCAGCTAATCTTTATATTTCAAGGTTAGCCAACGTGGATCTATTTGCTAGCTAACAAGTGTCATAACTCTCCTGTGAAGATCTGAAGGATCAGGTTACAGTGGGTCCGCTCCACAGCACCCTCTCTCTCCCGCATAGGTGGAGGGGGCTGCTTTATGGCGGTCATAAAATACTCTGCTTCTGGGCTCTAGTATTTGAGATTGGAATTTGACTGTGGAACACAGAGAGACACTTGGACATCAAAAGGTTGAATAAATGAACAGTACTTCTGTACTCCAAGCAGTTGGAGTGGTCCGTGAACACTTAAGGAACAGTCATGTCAAGTTTGTTTCATTTGGTGAAGGACAGGAGACACACATTACTGTTTATTTGTTTGCATACACTTCTCAATTATGGGGTTTGCATCTGCATGTTATTTAAAATAAATGATTAAGCATAAGAATACTTTTGGAAAGATAACAACGTGATCTTAGTCTTCTAAATGATCATTGTTCTTCATAGTAACTTATGATCAGTCAGTGGCCTCGCCCCCGTGAGCATAGACATTACACGGCGTCATGGAACGTCCCCTTTTCTACTAAAGCATAAAACCCACTTCCCAACTAAATTTACATTAGACCAGAAAACACGGAAGCGGTTGGGTACATGTTGAAATGGTTGGCAACTTTACCAAAGGACAAGACCAGAAAACATGGAAGGTACATTGAACGTTGAAATGGTTGGCAAGTCGTCCCATGGACAAGACCAGAGAATGTGGAGATCCTTCCCACGTTGAAATGGCTAAGAAATCTATAAACTAAAGAACAATTTTTCAGGCTGCAGCTGTTTAAGTACTTTAGTCTGGTAAATGCAACCTGATGTATCCATTATAACAAGCTACAACTACGAAAGACTTAGATCACTGGTGGACAAACCACAGACTTTCTGTTGACAATCTATCCAGCAGACGGACTGGCGATCGCAGGGAGGGACAACCAAAAGCATACACTCGTTAATATGTAAATTGCAATTTATTTTAGAGTGAGCGGTTGTTCATGTTCAAAGTACATACAGCTATCGACTGTATGTACGGGGGTCCACTCAGTTTCCCGCTCTTGGGCTGGCCCCACCCCTTCCCTTTGGCTATCAAGCCGTCATATCTGCTTAGCCCACCAGGGACATTTCAGTGTATCATGTCAGTAACCAAGGTATAACCATTGTGTGTGTGTTTATATAATTCTGTCATTGATTAGTTAGTAAATAAATAATTAAGCCAATTTGAATATCGCTGATTCATGATTTATGATGCTATGGTTTGTGGCAGATATCCAAGGGTTTGATACATTCAGGAATGTTACAACCTGTTAGGTGCATAATCCTAACAGGGTAGAAATTTGGAGTCCAATTTAGCTCTGTGCCATAGCCATAGCTCTGTGAGCGAGCAAGAATGAGCTAGCATAATGGCGAACACTTGAACAGGATTTTAACTTCTCTCTCAAACACATTTTAACATTTTGAAATGTGGCTAATTTTCTCTATAATTTAGCCTAACAGGGTGGACATTTATGAGTGGGACATACAGACTAACAACATGAAACATAGAAAAACAGGAAATTGTGAAAAACTGAGTTTAAAAGCAACACGGTCTTGGGTGAATTTTGGCCCATTCCTCCTGACAGAGCTGTTGTAACTGAGTCAGGTTTGTAGGCCTCCTTGCTTGCACACGCTTTCTCAGTTATGCCCACAAATGTTCTATAGAATTGAGGTCAGGGCTTTGTGATGGCCACTCCAATACATTGACTTTGTTGTCTTTAAGCCATTTTGCCACAACTTTGGAACCATGCTTGGGGTCAATGTTCATTATGAAGACCCATTTGTAATCAAGCTTTAACTTCCTGACTGATGTCTTGAGATGTTGCTTCGTAGCCTAGTGGCCTAGTGGTTAGAGCGTTGGACTAGTAACCGGAAGGTTGCGAGTTCAAACCCCCGAGCTGACAAGGTACAAATCTGTCGTTCTGCCCCTGAACAGGCAGTTAACCCACTGTTCCCAGGCCGTCATTGAAAATAAGAATATGTTCTTAACTGACTTGACTGGTTAAATAAAGGTAAAATTTTAATTTAAAAAAATATATATATCCACCTAATTGTCCTGCCTCATGCCATCTATTTTGTGAAGTGAACCAGTCCCTCCTGCAGCAAAGCACCCCCACAACATGATGCTGCCACCCCCATGCTTCACGGTTGGGATGGTGTTCTTCGGCTTGCACGCTTCCCCCTTTTTCCTCCAAACATAACGATGGTCATTATTGCTAAATAGTTCTATTTTTGTTTCATCAGACCAGAGGACATTTCTCCAAAAAGTACGATCTTTGTCCCCATGTGCAGTTGCAAACCGTAGTCTGACTTTTTAATGGCGGTTTTGGAGCATTGGCTTCTTCCTTTCTGAGTGGCCTTTCAGGTTATGTCGACATATGACTCGATTTAACTGTGGATATAGATACTTTTGCATCTGTTTCCTCCAGCATCTTCACAAGGTCCTTTGCTGTTGTTCTGGGATTGAGTCGCAATTTTCGCACCAAAGTACGTTCATCTCTAGGAGACAGAACGCGTCTCCTTCCTGAGCGATATGACAGCTGCGTGGTCCCATGTGTTTATACTTGCATACTATTGTTTGTACAGATGAATGTGTTACCTTCAGGAATTTGAAAATTGCTCCCAAGGATGAACCAGACTTGTGAAGGTCTACAAAATGTCTTTATGAGGTCTGGGCTGATTTATTTTGATTTACCCATGAGGTCAAGCAAAGAGGCACTGAGTTTGAAGGTTGGCCTTGAAATACATCCACAGGTAGACCTCCTATTGACTCAAATTATGTCAATTAGCCTATCAGAAGCTTCTAAATCCATGACATCATTTTCCGGACTTTTCCAAGCTGTTTAAAGGCACAGTCAACTTAGTGTATGTAAACTTCTGATCCACTGGAATTGTGATACAGTCTGTAAACAATTGTTGGAAAAACTACATGTGTCATGCACAAAGTAGATGTCCTAACCGACTTGCCAAAACTATAGTTTGTTAATCTTAGGGATTTGGTTCCGCTGGCGGAACCAAATCAGCGGAAATTTCAGAGCGCCACTTATAGTTTTCGATAAAAATCAAACTTTCATTAAAACACGCAAGGTACTGAATTAAAGCTACACTCGTTGTGAATCTAGCCACCAAGTCAGATTTGTAAAATGCTTTTCGGCGAAAGCATGAGAAGCTATTATCTGATAGCATGCACCCCCCAGAATACCAGACCTTCACCTATAAACAACAGATTTTGCGGTAGCCGGCGCTACCCAAAACGCAGAAATAAAATATAAAACATTCATTACCTTTGACGAGCTTCTTTCTTGGCACTTCTATATATCTCATAAACATCACAATTGGGTCTTTTTCCCGATTAAATCCGTCATTGTATAGCCAAAATTTTGTTTTCTGAAGACCGGTCTGAGCCAGGAATATTCCCTTTTACAAGACGCAACGTCACTTTTTAAAATTACAAAAGTTGCCTATAAACTTTTACAAATCACTTCAAACTACTTTTCTATACCAACTTTAGGTATTAATAAACGTTAATAATCTATAAAATTGATCACGGGGCGATCTGTATTCGATAGCAGCAAGTCTTGAAATCATCGTCCATGTTTTCAATTTCACAACATCCTGGGGCGAGCCCCAAGAAAGGAAGTGCCCTTACGTCATCTAACCAACGATAAAGCAGGAAAAAAATGCCAGTACTGGCGACATCGTGTGGAAGCTGTAGGAATTGTACTGAATGCCTCGTTTTTTGTCTGTCGGCTTAGACAATACATTGACTGGCGGATTAATATTTTTGGGGGGTTTTTGGTGAACAGTTTTTCGAGGGATTTTTACTCCTAAACACGTTCTGTTATAGCCACAGACACAATTTAACCAGTTTTAGAGACTTCAGAGTGTTTTCTATACACACATACTTATCATATGCATATACTATATTCCTGGCATGAGTAGCAGGACTTTGAAATTTTGCGCGATTTTTAACAAAAAGCTGCAAAAATTCGCAGCCTCCCTAAGAGGTTTTAACAAGAAATTTGTGGAGTGGTTGAAAAATGAGTTGTAATGACTCCAACCTAAGTGTATGTAAACTTCCGTACAACTCCTTTTGGAATTCACATTCTGCACTAAATAAGCAGTTATATTTCAAGGGGGCAGAAAAGGCACTGCAAAGTAGGAATGACCCGCCTACCTTATTTTTCAGAATGACAACGAGTTGGCAATTGCTTTATGTAATTGTTTTATGCTTATTGCACATTTACAGAACACAGACTAGACAGCTAGTATAACAGTCTTTGTCTAAAATGCTGCTAGCGGTATGTGGTACCCCAATGCCGCGTGTGACAAACTGAGCATTCATTTTCCAGAATCAACGTTCATTGATAGTGTCGTTTTAGTAGTGTCTGCTCTATGTGTAATTTTGATAAGTTGAGACATAAAAAGGGGATTGTTGGAAAGGTTCACTCCTCCTCTATTACAGTAAAATAATGCCTCAATGTGTTTGTGTCCATACGACTGATTCTGATTTTGTTGGACCAAACCTCAAATGCAAATAGCAAGTTGAAACCGCTTGTCAGAGAGGAAAATGTGATCTCTCAACTGTATTGGCGTGAGAGACAGGAGGGGGGGAGGGGCTTGGTGTGTGTGTGTGTAAACCATAGAGGAAGAGGCAAAGCGAGAGGTTTCACTCTTGCTAATATCTGTCCAAAATAAGGCCAATGCATTTCTAAAAATATATGGCAACTAGAAATCCAAACTGGATAGTCTTCAGAGATAGATGGGAAGTGAGGAGGGTAGCTGAAGGCTGAAAACATCTTACAAAACGAATGTAAAATGTACATTACATGACCAAACATCTCATTCCTTAATATGGAGTTGGTCCCCCTTTTGCTGCTTTAACAGCCTCCACTCTTCTGGGAAGGCTTTTCACTAGATGTTTGCTGCAGGGACCTTCTTCTTTTCATCCACAAGAGCATTAGTGAGGTCAGGCTTTGATGTTGGGCGATTAGGCTTTGCTCACAGTTGGCGTTCCAATTCATCCCAAAGATGTTCGATGGGGTTGAGGTCAGGGCTCTGTCCAGGCAAGTCAAGTTCTTACACACCGATCTCAACAAACCACTTCTGTATGGACCTCACTTTGTGTACAGGAGCATTGTCATGCTGAAACAGGAAAGGGCATTCCCCAAACTGTTTCCACAAAGTTGGAAGCACAGAATCATCTAGAATGTCATTGTATGCTGTAATGTTAATATTCCCCTTCACTGGAACTAAGGGGCTTAGCCCAAACCATGAAAAACAGCCCAGACCACTTTTCATCCTCCACCAAACATGACAGTTCGCACTATGCATTCGCCAAACCCAGATTGGTCCATTTGGCTGCCAGATGGTGAAGCGCGATTCATTACTCCAGAGAACGTTGTTACCATTGCTCCAGATTCCAATGGCGGTGAGTTTACCACCCCTCCAGCCAAAGCTTGGCATTGAGCATGGTGATCTTAGGCTTGTGTGCGGATGCTTGGCCATGGAAACCCATTTCATGAAGCTACCAACGAACAGTTGAAAACATCAGCCTAGGTGTGTGTGCAGTGCCTTTGGGAAAGTAGTCAGACCCCTTGACTTGTTCCACATTTTGTTACATTACAGCCTTATTCTAATGTTGATTAAATTAAATGTTTTCCTCATCAATCTACACACAATACACTATAATCAGAAAACGAAACAGGTTTTTATAAATACATGATTTACATTCAGAATGTTTGCTATGAGACTCGAAATTGAACTCAGGTGCATCCCGTTTCCATTGATCATCCTTGAGATGTTCCTAATACTTGATTTGGAGTCCACCTGTAGTCAATTCAATTGATTGGACATGATTTGGAAAAGGCACAAACCTGTCTGCATAAGGTCCCACAATTGACAGTGCATGTCAGAGCAAAAACCAAGCCATGAGGTCGAAGGAATTGTCAGTAGAGCTCAGAGACAGGATTGTGTCGAGGCACAGATCTGGGGAAGGGTACAAAAAATGTCTACAGCATTGAAGGTCCCCAAGAACACAGTGGCCTCCATTATTCTTAAATGGAATATGTTTGGAACCAGCAAGACTCTTCTTAGAGCTGGCCGCCTGGCCAAACTGAGCAATCGGGGGAGAAGGGCCTTCGTCACCGAGAACCCGATGGTTCCTCTGTGGAGATGGGAGAACCTTCCAGAAGGACAACCGTCTCTGCAGCACTCAGAAAAAAAGCCAATCAGGCTTTTTATGGTAGAGTGGCCAGAAAGAAGCCACTCCTCAGTAAAAGGCACATGACAGCCCACTTGGAGTTTGCCAAAAGGCACCTAAAGACTGACCATGAGAAACAAGATTCTCTGGTCTGATGAAACCAAGATTGAACCCTTTGGCTTGAATGCCAAGCGTCACGACTGGAGGAAACCTGGCACCATCCCTCCGGTGAAGCATGGTGGCATCACGCTGTGGGGATGTTTTTCAGCGGCAGGGACTGGAAGACTAGTCAGGATCGAGCAAAAGATGAAAGGAGCAAAGTAGAGAGATCCTTGATCAAAACCTGCTCCAGAGCGCTCAGGACCTGAGACTGGGGCGAACGTACACCTTCCAACAGGACAACGACCCTAAGCACACAGCCAAGACAATGCAGGAGTGGCTTCAGGACAAGTCTCTGAATATCTTTGAGTGGCCCAGCCAGAGGCCAGACTTGAACCCGATCGAACATCTCTGGAGAGAACTGAAAATAGCAGTGCAGCGACACTGCCCATGCAACCTGAAAGAGCTTTAGAGAATCTGCAGAGAAGAATAGGAGAAACTTCCCAAATACTGGTGTGCCAAGCTTGTAGCGTCATACCCAAGAAAACTTGAGGTTGTAATCACTGCCAAAGGTGCTTCAACAAAGTACTGAGTAAAGGATCTGAATACTTATGTAAACGGGATATTTCCGTTTTTTTGTAAATGAACAACATTTCTAAAAACCTGTTTTTGCTTTGTTATTATGGTGATTGATTTGGGGGAGATTGATGAGGGGGAAAAATGCTTTCATCCATTTTAGAACAAGGCTGTAACTTAACAAAATCTGTAAAAAGTAAGTTTGTCTGAATACTTTCCGAAGGCACTGTATGTGTGCATGCAAGTCCTTTAGGGTGTACTACAGAGGAAAGAATCACAGCAGACTAGGCTAGGAGTCTATGTTAAGAAACAGTGACAAAAAACTGACCTTAGATCAGCAGGGTCTAGTACAGAGGGCAAGCTGTGCCTATTCCAAGTGGCCTCTCGGATCATGAGAAAGATCATGGAAGAGTCTGATTTATTTATAGATCAGGGTAAACTATAGCAGCTATTGGTCTGGTATCCAGCCACAGTAGGGATTAGGGATCAACCTGACATGGTATCACAGAGCCAATGACTCACACAGGTGTTTTAGAGGGGGTGGACGAGCCAATCAGGGGTGTGGCACGTGGTTGGAAAACGAGCGCGTGGTTGGAAAAGGGGTAGGGGGCTGAGAGTCGTCCTTTGCATGCATACATGTTATATTTGTCCTTGTCTTCTCTCTCTCTCACTCTCTCGGTCTCTCCCTCTCTCTCCCACCTCTCAATCCTCCTCTCTCAATCCATTTCCCTTCTCTAAGCCCCTCTGACTTTTCTTATCCTCCCTCTGCTGCCCAACTCTACCTCTATCCCTCTTATGTACGGTATGTAAACACAGCAATCTGTCTCTCTCTTACAGAGATTACACACACACAGTGGATAAATCCACAGTCAAACACGCCCGGCTCAGTCCTAAGGCTCTCTGTCATTGTACCATATCACATAGCACTGTACTTATGCCACTTATTTGACAGATAGCGCTGCACTCCACCAAACGTCACTCAACCACACACTCAACCCCAGCCCATCTGCCAGTCAGCTAACAGACTGTTTCGTCTTCACAGTTTGCAACGGGTCGACTGGACATAGTAAAACACACAGGGCTAGCAAAGAAACAACACAGGTGAAAGGACAAAAATAGATAAGGCTTTGAAAACATCGGACGACACTGTTCCATCCCAATGCCAAGGGATGAGCAGTGTTCAATATCGATATCATCTTTCACCCCTTCTTTGCCTACATCTATTCGTCCCTTCCCTCTGTCTTTTTTCTCTCTCTCTATTTTGTTTCTTTCCATATGGTTGTTTCACACACTGGTTCGGCTCCTCTCTCTCTCTCTCTCTCCCTCTCCCTTTCATTCACTCCCAGGCTCCGCTCTCTCGCTTTCTTCCTCTCCATGTGGTGCAGGGCAGACACAGTGAAGTGGAACGTCGAGGCAGACAGACAGACACACACACACACACACACACACACACACACACACACACACACACACACACACACACACACACACACACACACACACACACACACACACACACACACACACACACACACACACACACACACACACACACACACACACACACACACACAGGAGCATTCCTTAAAACACGAGACACACCAAGACTAAATCCACCACACACATCCCAGTCCATGCGGTCACAATTCCAAGATGATGTGACACACATATTGCCAAATATATTAAGAAGCTACGCTAACACAAATAGATACCAAGGAGCAATGAACTACATACGGTGAGACACACACAGAGACACACACAAACTCTCTATTTCACGCAGACACACTAACACACACCCCCTGACAGAGAGACACATAGCGGGGCAGTAGTAGGTATCTGCTCCAGTGAGTGTGAGGCGCTCAAGGCTGCAGAGCGGAGCACGGGATAAAAGACATCCCTACCATGAGTCTACTCAGCCTGTCCACCCACACACACACACACACACACAAAAATGCAATGGACACACAACAACACTATACTCCGCTATAACAACACAATCACACACACAACCCCAAACGACATACTTTTGAAAACACAGGCACACAAACACATAGACACACAGGCGTGGGCACACACTGTACAGCGCAGAGCTCCTCTCACCCATCGGTTGTGCTTTCCGGATGGCGCGTTGCTAACGAGATCTGCTAGAGCAGCCTCACTGAACCAGAGCTCAACTCTCCACCGCTGACACAACACACTCAGTAAAACACAGCCTCAGTCCACAGCAGATACCGGAACAGTGCTCTCAGTCTCCACCTCTCTGTTTTCTCACACTCACTGTGTTCGGTTCGCTCTCCGGCTGTGTCCCCTCCCCTCTCTCTCGCTCTCTCTCTCTCTCTCTCTCTCTCTCTGGGTGACATCAGAGGGCAGTCTCAGACATGCTGAGTGTTTGTGCGCTCCTCTCCCTCTCTCATTCCTGGAATAGGTTGATTTTCACAGAAAGGACGGACCTACGAGGGGGAGGGGGGGGGGATCTCTCGCCCTCCCTCCTTCCTTTTGCTCTCTTCTTTTCACCTCTTACAATACTTTCTCCTTCCGTACTACTCAAAATCTTTCTCTTTCACCCTCGTTTCATCCCTCTCTCCATACCCTTGCCCCCTCCTTCTGTTTAAGTCTAGCTCTTTTCCTACCTCATTAGTCAGTCTTCTTGTCCTCCCTCATTTCCGTCTCTCTCGCTCCTCGGATCCCTCCGTCCCAATGCTCTCCTTTTCATATGTGGCCCATTTCTCCATCATCACTTTCATAGTCATCCATCTCTATATCCTTCCTTTTTTGCTCTCTCATCCTCTTCTCGCTCTCTCTGTCCCTCCCTCTTTCCCCATCCCTCTCTTATTAAGTCCACATGGGTTGGGTGTGATTCCAGACTGCTATGTGGCCACTGTCCAGACAGTCTGCAGTGGACTCTGGTCTACAGGGAAAGTGCTCTACATGAGATGTACAGATTAGCAAGTCACTTTGGCGAGTGGCTCTGCGAGACACCGCAATTAGATTGCCTCATTTCCCTCTCTCCGTCTATCTATAAATCCCCTCTCCAGCTACCCCTTGCCTCTCCCCTTCTGTCTCTATATATTCCATTTGTCTTCCTACATGTCTCCCTCCCTCCCTATCTCCGCAACTCTCTCCATCCCTCTGTAGCAGTCATGAGTTAATTCGCTGGACTAGCTAGTGGAGAGATCGGAGAGAAGAGAGAGACTTGCCAAACCCCTTAACTGGGCTGCCTCTTGTTTGGCTTTCCGATCATGCACGTCTCTTCACAGTCAAAATACAGTTGTTGCTAACGCCATTGCTACCTCTGGTTGGATGTTGCTACGCTTACCAGTCTCCTCTCCTCAGTCGTCCGTGTCCGTGTAATCTTATTTGTTATGATTTCAAAGGCAAAACTGATCCTAGATCAGCACTCCTGCTCTGAGATGCTTTATGGATACGGTTCCAGGAAACACAAACCTATAGTTGGACAACATTCTTCCCCTGTCTAACCGGGTAGAAGTTCCCGAGGTCCTAACTTTCCGGTAGAAAAGTGCTGTGAAGGACCGACACGAGTGTCTGTCACGTAGACTAGGGAATCATGCCAGCTCTATTCCTTACATTGCTTTCTGCAACATTCTAGTTGGCTGAATACTCTGACCACCCACCCACCACCGTCTTGATGCCCTGTTTTACCCTGCCTCTACACAGACCTCTAGCGTCCCTGACGTCAAACTCTTACCACAGCTTCACCGCCATGCCACTGATAACACCTAGTTGCTCCCACTGACACTGGACCAAAACACAGGGGGGGGGGGGGGGGGGGGGGGGGTGAACCCTCCTCACACACACAAACACATCTATCTCCTCACACACACAAACACACCCACAAGGAGACAGGTCAGGATGCAAAGTTCCTGGAAGTTTGTCTGCTTTTCCTTAAACCCCCACCCTAAACACACCTCCACGCTCACACAAACTCATGTTTTTACTTCCCCCTCTGGAGTTAAGCCACCTCGGCTAGACGGAAATAGTGTCAATTTCCCTAGACATGGAAGGTATGGAGATGATTAGGCGCATTCACGAGCCTGCGCCCGTCCAAATTCCATGACATTATTGTGGAGGAAGTCTAGAGCGACAGTGAGGTTTGTTTTCCTCTCCTTCACTGGGGTGTTTAGGGTTTGTTCTCCGTCTGCTGGCATGTGGGAGCCATCTAAACACTTACCAGAACATTGTGCCATGTGTGTATATTCTGTGTGTGTGTGTGTGTGTGTGTGTACCTGCATCCATATGTGTATGTATTTGTGGTAAATAATGCATCCGGCTTAATGATGCAGTGTGTTTATTTTGTGTGTGTATGTGTGTGTGTGTGTGTGTGTGTGTGTGTGTGTGTGTGTGTGTGTGTGTGTGTGTGTGTGTGTGTGTGTGTGTGTGTGTGTGTGTGTGTGTGTGTGTGTGTGTGTGTGTGTGTGTGTGTGTGTGTGTGTGTGTGTGTGTGTGTGTGTGTGTGGCAGGCAGACAAGGCTGATGAATAAGTAATGTGTCAGGCGTCCGCTCCACAACAAGAGGCCGCGCTGCATTCCCAGAGGAAAATGACAACTCCAACAAAGAGAGACTTTCAACCACCTCCCTCTCTCCCTCCACTACAGAGGGATGGGGATTTGTATTCACCCCCCCCTGGGGAATCAGGCCTGCCTCCGAATATGTGTAATACAGCATCACTTCTGATTGATTTATATTATTCATAACGCCTTTCTCTCGCTCTCTGCCTCTTCCCCCTCTCTACATTAACCAAGTCACACTAGCCCTTTCAACAGTAGCCCAAGACAGATATACAATAATTGAATAATGGCGCTACACGCCACGTTGAGCTTGCCGCTGCCGGTAGTGAGATATGGCCACCTCTTTGGTTAACGCTGCAACGTTAATAATACATAGACGTTAATACAACGTCAATAATAGATTGAGCAAACTTTAAATGAAATTTTTTGAGTAATTAGAGGGACTTCAGAAAGTATTCAGACCCTTTGACTTTTTCCACATTTTGTTATATTACAGCCTTATTCTAAATGGATTAAACCCCCCCCTCATCAATTTACACACAATACCCCATAATGACAAAGCAAAAACAGGTTTTTAAAAATGTTTGTTCATTTACAACAAAAATGTATATATATATATATCCCATTTACGTATTAAGTATTCAGACACTTCAGACCCGAGTACTCAGACACTACTCGATATTTTGTTGAAGCACCTTTGGCAGTGATTACAGCATTGAGTCTTCTTGGGTATGACACTAGAAGCTTGGCACACCTGTATTTGTGGAGTTTCTCCCATTCTTCCCTGCAAATCCTCTCAAGCGTTGTCATTTTGGATGGGGAGCGTTGCTGCACAGCTATTTGCAGTTCTCTCTAGATTTTCACCAAGGATCTGTACTTTGCTGTGTTCACCTTTCCCTCGATCCTGACTAGTCTCACATACCCTGCCACTGAAAAACATCTCCACAGCACGATGCTCCCACCAAGCTTCACCGTAGAGATGGTGCCAGGTTTTCCTTCAGACATGACACTTGTGTCTTTTCTAAACTCCGAGCAGGCTGTCATGTGCCTTTGAGGAGCAGCTTCCGTCTGGCCACTCTACATTAGAGGCCTTATTGGTGAAATGCTGTAGAGATAATTGTCCTTCTGGAAGGTTCTCTCATCTCCACAGAGGAACTCTAGAGCTCTGTCAGAGGGACCATTGGGTTCTTGGTCACCTCCCTAACCAAGGCCTTTCTCCCCTGATTGCTCAGTTTGGCAGGTAGCCAGCTCTAGGAAGAGACTTGGTGGTTTTAAACTTTTTTAATTTAAGAAAAGTGGAAGCCACTGTGTTCTTGGGGACCTTCAATGCTGCAGACATTTTTGGTACTCTTCCCCAGATCTGTGGCTCAACACAATCATGTCTCTGAGCTCTACGGACAATTCCTTCAACCTCCTGGCTTTTGCTCTGACATACACTGTCAACTGGGGGCAGCAGGGTAGCCTAGTGGTTAGAGCATTGGACTAGTAACCAAAAGGTTGCAAGTTCAAATCCCCGAGCTGATAAGGTACAAATCTGTCGTTCTGCCCCTGAACAGCCAGTTAACCCACTGTTCATAAGCTGTCATTGATAATAAGAATTTGTTCTTAACTGACTTGCCTAGTTAAATAAAGGTAAAAAATAAATAGAAACAGTCAGACCTTATATAGACAGGTGTGTGCCTTTCAAATCATGTACAATTTCCCACAGGTGGACTCCAATCAAGTTGTAGAAACATCTCAAGGATGATCAATGGAAACAGGATGCACCTGAGCTCAGTTTCAAGTCTCATAGCAAAGGGTCTGAATACTTAAGGTATTTCTGTTTAGATTATTAATAAATGTGCAAAAAAAATCTAAAAAACAGTTTTTGCTTTGTCATCATGGGTATTGTGTGTAGATTGAGGACATTTTTTTTATTTTATGCATTTTTGAATAAGGCTGTAACGTAACAAAATGTGGAAGAAATCAGGGGGTCTGAATACTTTCCAAAGGCACTGTAGGTGTAAATAATTCACAAACAGATTATTGTCTGGACTATTTCCTCTGCTGGAAGGATGAAATAGTATGAATTAACTTCACAAAACAAAGATGTAAATGAAAATATGTCACTCATTTTTTGTTTATGTCGGTAACCAGTTTACAACAGCAATAAGGATTCTCTCCGAAGGCACTGTAGGTGTAGATAGATAGTGTCTCTCAGAGAGACTGTCGGGAACTGACATAGGTGTTCGGTTCTTTCTGTCTGTGTGTGTGTGTCTTTCTGTATGTGTGAGTATGTGCACGCGTGTTCGCTTGTGAATGTGTGAATATGCATGCGTGCGTACGTGCTTGCCAGAGAGACACGGTTGGAAACTAGATGTCTTCCCTCCACCCCTGTTTCTGGGAGCTAGCCAGAGGCCCTTTGTTTCAAAGGAGGAGCAATTATAATATTCCTGAAAACAGTTGATGCGGTCTTTGTTTGCTTGTTTGTTTCACCCCGTCACCTAATTGCAGCCATGAATGGTCGTTTCTGCTCATGTCAGGCCGCACCGAGACAAAGGACGTTCATGCGCACACACAAACACAAACACGGACACGAACAAGCAGGCACAGACACACAAGCAAACGCACAAACAAACACGTGGGCATGGACACACACCCGCCGCAACACACACACACACACACACCTTCGCACACACAGATTCCAGGAATTACAACCAGAAATGCTTTCACACACATGTATTCTAAATAGCGATCAAATACACACAACGGAGGCTGCCTGTTTGCCTCTGCTCTGCTAACAAACGCTGTTTTTTTTAACACCAGTAACGAGCCAAACAAACACACCAACAACCAATCAACTTGCCTTTGTTCTGGAAAACAAGGCCTGGAAACTTTAATGCCCCCCCCTCTCACTTGTAAAAACCCATGGCCATTCGGAGCTTTTGGGCGCATTGACGATCTCGAACTCATTCATTTGTAGTGCCTTTCTCCTTCCCGGTTACAATTTCTATTCCCCTCTCCCTCAATGGCAATTCCCTGCTAGGTTGCTCAAGAGCGGTTGCAGAGAGAGAGGGCAATTAGCCGTTAGCTATACTAGCTACCTAACCCAGTCCAGCCCATTTTCAGTCATGTGAGCCAGCATATAGCTAGCACTATCTAGGGAGTACCTGAGTAGAGGCATATAATAATGGCATATGTAGTCTATTTAAGCAATAAGGCCCGAGAGGGTGCGATATATGGCCAATGTACCACGGCAAAGGGCAGTTGTTATACGCAAAGCGGAGTGCCTGGATACAGCCCTTAGCCGTGGTATATTGGCCATATACCACAAAGCCCTGAGGTGCCTTATTGCTGTTATAAACTGGTTATCAACGTACACAAAAAATGAATGACATATTTACATAAAAATCTTGGTTTTGATAAATTAATTCATACTTTTTCATCCTTCCAGACAATAATCTGTTTGTGAATTATTTTTCCATCATTGCTGTGAAATCAACGAATAGCTGCTAGCCATGGACAGAAACCAAAACAACATCCAAATCTGCAACTGAAATGACAGAAAACTAGCTGCATTTTTGTTTGTTTTAGCTGTTTTCTTTGAACATTTCTTTGGATTAATCCACAATATCCAGAGTTGCGGTCTCGTCAGAACATCGTTCACTCTCTATGGCACTGTCTATTGCATCTTAGCCTATGCCGCTCTGTCATTGCTCATCCATATATTTATATATTCTTATTCCATTCCTTTACATTTGTGTGTTTTAGATAGTTGTTGTGGGAATTGTTAGATTACTTGTTAGCTATTGGTGTACTGTCAGAACGAGAAACACAAGCACTTCGCTACACTCGCAATAACCCTTCGAACGATCGCATTAGCAAACGTCATTGTTGCCAAGGTCGGAGAAACAGACAGCAAGGTTTGTACAGGTCCCCGTTGTTGTATACCAAATGCTAGGATAGAAGCAAGGAGAAATGTGTTTCATAAAATACTTATTGTTTTTCTCTTGTCATATGCAGTGGTATATCAAGAACAGCGTCGTGATACCAACTCTAAACAAAACAAAAAAATACCCGTAAAACTCGTAGTATATCATCTCACGGCTGGAACACTGTTTAACCCAATCAGCATCTAGGATCCAAACTACCCAGTTTATATTATATATTAGAGTCTCAATATATCAGGGAGGTAGGGAAGAAGTGAGTAAGTAAACCTTGTCTGAGCCAGAACGGGCCATACTGTAGGGCATGAGCCCATCTCCTGTTTGTGTAGCTTCAGGCAGCTTGATGTAGAAGAAGTAGCCTGACACTCCCTGGACAGGACCCTAGTCTATCCCAGGGCCTTACCCCCAATCTATCTCCTTAATGCTGAGTGCCAAGTAGAGAGGCATCAGGTCCCATATTTAGAGTATTTGATATTATTATAGTGGGGATCGAACCCCCAACATTCTAATCTCAGGGTGGACGCTAACCAACAGGCCACTGAGGAAGCGGGTCAGAATGCTAATGCTAATGCTAAAGATCACCTCAGAGGGAAGATACTACAAGCTGACATTATCCATTAGTCTCGGGCTCCATTTTGGTTGGCTTCATCATAGTGGATGGAGGCTCTTTCCCGGATCAGCAGACCAACCTTTGACAACGGTGGTCTACTGTCCAGGAGCTGTGTATGTAAGTGAGTGAGCAAGTGAATTTGTGCGTTTGCGCGTGCGAGTGAGTGTGTGTGCGTATCCACAGGGCCTATAGAATACTTCAGCGGTTCCCAAACTAGGGGTTGCGACTCCACATAGGGTCGCCTGATATGAAAATGGGATTGAAAACCCTTGCGAAAATGATAATAATGTCTTTGTATCTCAAAATCATTGTAATATGGTTAACCTTAAAAATCTAAAAGATACAAGTAATCTTAGATCATGGGAAAAGGCCACACTTTGATCATTCCCACGGTGAATGGCAAGGCCCACGAAGCTATGAAACCACATACATTTGCAGAGACTTTGACATTAACGGCCAAAATTGATATGGTGAAACAATGTGTGGGGAGGCAGAAGCAAAGAAGCATCAACACCTTTATCAGATAACTCTTCAACAAATAAGTTATGCTATTGCTAGCAATCAAGAGGAAACTCTGACTTAACAGCTCAAAAACTCCCTAGCTTATGTTTTCCAAATGGACGTTAGCTGTGAGGGCCGAGATGCCCATGCATTGACGCTTGTTCGCTATACAGTACCAGTCAAAAGTTTGGACACACCTACTCATTCAAGGGATTTGCTTTATTTTGACAATTTTCAAAAACAATATATGTTTTTTATTTAACTAGGCAAGTCAGTTAAGAACAAATTCTTATTTTCAATGACGGCTTAGGAACAGTGGGTTAACTGCCTTGTTCAGAGGCAGAATGACAGATTTTTACCTTGTCAGCTCAGGGATTTGATCTTGCAAACTTTCGGTTACAAGGCCAACGCTCTAAAAACTGGGCTATCTGCCGCCACAAAGAGTGGCTTCTTCAAAGAAGCCACCCTTTGCCTTGATGCAAGCTTTGCACACTCTTGACATTCTCTCAACCAGCTTCACCTGGAATGCTTTTCCAACAGTTGAGACATTGTCCTGTTGAAAAACAAATAATAGTCCCACAAAGCACAAGCCAGATTGGATGGCCTATCGTGGTAGCCATGTTGGTTCAGTATGCCTTGAATTCTAAATAAATCACTGACAGTATCACCAGCAAAGCACCCCAACACCATCACACCTCATTCTCCATACTTCACAATGGGAACTACACATTTGGAGATCATCCATTCACCTACTCTGTGTCTCACAAAGACACAGCGGTTGGAAATCTCCAATATGGACCCATCAGACCAAAGGGCAGATTTCCACGGGTCTAATGTCCATTGCTCGTGTTTCTTGGCCCAAGCAAGTTACTTCTTCTTATTGGTGTTCTTTAGTAGTGGTTTCTTTGCAGTAATTCGACCATGACAGTTGATGTTGAGATCTGTCTGTTACTTGAACTCTGTGAAGCATTTATTTGGGCTGCAATTTCTGAGGCTGATAACTCTAATGAAGTTATCCTCTGCAACAGAGGTAACTCTAGGTCTTCCTTTCCTGTGGCAGTCGTCATGAGAGCCAGTTTCATCATAGCTCTTGGTGGCTTTGCGAGTGCACTTGAAGAAACTTTCAAAGTTCTTGACATTTTCCATATTGACTGACCTTCATGTCTTAAAGTAATGATGGACTGTCGTTTCTCTTTGTTTATTTGAGCTGTTCTTGCCATAATATGGACTTGGTCTTTTACCAAATAGGGCTATCTTCTGTACACCACCCCTACCTTGTTACAACACAACTGATTGGCTCAAACACATTAAGAATGAAACAAATTGTCATGCAGGTGAAAGAGGACCCAAACGCGACTTAACAGAAACAGAGTTTATTCAAGTCCAAACAGGGAATAACAGAAATCCTCTAGTCTGTAGAGGGGAATAACAGGAGAAGCGGCCACAGACTGCAGGTCGCTTCGAGTAGGCGCAGGCCGTAGTTGACAGAGACACCTGCTCACACGCAGCATCTGATGAAGGCAAAAAAACACGACAGGACAGGGCGATACACAATCACAGCACGGTGAATTCTAAACAAGGAACCGACAGGACAGGAACGGAACACAAAGGAAGAAATAGGGACTCTAATCAGGGGAAAGGATCGGGAACAGGTGTGGGAAGACTAAATGATGATTAGGGGAATAGGAACAGCTGGGAGCAGGAACGGAACGATAGAGAGAAGAGAGAGCGAGAGAGTGAGAGAGGGAGGGGAGAGAGAGGGATAGAAAGAGGGAAAGAACCTAATAAGACCAGCAGAGGGAAACGAATAGAATGGGGAGCACAGGGACAAGACATGATAATAAATGACAAACATGACAGTACCCCCCACTCACCGAGCGCCTCCTGGCGCACTCGAGGAGGAATCCTGGCGGCAACGGAGGAAATCATCGATGAGTGAACGGTCCAGCACGTCCCGAGACGGAACCCAACTCCTCTCCTCAGGACCGTAACCCTCCCAATCCACTAAGTATTGGTGACCCCGTCCCCGAGAACGCATGTCCATGATCTTATGTACCTTGTAAATAGGTGCGCTCTCGACAAGGACGGGAGGGGGGGAGGGAAGACGAACGGGGGTGCGAAGAAAGGGCTTAACACAGGAGACATGGAAGACAGGATGGACGCGACGAAGATGTCGCGGAAGAAGCAGTCGCACAGCGACAGGATTGACGACCTGGGAGACACGGAACGGACCAATGAACCGCGGAGTCAACTTACGAGAAGCTGTCGTAAGAGGAAGGTTGCGAGTGGAAAGCCACACTCTCTGGCCGCAACAATACCTTGGACTCTTAATCCTGCGTTTATTGGCGGCTCTCACAGTCTTCCCCGCAGACAAAGGCAGACCGGTAATGAAGTCTAAGGCGATGTGAGACCATGGTCGAGAAGGAATGGGGAGCGGTCTGAGACGACCGGCAGGAGGAGAGTTACCCGACTTAGTCTGCGCGCAGTCCGAACAAGCAGCCACGAAACGGCGCGTGTCACGCTCCTGAGTCGGCCACCAAAAGCGCTGGCGAATAGACGCAAGAGTGCCTCGAACACCGGGATGACCAGCTAACTTGGCAGAGTGAGCCCACTGAAGAACAGCCAGACGAGTGGAAACAGGAACGAAAAGGAGGTTACTAGGACAAGCGCGCGGCGACGCAGTGTGCGTGAGTGCTTGCTTAACCTGTCTTTCAATTCCCCAGACTGTTAACCCGACAACACGCCCATAAGGAAGAATCCCCTCGGGATCAGTCGAAGCCACAGAAGAACTAAACAGACGGGATAAGGCATCAGGCTTGGTGTTCTTGCTACCCGGACGGTAAGAAATCACAAACTCGAAACGAGCGAAAAACAACGCCCAACGAGCTTGACGGGCATTAAGTCGTCTGGCAGAACGGATGTACTCAAGGTTCTTATGGTCTGTCCAAACGACAAAAGGAACGGTCGCCCCCTCCAACCACTGTCGCCATTCGCCTAGGGCTAAGCGGATGGCGAGCAGTTCACGGTTACCCACATCATAGTTGCGCTCAGATGGCGACAGGCGATGAGAAAAATAAGCGCAAGGATGAACCTTATCGTCAGACTGGAAGCGCTGGGATAGAATGGCTCCCACGCCTACCTCTGAAGCGTCAACCTCGACAATGAATTGTCTAGTGACGTCAGGAGTAACGAGGATAGGAGCGGACGTAAAACGTTCTTTTAGAAGATCAAAAGCTCCTGGGCGGAACCGGACCACTTAAAACACGTCTTGACAGAAGTAAGAGCTGTGAGAGGGGCAGCAACTTGACCGAAATTACGAATGAAACGCCGATAGAAATTAGCGAAACCTAAAAGCGCTGCAACTCGACACGTGACCTTGGAACGGACCAATCACTGACAGCTTGGACCTTAGCGGAATCCATCTGAATGCCTTCAGCGGAAATAACGGAACCGAGAAAAGTAACGGAGGAGACATGAAAAGAGCACTTCTCAGCCTTTACGTAGAGACAATTCTCTAAAAGGCGCTGTAGAACACGTCGAACGTGCTGAACATGAATCTCGAGTGACGGAGAAAAAATCAGGATATCGTCAAGATAGACAAAAACAAAGATGTTCAGCATGTCTCTCAGAACATCATTAACTAATGCCTGAAAAACAGCTGGCGCATTGGCGAGACCGAACGGCAGAACCCGGTACTCAAAATGCCCTAACGGAGTGTTAAACGCCGTTTTCCACTCGTCCCCCTCTCTGATGCGCACGAGATGGTAAGCGTTACGAAGGTCCAACTTAGTAAAGCACCTGGCTCCCTGCAGAATCTCGAAGGCTGATGACATAAGGGGAAGCGGATAACGATTCTTAACCGTTATGTCATTCAGCCCTCGATAATCCACGCAGGGGCGCAGAGTACCGTCCTTCTTCTTAACAAAAAGAACCCCGCCCCGGCCGGAGAAGAAGAAGGCACTATGGTACCGGCGTCAAGAGACACAGACAAATAATCCTCGAGAGCCTTACGTTCGGGAGCCGACAGAGAGTATAGTCTACCTCGAGGAGGAGTGGTCCCCGGAAGGAGATCAATACTACAATCATACGACCGGTGAGGAGGAAGGGAGTTGGCTCGGGACCGACTGAAGACCGTGCGCAGATCATGATATTCCTCCGGCACTCCTGTCAAATCGCCAGGTTCCTCCTGAGAAGTAGGGACAGAAGAAACGGGAGGGATGGCAGACATTAAACACTTCACATGACAAGAAACGTTCCAGGATAGGATAGAATTACTAGACCAATTAATAGAAGGATTATGACATACTAGCCAGGGATGACCCAAAACAACAGGTGTAAACGGTGAACGGAAAATCAAAAAAGAAATAGTCTCACTGTGGTTACCAGATACTGTGAGAGTTAAAGGTAGTGTCTCAAATTTGATACTGGGAAGATGACTACCATCTAAGGCAAACATGGGCGTAGGCTTGTCTAACGGTCTGAAAGGAATGTTATGTTTCCGAACCCATGCTTCGTCCATGAAACAACCCTCAGCCCCAGAGTCAATCAAGGCACTGCATGTAGCACCCGAACCGGTCCAGCGTAGATGGACCGACATAGTAGTACAAGATCTAGATGAAGAGACCTGAGTAGTAGCGCTCACCAGTAGCCCTCCGCTTACTGATGGGCTCTGGCCTCTTACTGGACATGAATTAACAAAATGTCCAGCAACTCCGCAATAGAGGCACAGGCGGTTGGTGATCCTCCGTTCCCTCTCCTTAGTCGAGATGCGAATCCCTCCCAGCTGCATGGGCTCAGTCTCAAAGCCAGAGGAGGGAGATGGTTGCGATGCGGAGCAGGGAAACACCGTTGATGCGAGCTCTCTTCCACGAGCCCGGTGACGAAGATCTACCCGTCGTTCTATGCGGATGGCGAGAGCAATCAAAGAGTCCACATCTGAAGGAACCTCCCGGGAGAGAATCTCATCCTTAACCACTGCGTGGAGTCCCTCCAGAAAACGAGC
Source organism: Oncorhynchus gorbuscha (assembly GCF_021184085.1). NCBI lineage: Eukaryota > Metazoa > Chordata > Actinopteri > Salmoniformes > Salmonidae > Oncorhynchus > Oncorhynchus gorbuscha. The sequence goes on along the minus strand of NC_060181.1, from coordinate 54,939,260 downwards.
GAGCAGCGCCGGCTCGTTCCACTCACTAGAGGCAGCAAGAGTGCGAAACTCAATAGAATAATCCGTTATGGACCGTTCACCTTGGCATAAGGAAGCCAGGGCCCTAGAAGCCTCCCTACCAAAAACTGAACGGTCAAAAACCCGAATCATCTCCTCTTTAAAGTTCTGGAACTTGTTAGAGCAATCAGCCCTTGCCTCCCAGATAGCTGTGCCCCATTCTCGAGCCCGGCCAGTAAGGAGTGAAATGACGTAAGCAACCCGAGCTCTCTCTCTAGAGTATGTGTTGGGTTGGAGAGAGAACACAATCTCACACTGCGTGAGAAAGGAGCGGCACTCAGTGGGCTGCCCGGAGTAGCAAGGTGGGTTATTAACCCTAGGTTCTGGAGGCTCGGCAGGCCAGGAAGTAACAGGTGGCACGAGACGTAGACTCTGGAACTGTCCAGAGAGGTCGGAAACCTGAGCGGCCAGGTTCTCCACGGCATGGCGAGCAGCAGACAATTCCTGCTCGTGTCTGCCGAGCATGGCTCCTTGGATCTTGACGGCAGTGTAACGAGCGTCTGAAGTCGCTGGGTCCATTCCTTGGTCGGTTCCTTCTGTCATGCAGGTGAAAGAGGACCCAAACGCGACTTAACAGAAACAGAGTTTATTCAAGTCCAAACAGGGAATAACAGAAATCCTCTAGTCTGTAGAGGGGAATAACAGGAGAAGCGGCCACAGACTGCAGGTCGCTTCGAGTAGGCGCAGGCCGTAGTTGACAGAGACACCACAAGTTCTCATTTACGACTTGTGACCTGCCAAGACAAAGCAAAGCAGTTTGACACATACAACAACACAGAGTTACACATGGAATAAACAAACATACAGTCAATAATACAGTAGAAAAAACGTATATATACATTGCGTGCAAATGAGGTAAGATAAGGTAGGTAAGGCAATAAAATAGGCCATAGTGGCGAGGTAATTACGATATAGCAATTAAACACTGGAGTGATAGATGAGCAGAAGATGAAAATGAAAGTATAGATACTGGGGTGCAATGGAGCAAAAATAAATAAATAAATACAGTATGGGGATGAGATAGTTGGATGGGCTATTTACAGATGGGATATGTACAGGTGCAATGATTTTTAAGCTACTCTGACAGCTGGTGCTTGAAGTTAGTGAGGGAGATAAGAGTCTCCAGCTTCATCGATATTTGCAGTTCGTTCCAGTCGATCGCAGCAGAAAACTGGAAGGAAAGGCAGCCAAAGGAGGAATTGGCTTTGGAGGTGACCAGTGAAATATACCTGCTGGAGAGCATGCTAAGGGTGGGTGCTGCTATGGTGACCAGTGAACTGAAATAAGGCGGGGCTTTACCTAGCAAAGACTTGTAGATGACCTGGAGCCAGTGGGTTTGGCGACAAGTATGAATGGAGGGCCAACCAACGAGAGCGTATAGGTCGCAGTGGTGGGTGGTATATGGGGCTTTGGTGACAAAACGGATGGCACTGTGATAGACTATTCCAATTTGTTGAGTAGAGTGTTGGAGGTTATTTTGTAAATGACATCGTCAAAGTCGGGTTCGGTAGGATAGTCAGTTTTACGAGGGTATGTTTGGCAGCATGAGTGAAGGATACTTAGTTGCAAAATAGGAAGCCAATTCTAGATTTCATTTTGGATTGGAGATGCTTATTATTATTATTAGATGCTAAATGTGAGTCTGGAAGGAGAGTTTATAGTCTAACCAGACACCTAGGTATTTGTAGTTGTCACATATTCTAGGTCCGAACCGTCTAGACTAGTGATGCTGGACAGGCGGGCAGGAGAGTTGAATGACATTGAAGCTCCTCTGGAGGTTAGTTAGCACAGTGTCCAAAGAAGGGCCAGAATTATACAGAATGGTGTCGTCTGCGTCGAGGTGGATCAGAGAATCACCAGCAGCAAGAGTGACATCATTGATGCCTACAGAGAAGAGAGTTGGCCCGAGAATTGACCCTGTGGCACCACCATAGAGACTGCCGGACAATAGGCCCTCCGATTTGACACACTGAACTCTTTCAGAGAAGTAGTTGGTGAACCAGGCGAGGCAGTCATTTGAGAAACCAAGGCTGTTGAGTCTGCCGATAAGAATGTGGTGATTGACAGAGTCGAAAGCCTTGGCCAGGTCGATGTATACTGCCGCACAGTATTTGTTGCTTATCGATGGCAGTTATGATATCGTTTTGGACCTTGAGCGTGGCTGAGGTGCACCCATTACTAGCTCGGAAGCCAGATTGCATCGTGGAGAAGGTACGGTGGGATTCGAAATGGTCGGTGATCTGATTGTTAACTTGACTTTCGAAGACCTTAGAAAGACACGCTAGGATAGATATAGGTCTGTAGCAGTTTGGGTCTAGAGTGTTTCCCCCTTTGAAGAGGGGGATGACCGCGGCAGCTTTCCAATCTTTGGGGATCTCAGACGATACAAAAGAGAGGTTGAACAGGCTGGTAATAGGGGTTGCAACAACAGATCATTTTAGAAAGAGAGGGTCCAGATTGTGTAGCCATCTTATTTGTAGATTACCAGATGTTGCATTTCTTTCATAACATCAGCTATCTTGATTTGGGTGAAGGAGAAATGGAGGAGACTTGGGCGAGTTGCTGTGGGGGGTGCAGGGCAGTTGAACGGGATAGGGGTAGCCAGGTGGAAAGCATGGCCAGCCATAGAGAAATGCTTCTTGAAATTCTCAATTATTGTGGATTTATCGGTGGTGACAGTGTTTCCTAGCCTCAGTGCAGTGGGCAGCTGGTAGGAGGTGCTCTTATTCTCCATGGACTTTACAATGTCCCATAACTTTTATGAGTTTGTGCTACAGGATGCAAATTTCTGTTTGAAAAAGCTAGCCTTAGCTTTCCTCACTGCAAATGTATATTGGTTCCTAACTTCCCTGCATATCGCGGGGGCTATTCGATGCTAATGCAGTACGGCACAGGATGTTTTTGTGCTAGTAAAGGACAGTTAGGTCTGGAGTGAACCAAGGGCCATATCTGTTCCTGGTTCTAAATTTTTTGAATGGGGCATGCTTTTTTAAGATGGCGAGGAAAGTACTTTTAAAGAATAACCAGGTATCCTCTACTCACGGAATGAGGTCAATATCCTACCAGGATACCCAGGCCAGGTCGATTAGAGAGGCCTGTTCGCTGAAGTGTTTTAGGGAGCGTTTGACAGTGATGAGGGGTGGTCGTTTGACCACAGACCCATTACGGACACAGGCAATGAGGCAGTTATCTCTGAGATCCTGGTTGAAGACAGCAGAGGTGTATTTGGAGGGCAGGTTGGTTCGGATGATATCTATGAGGGTGACCGTGTTTACGGATTTGGGGTTGTACCTGGTAGGTTCATTGATAATTTGTGTGAGATTGAGGGCATCAAGCTTAGATTGTAGGATGGCCGGGGTGTTAAGCATGTCCCAGTGTAGGTCAGCATGAGTTCAGAACATTTTTCTCATGGCTGGGGTCGCGAGAGTTTTGAGATACCAAATGGAGTCTTGGGCCAAGAGAGTTTGGGAACCCCTGAAATACCTTATTGTGGTAATTTAAAATAGACGCAGTAAACCATATACTGAAAACTCACTATGACTTTTCACAGGCTTAAAAAATAGAGTTCAGGGGAAGACTCGAGAGGGTTAGAGGTGTGAGGTGTCTTATACTTAATTTCCACTTATAGCTACAGATCCCAACTATACTTTATCCAAGCTGGTACTCATATCAACATGTATATGGCGATGAATCAAGGGTTAATTAAGGGAAATGTGCTCCTTTAAGTGTAACTAGTAAACAACTGTACAGTAAGAGCAGACGTTCCTCTCTGAGGTCACACACTTCAAACGGCGGACTCTACGGTAACTGCTGCCAGACAGATGGGGGTGCCTAAATCAGACTTTGTCCTATAAAAAATGTATAACATACTAACATGGTAACATTTTGCCTCCACCACACATACAACCTTCAGAAGCACACACAATCTCTCTCTCTCTCTCTCTCACACACACACACACACACACACACACACACACACACACACACACACACACACACACACACACACACACACACACACACACACACACACACACACACACACACACACACACACACACACACACACACACACACACACACACACACACACACACACACACACACACACACACACACACACACACAGAGAGAGAATGACTCCTAGACAATAAAAGCACAACCTGATATTGTTTTCAGGATAATGCCACTGAGCCAGACAAAGTAGGTTAGAGCATTGCCCGCTCTGCCGGAAGAAAAAAACAAGTATCTGTCTCAGCTCCCTGCCCTGCCCTTCAACAGATTTCATTTCGGTCTAGGCTGTTAGTGTGTGTGTGTGTGTGTGTGTGTGTGTGTGTGTGTGTGTGTGTGTGTGTGTGTGTGTGTGTGTGTGTGTGTGTGTGTGTGTGTGTGTGTGTGTGTGTGTGTGTGTGTGTGTGTGTGTGTGTGTGTGTGTGTGTGTAAAGGGGGCAGACTGGGTTAAATGGAGTGCATACCCTACGGCATGTCTGTAGTTATATCATACTGTTTGAACCTCAATTTTGCATTATATCTTTGTCATTCTACGTGCTATTCTATCTCTCTGGTAAGCATGAAACCTGGATTAAACAAGTAGAACAACTAACATGGGAGATTGTTAATGGGACAACGGATGGCTACAACCATCAAACTAGTAGCAGTAGTTTAAAGGATCATAAATAAATAAAAACCTGGTGCACTTTGTTATAGATCGTTCTAATAATCGGAAGGCCACCAAAAATTCTGAGATTTCCATACCCAACTATAACATTTTCCATCAAGATAGAACTGCCAAACTGGGAGGAGTTGCAGTCTACTGCAGAGATAGCCTGCAAAGTAACGTCATACTTTCCAGGTCCAAACTGTTACATACCTATATCCATTTTATTTTATTTTACCTTTATTTAACCAGGCAAGTCAGTTAAGAACAAATTCTTATTTTCAATGATGGCCTAGGAACAGTGGGTTAACTGCCTGTTCAGGGGCAGAATGACAGATTTGTACCTTGTCAGCTCAGGGGTTTGAACTTGCAATCTTCCGGTTACTAGTCCAACGCTCTAACCATTAGGCTACTCTGCCACCCCATATCCATCCTATCTAAGGTCTTTGAAAGCCAAGTCAACAAACAGATCACTGACCATCTCGAATCCCACCGTACCTTAACCGCTGTGCAATCTGGTTTCCGAGCCGGTCAAGGGTGCACCTCAGCCATGCTCAAGGTACTAAACGATATCATAACCGCCATTGATAAAAGACAGTACTGTGCAAACGTCTTCATCAACCTGGCCAAGGCTTTCGACTCTGTCAATCACCATATTCTTATCGGCAGACTCAGTAGCCTCGGTTTTTCTAATGACTGCCTTGCCTGGTTCACCAACTACTTTGCAGACAGAGTTCAGTGTGTCAAATCGGAGGGCATGTTGTCCGGTCCTCTGGCAGTCTCTATGGGGGTGCCACAGCATTCAATTCTCAGCCGACTGTATACTTCTGGCCCTTCCTTGGACACTGTGCTATCTAACCTCCAAACGAGCTTCAATGCCATACAACACTCCTTCCGTGGCCTCCAACTGCTCTTAAACGCTAGTAAAACCAAATGCATGCTTTTCAACCGTTCGCTGCCTGCACCCGCACGCCCGACTAGCATCACCACCCTGGATGGTTCCGACCTGGAATATGTGGACATCTATAAGTACCTAGGTGTCTGGCTAGACTGTAAACTCTCCTTCCAGACTCATATCAAACATCTCCAATCTAAAATCAAATCTAGAGTCGGCTTTCGATTACGCAACAAAGCCTCCTTCACTCACGTCGCCAAACTTACCCTACTATCCTACCGATCCTCGACTTCGGTGATGTCATCTACAAAATAGCTTCCAATACTCTACTCAGCAAACTGGATGCAGTTTATCACAGTGCCATCCATTTTGTTACTAAAGCATCTTATACCACCCACCACTGCGACCTGTATGCTCTAGTCAGTTGGCCCTCGCTACATATTCGTCGCCAGACCCACTGGCTCCAGGTCATCTACAAGTCCATGCTAGGTAAAGCTTCGCCTTATCTCAGTTCACTGGTCACGGTGGCAACACCCACCGGTAGCACGCGCTCCAGCAGGTGTATCTCACTGATCATCCCTAAAGCCAACACCTCATTTGGCCACCTTTCCTTCCAGTTCCTTCCAGTTCTCTGCTGCCTGTGAGTGGAACGAATTGCAAAAATCTCCCTCACAAACTTTAAACATCTGCTATCTGAGCAGCTAACCGATCGCTGCAGCTGTACATAGTCCATCGGTAAATCACTCCAGTGTTGATCTGCAAAATTGTAATTATTCGCCTACCTCATGCGTTTTGCACACAATGTATATAGACTCTTATTTTCTTTTTTCTACTGTGTTATTGACTTGTTTATTGTTTATTCCATGTGTAACTCTGTGTTGTTGTCTGTTCACACTGCTATGATTTATCTTGGCAAGGTCGCAGTTGTAAATGGGAACTTGTTCTCAACTAGCCTACCTGGTTAAATAAAGGTAATATATATATATATATATATATATATATATATATATATCGCGATATGGATTTTTTTGTACATATCACCCAGCTCTGTTCCAGCGCATAATGACATGCATTCTAATGTGCAGGGCGTGGGCCTGACGAGAGTCTCCTCCTCTCCTCTCTCACGGACCAGACTCAATGGACTGGAAAGCTGTGAGGCTCTGATACAAGGGTCCAAACTACATGTAGTACTCTGCTATTTACAAGGTAAAGGTACAGTTGAAGTTGGAAGTTTATGTACACTTAAGTTGGAGTCATTAAAACTCGCTTTTCAACCACTGCACAAATGTCTTCTTAACAAACTATAGTTAACAAACAATTGTTTACAGACAGATTATTTCACTTATAATTCACTGTATCACAATTCCAGTGGGTCAGAAGTTAACATACACTAAGTTGACTGTGCCTTTAAACAGCTTGGAAAAGTCCAGAAAATGATGTCATGGCTTAAGAAGCTTCTGATAGGCTAATTGACATAATTTGTGTCAATTGGAGGTGTACCTGTGGATGTATTTCAAGGCCTACCTTCAAACTTAGTGCCCCTTTGCTTGACATCATGGAAAAATCAAAGGATATCAGCCAAGACCTCAGAAAAAAGTTTGTAGTCCTCCACAAGTCTGGATCATCCTTGGGAGCAGTTTCCAAACGCCTGAAGGTACCACGTTCATATGTACAAACAACAGTGAGCAAGTATAAACATGATGGGACCATGCAGCCATCATACAGCTCAGGAAGGAGATGCGTTCTGTCTCCTAGAGATTAATGTATTTTGGTGCGAAAAGTGCAAATCAATCTCAGAACAACAGTAAAGGACCTTGTGAAGATGCTGGAGGAAACAGGTACAAAAGTATCTATATCGACATAACATGAAAGGCCGCTCTGCAAGGCAGAAGCCACTGCTCCAAAGCCGCAATTAAAAAGCCAGACTACGGTTTGCAACTGCACATGGAGACAAAGATCATACTTTTTGGAGAAATGTTTTCTGGTCTGATGAAACAAAAATAGAACTGTTTGGCCATAATGACCATCGTTCTGTTTGGAGAAAGAGGGGGAGGCTTGCAAGCCGAAGAACACCATCCAAACCGTGAAGCACGGGGGTGGCAGCATCATGTTGTGGGGGTGCTTTGCTGCAGGAGTGACTGGTGCACTTCACAAAATAGATGGCATCATGAGGGAAGAACAATTATGTGGATATATTGAAGCAACATCTCAAGACATCAGTCAGGAAGTTAAAGCTTGGTCGTAAAATGGGTCTTGCAAATGGACAATGACCCCAAGCATACTTCCAAAGTTGTGGCAAAATGGCTTAAGGACAACAAAGTCAAGGTATTGGAGTGGCCAGAACAGAAAAAGGTGTGGGCAGAACAGAAAAAGTGTGTGCGAGCAAGTAGGCCTACAAACCTGACTCAGTTACATCAGCTCTGTCAGGAGGAATGGGACAAAATTCACCCAACTATTTGTGGGACGCTTGTGGAAGGCTACCCAAAATGTTTGACACAAGTTAAACAACTTAAAGGCAATGCTACCAAATACTAATTGAGTGTATGTAAACTTCTGACCCACTGGGAATGTGATGAAAGAAATACAAGCTGAAATAAATCACTCTCTACTATTATTCTGACATTTCACATTCTAAAAATAAAGTGGTGATCCTAACTGACCTAAGACATGGAATTTTTACTAGGATTAAATGTCAGGAATTGTGAAAAACTTAGTTTAAATGTATTTGGCTAAGGTGTATATAATCTTCCGACTTTAACTGTACCTCTCAAAAACCACCAGTGCCCAGCCGTTCATTAAGAGGCTAAAAAGACAAGTCCTTTAGCAATGATAGATGTGTCAGTCATTGTGTGTGTGCGCATACTTGCCCATGTGAGCCCCCATTGCCCCCGTTACGGTTCTCCAAAACCGAGGCAGCTGGCTCCCGGCTCTCACCCGCTTTGCCAGGCACCACGAGCGGGCACTGATGCCAACACGGGGGACAGAGCAGGAGCCGTCAGGGCCATCTGAGAGTCAGGCACCAGGGTTCTGGGGGGGCGGCAGCAAACACATGTACAGCAGGTGGGTGGCCTTTCATTGTGAAATGTAACTGTGGCAAATCACTCTGTGGACTCTGCTTCCCTAGTAGTTTAATCGCTCTGCTAAAATTAACGAAAGGTTGGTTACTCTGTTCCTTCCACGATCTGGAACTTTTGTCATCTGTTTGTTTTATAAGGTATGCTTATAGATGGTGCAAACCAAAATGAACAGTCAGACACATATAGTGCTCTTAGTGTCATCATTCTGTTACTAAACTTTGCATCTTGCACAAGCAAGCATGAAGGTATTTACACAGAACATAAACATAAGCATTGCGCGCAAGAACACACACCAGGAACACACACCTGCGCTGTGGTACAGTGAGCAGGTTGGTCTCTGCCAGCCCAGCGGTAGCTCTGCCGTAGCAGACGGCGCCCATGGAGGGGTCAAGGTGATCCATGATACCTGTCCTCTGGACCACTCTTCCTTTCTTCCTGTCTTCCTCCCTTCCCCTCTCCACAGGACCACATCCAGTACACACTCTGTTACAGTCCACTACTGTGTGCTATACATTGCAAGCCACTTGCCCTAGGATCCCACCGCTGAAATCAAGTTTGGCTCTAAGTTGTATACAGCACAGATATTTTATATTCCCCTAAAATGTGTTCTTCACACACCTGCCAGAAAAGACTATGCCTAACATGATGACTTCTACTCATGCAGTCGTAGTCGATGCATACAGCTTGTATTTGTTTCATTAAATCCAATGGAAAATGCTGTTAGATTGAAATATAACCTAGTCATAGCACAACATTATATGTTCCGTGAAAAATTACCGATGTTGGACAATTACTGTAATAAAGTCAAGTTAGTTCATGTGTAATTCTAAAAGGAGTACAAATGGTCAGCTAAATCTCTGTCTTTGTTCTCCATGAATGGTACATTGGTTCCTACGTGAGCATGAGACCAACACATGATTTGACTGATGGATCAAAATCCCTTAGCCATAATGAACAGCATGACATGGCTGTTTAATCGACCCCCGAATATAACAATCTGGCCACTGTACAATAGAGGGCTTGAACTAAGTCTTCCACATGTCCACCGAGCTATAAGGGAGGCTTTTCTACTTTCCAACTTGTGACTAGGGGGTGGGGAAGGGGGGGTGGGGATGGGTCGTGGCTTTGCATCACCTAAATATTACACTGTAAAGAGCTAGAGAGAGCGACCTCACAGCACGAGTGAGTGAGCGAGCGAGCGAGCGAGTCAGGGGGGATTAAGGGAGTGATTGAAGGAGTGATTGAGGGAGTGATTGAGCAGGAGAGTGAACAAACAAATGAGTGAGTGAATTAATAAATGTTTGAGTGAGTGAGCAAATGAGCTCAAATTGAGGGACTGATTGAGCGAGCGAGCAAAAAGATTACTGAGTGAATTCAAACATTTGTGAGTGAATGCGTAAGCGAGCAAGAGCTTGAGTGAGGGAGTGATTGAGTGAGCGAACAAAAACGAGTGAGTGAATTAATAAATGTGTGAATAAGTGAGTGAGTCAGTGAAAGACAGCATCAAAATGAATGTGGCCATCGACAGTTATGACTAAATGACTGCCAGTGCAATATAACTGTGACGATCGTCCTATTATCTCCATCACATAATCTAAAGACATGCCTCATATCAATAATCAGACATTGTAAACGGTTAATGGGTTATGAAAAGTACATGTATTTATTAATTGTATAATGTGGGGTTAGCGATGTCCTTTTGGTAAATGTATTACCTGGTATTTCGTAAAAGATGGTAGATTGCCGTGACGTGACTATCATTAATCTGATGACTGTTATTTATTTCTATCAAACTAATTAAGTTTAATTGTTACTCGATTAAATTAAACATGTAACAGTGAACTCATTAGGAATTTGGGGCACCACAGGAAAAGTTGTTTAAGTTGGGAGATAGTAATTCGTTAAAATCTAAACATATACAGATATCTCTTACATCAAAACAGTCTATTATGTGCAGTTTCAAACCATACTCTGGCTTTTTTATGGCGTTTTTGGAGAAGTGGCTTCTTCCTTGCTGAGTGGCATTTCATGTTATGTTGATATTGGACTCGTTTTACTGTGGATATAGATACATTGTACCTGTTTCCTCCAGCATCTTCACAAGGTCCTTTGCTGCTGTTCTGGGATTGATTTGCACTTTACGCACCAAAGTACGTTAAGATCTAGGAGACAGAACGCGTCTCCTTCCTGCTTGATATCAAGCAAAGAGGCACTGAGTTTGAAGGTAGGCCTTCAAATGCATCCACAGGTACACCTCCAATTGACTCAAATTATGTCAATTAGCCTATCAGAAGCTTCTAAAGCCATGACATCATTTCTGGAATTTTCCAAGCTGTTTAAAGGCACAGTCAATTTAGTGTACTTATGACCCATTGGAATTGTGATACAGTGAATTATCATTAAGTGAAATAATCTGCCTGTAAACAATTGTTTGAAAAATTACTTGTGTCATGCACAATGTAGATGTCCTAACTGACTTTCCAAAAATGAATTTGTGGATTGGTTGAAAAGCAAGTTTTAATGACTCCAACCTAAGTGTATGTAAACTTTTGACTTCAACTGTTTTTATTTACCCGTAGCTGTCTTTCTCTGTCGTCTCTCTGTTGAAACCAATCAATCTGTTTATGGGTAGTAATTGTAAATTCTACAACATTTAAATGTAAACCTGATACATAGGACGCGTACACTTTCAGAGTTACCGTTACCTTGATATACCATCCTTAATGACATCACAAAATAATAAACAATGTGACAGGATTATTTTTAGACACCCCCCTACCCCGGACCATTCCTAACAGAAATGAATGTTCCAATGTCAAATCTGTTGAAGTTTGAGTTTTTAGGTGGGCCACACTCTCTCTAGACAAAGCATTCCTTTCGTGGATACTGAAAGGCAGAGAGAGACATTTCCCACCTGCTTAAATTTACGACCCAGTGTTAAAGTTCAAAGCCCGGCATAGTCACCCCTTCCCCTCTTCTGTGGGAAAGAGGGGATTTGGCTATCTTCAAACATTTGCCTAACTGATGGGACCTTTGATACACTGTCATGAGAGTCATGAAAGATTTATCTGTTAATTTCCTTGTCAGAGAATTGACATGCAAATGGATGCGTTCAAGAGGGATTGGTTTATTCGACAACACCATTTTGTATACTTCTGGCCCTTCTTTGGACACTGTGTGAAGTAACCTCCAGGTAAGCTTCAATGCCATGCAACACTCCTTCCGTGGCCTCCAACTGCCCTTAAATGCAAGTAAAACTAAATGCATGCTCTTCAACCGATCGCTGACCGCACCTACTCGCTGACCGCACCTTCTAGTATAACTACTCTGGACGGCTCTGACCTAGAATATGTGGACAACTACAAATGCCTAGTTGTCTGGTTAGACTGTAAACTCTACTTCCAGACTCACATTTAGCATCTCCAATCCAAAATTAAATCTAGAATCGGCTTCCTATTTCGCAACAAAGTATCTTTCACTCATGCTGGCAAACATACCTTCGTAAAACGGACTATCCTACCGATCCTTGACTTCGGCGATGTCATTTACAAAATAGCCTCCAACACTCTACTCAGCTAATTGGATGCAGTCTATCACAGTGCCATCCGTTTTGTCACCAAAGCCCCATATACCACCCACCACTGCGACCTGTATGCTCTCGTTTGCTGGCCCTCGCTTCATATTCGTCACTAAACCCACTGGCTCCAGGTCATCTATAAGTCGTTGCTAGGTAAAGCCCCGCCTTATCTCAGTTCACTGGTCACCATAGCATCACCCACCCGTAGCACACGCTCCAACAGGTACATTTCACTGGTCACCCCCAAAGCCAATTCCTCCTTTGGCTGCCTTTCCTTCCAGGTCTCTGCTGCCAATGACTGGAACGGACTGCAAAAATCACTGAAGCTGGAGACTCCTATCTCCGTCACTAACTTTAAGCATCGGCTGTCAGAGCAGTTTACAGATCATTGCACCTGTACATAGCCTATCTGTAAATAGCCCACCCAACTACCTCAACCCATTTGGTTATTAATTTTTTGCTCCTTTGCACCCCAGTATCTTTACTTGCACATTCATCTTCTGCATATATCACTCCAGTGTTTAATTGCTAAATTGTCATGTATTTTGCCACTATGGACTATTTATTGCCTTACCTCCCTAATCTTAATTCATTTGCACACACTGTATATAGACTATTCTATTTTGTTATTGACTGTGCGTTTGTTTATTCCATGTGTAACTCTGTGTTGTTGTTTGTGTCGCACTGCTTTGCTTTATCTTGGCCAGGTCGCAGTTGTAAATGAGTTGTTCTCAACTGGCCAACCTGGTTAAATAAAGTTGAAACTAATATAATATTATTTAGTGTACAGGGATAGCCAAAGTTTCTTGTCCTGGCTGGACGTACAGTACCAGTCAAAAGTTTGGACACACCTACACAATGCAGGATTTTTCTTTATTGAATTTTTTTTTTTACATTGTAGAATAATAGTGAAGACATCAAAACTATGAAACACATATAAAATCATGTAGTAACCATAAAAGTGTTCAACAAATCAAAATATATTTTAGATTCTTCAAAGTAGCCACCCTTTGCATTGATGCAAGCTTTGCACACTCTTGGCATTCTCTCAACCAGCTTCACCTGGAATGCTTTTCCAACAGTCTTGAAGGAGTTCCCACATATGCTGAACACGTGAACACGTGTTGGTTGCTTTTCCTTCACTCTGCGGTCCAACTCATCCCAAACCATAACAGTCTCAATTGGGTTGAGGTCGGGTGACTGTGGAGGCCAGGTCATCTTATGCAGCACTCCATCACTCTTCTTCTTGGTCAAATAGCCCTAACACAGCCTGGACGTGTATTGGGTCATTGTCCTGTTGAAAAACAAATGATAGTCCCACTAAGCACAAACCAGATGGGATGGCGTATCGCTGCAGAATGCTGTGGTAGCCATGCTGGTTAAGTGTGCCATGAATTCTAAATAAATCACTGACAGTGTCAACAGCAAAGCAACCCAACACCATCAAACCACTTCCTCCATGCTTCACGGTGGGAACCACACATGAGGAAATCATTCGTTCACCTACTCTGCGTCTCCCAAAGACACGTTTTTGGTTGGAACCAAAAATCTCACATTTGGACTCATTAGACCAAATTACAGATTTCCACCGGTCTAATGTCCATTGCTCGTCGTTTTTGGCCAAAACAAGTCTCTTCTTATTGGTGTCCTTAAGTAGTGGTTTCTTCACAACAATTTGACCACGAAGGCCTAACTCACACAGTCTCTTCTGAACAGTTGATGTTGAGATGTGTCTGTAACTCTCATGAACTTAGCCTCTGCAGCAGAGGTAACTCTGGGTCTTCCTTTCCTGTGGTGGTACTCAGTTTCATCATAGCGTTTGATGGTTTTTGCGACTGCACTTGAAGAACTTGAAAAGTTCTTGACATTTTGACTGACCTTCATGTCCTAAAGTAATGATGGACCGTCGTTTCTCTTTGCTTATTTGAGCTGTTCTTGCCATAACACAGACTTGGTCTTTTATCAAATATAGCTATCTTCTGTATACCACCCTACCCTACCTACCTTGTCACAACAGAACTGACTGGCTCAATCGCATTAAGAAGGAAATAAATTCCACAAATTAACTTTTAACAAGGTACACCTGTTTAATTGAAATGCATTCCAGGTGACTACCTCATGAAGCTGGTTGAGAGAATGCTAAGTGTGCAAAGCTTTCAAGGCAAAGGGTGGCTACTTTGAAGAATCTCAAATCTCAAATATATTTTTATTTAACACTTTTTCTGTTACTACATCATTCCATATGTGCTATTTCATAGTTTTGATGTCTTCACTCTTATTCTCCAATGTAGAAAATAGTCAAAATAAAGAAAACCCTGTAATGAATAGGTGTGTCTAAACTTTTGACTGGTATTGTACATGTTCATATCTCAGATTTTTTTCATGCTAAAAGCATGGTTGCATCATTATTGATATATAATATGTGCTCAAGGTTATTCATGTTTGTGTAACATCTGAAGACATTTAGATGTTAATTCATGCTGTTGAATTGAACTGTGTGAAAAGGCTTCTTCTCATTGGTCAGTTGCATCATGGGTATTGATATTAAAACCCTGTCATTTCTGTATATGAGAGACAGGGACAGGGTAAGGAAGGCATGCTGCCGGGTTAACAGGCAATTATTGAGCCTAAGTTTTCTTTTGAGTTGATTAGGCCTACTTTTCGTTCATCATCCTGTTTATTTGTGTTTGTAAATACTTGTGCAGTTGCCGGCTATATAAATTCTTCACCTCCTAATAAAAAGTCTCACTTTGACAAGGAAAAAAACACATGTTCTTCGTATGCCTCCTCACTGTTCAAATCCTACCGGATGGTCAACCTCACAATGACATAATACACTGAGTGGAGGATAAAGTCTGCTTTCTGTATGGGGTATAAGAGATTAGCTATACTGCTGACATACTGCAAGCAGGTAGCTCAACTAGCTCCCACCCGCACCCAGGTCCACCAGTATAGGTGCCAGACAGGACAGACTGACCGGGGGAAGGGTTCTGCCTTCCTGTGTGTGTGTGTGGGGGGAAGGGGGGCCTTAGGTCAGTGTCTAGTGGGCAACCTTATCTACCCCTACTCATCTGCAACTTCAAGAATAACAAGACAAAAGGGTAAACAGGAAGCTCGTGAGTATCTTTTCCCATCTGTAAAACAGAGGATGTGTCCCAAATGGTACCCTATTCCCTATACAGTGCACCACTAAGTAGTGAACTATAAAGGGAATAGAGTGCCATTTGGGACGGGCACCGAGCCTCCGTGCCAGTTGTTCAGCTTGAAACATGCATTAAATGATGTGGCAGCGTGTCTGTGAATGTGGTATGAAGAGAACGGGCATGCTCACTGAAAATGGAAAGAGAAAGAGTATGAGAGTGGGAGAAAGAGTAAAAGAAAAGACAAGTGAGTAGAAAATCAATGACAGCCTTCTCCTGATTTATTTTATTTCTCCCCAATTTCGATCGACTCATCGCTGCTACTCCCCATTGGGCTTAGGAGGTTGAGTCACGTGTCCTCCGAAACATAACCGGCCAAACCGCTAAAACCCGCCCAGGTTAACCCGGAAGCCAGCCGCACCAATGTGTAGGAGGAAACAAAGTTCAACTGGCGACCGTGGTCAGCCTGCAGGCGCCCGGCACACCACAAGGAGTCGCTAGAGTGCGATAAGCCAAGTAAAGCCCCCCCGGCCAAACCTCCCCTAACCCGGACGACAGTGGGCCGATTGTGCCCCGCCCTATGGGACTCCCGATCACGGCCGGTTGTGACACAGTCCGGGATCGAACCCGGGCCTCTCCTGATTTTCATGCTTGAGTTTTGAAATTTGAATGAATCAGGGTTTATTTGCACAGTGTGCAACTCTTCCTCTCCTTCCCGACTCTTCCGTCTTTCTCTCTTGGTCTCACTCCCTCACAACACGCTCTCCATTCCTTTGCATCTCAGTTGTTATCTTCTTGCGCCATATCTCCCTCCTCTTCCCCGTCTATCTATTCTCTCTCTGGGTCTCTCTCTCTCCAGCACTTAAATGCTCATCTATAATTCAGTGTGCTAAATAAAGAGGCTGCTCAGTGAGATGACTGAGACGAGCCAACAGGGTCTGTCACTTACATTATCTCTCCTCTTTTCTCTCCCCACTCCTTCACTCCCTCTCCACCCCTCCCCCTTCACCTATCCCTTGCTCAACAACAGATTGTCACCACAGGTCCTCCCCCTGGTCCCCAAAAAAGGAGCGAGGGGAAGAGAGGAGATAGAGAGCGAGAGACAGAGAGAAGAAAGTAAGAGAGGTTAGTAAGAGAGAGTGTGATTGGGAGAGAGAGATTGCCGAAGAGAAAAAGGAAGAGAATGAAGGTTATTAGGAGTGAGAGAGAAAGAAATTGAGAGAGCATACTGTAGCCAACCCTGGTCTGACAGCCCACTTAATGTGTGAGTGCGTGGGCTGGTGCTAATTTGTGTAAAGAGGGAGAAAGCGGTTTTGGCTGAAGGAGAATGGGCTGAGATTAGTGGACTGCAGAACACCAGCTCCAAACGCATGCACACACATGCATCCCCCTGTCCTCCTCAACCCCTCCAAAACCACACACACACACGCACGCACGCACGCACGCACGCACGCACGCACGCACACACACACACACACACACACACACACACACACACACACACACACACACACACACACACACACACACACACACACACACACACACACACACACACAGGAGAGAGAGACGCCTAACACATGACGTGATTCAACAAGCTACACACACATGCACCCATCAGTTGTGGGGTTCCACTACCCTTACACATCCCAGTTAAGAAATGGAGATCGCGTTACTCTATTAGTATGAACACAAATCTGTCCCAACCAACCTACTCGCCCTTCCCTCTTCCTCCTGTTCCCCAATACCCTCTATACTCTCTCCAGTACATGCCATCATGGCCATTTACAAACAGAAATCTTAAAAATATGTTAGCTTGAGCCTGCCTGGAGTTCCAAATTGCCGTGAGTTGCACTTTTGGAGTTGACTAATAATCCACATGTACAGTCAATACATTTGGCTTCCACTAACTATTAAAGTAGGCCTATGTATTTGGGGCCAGGTGCTGCTATAACACGCTGGAAGGATGTGGGTGAGAACAGCGTTGCGTCTTTCACACGGTGCGATGTGGGCGTCTAACAAGCAAGCCCAGTGTGCCTCATCTGCATATTCTATTCATTTTCCCTCCCTCACATTGAGCGATAAACAAACGGAAGTGGGGGAGTTTTAACAAGGCCCTGCTTTGACCTGGGCTGCGTCTCAATCGTCTGAAGTGGGGCCAATCCATGGAAAAGGACCCACAAGCACTAACATGTAAAGCTCATAGAAGCATATCACAATGGGTGTCAAATGAAAGCTAAGAGTCTATATTGTTGGGAAATGAAGGCATAGATACATTTTCCAACCATTTTCCATCTTAACAATTAAGCATAAGTTAAGGCTTTGATTTCTGGATAAACAGATTCAAAAGAGGTTTTAGAAAACGAAAAGTCTTAAAATGTATCAGAAATCCATCAAAACACAATCATGTTGAAGTAAAGACCCGTTAACTAATATCAACACTTTAAACGTAGTTTTGGAGAAAGTGTTTACCTTCTGTAAGTTTAAGTAATGTTGCCTTTTGCCTTGTACTTTCGTTACCAAAAAACCCACATACTCTATCTTTGAGATATTTTCTCATTTCTCTCACTCATGAGGAGGGAGGATAAGGAAAGTCCACAGAAGCAACAAGTAAAGATAGACCTACTAATGAGTTCGTGGTTTTACTGATATATATTCTGAATTATTAAGTGATTAAAACAGAGGCACTACACAAATAAAATATATTTAACACTTGAATTAATTGTGTGTGTGTGTGTGGGGGGGTTGTGGTTTTTACATATAGCCTACAGTAACAAACTAATGAATGCTATTGTGCTATCTGAAATAAAATTCTAAATTGTATTCTAATGTTTACCCAAAGCCTTCTGTCATGTTTGTCATTTATTATCATGTCTTGTCCCTGTGCTCCCCATGCTATTCGTTTCCCTCTGCTGGTCTTATTTGGTTCTTTCCCTCCTATCCCTCTCTCTCCCCCTCCCTCTCTCACTCTCTCGCTCTCTCTTCTCTCTATCGTTCCGTTCCTGCTCCCAGCTGTTCCTATTCCCCTAATCATCATTTAGTCTTCCCACACCTGTTCCCGATCCTTTCCCCTGATTAGAGTCCCTATTTATTCCTTTGTGATCCGTTCCTGTGCGGTCGGTTCCTTGTATTGTATTCACCATGCTGTGATTGCGTTTCGCCCTGTCCTGTCGTGTTTTTGCCGTGATTGTGTATCACCCTGTCCTGTCGTGTTTTGTGCCTTCATCAGATGCTGCGTGTGAGCAGGTGTCTCAGTCGACTACGGCCTGCGCCTACCCGGCGACCTGCAGTCTGTGGTCGCTTCTCCAGTTGTTTCCCCTCTACAAGTCTAGAGGATTTCTGTTATTCCGTTTTGGACTTTAATAAACTCTGTTTCTGTTAAGTCTTTTGGGTCCTCTTTCACCTGCATGAAGAAGGAACCGACCAAGGAATGGACCCAGCGACTTCAGACGCTCGTTACACTAATCCAAGGAGCCATGCTCGGCAGACACGAGCAGGAATAAATGCCGTGGAGAACCTGGCATTTCCGACCTCTCTGGACAGTTCCAGAGTCTTCTCGTGCCACCTGTTACTTCCTGGCCTGCCGAGCCTCCAGAACCTAGGGTTAATAACCCACCTTGCTAAGCCCACTGAGTGCCGCTCCTTTCTCACGCAGTGTGAGATTGTGTTCTCTCTCCAACCCAACACATACTCTAGAGAGAGCTCGGTTGCTTACGTCATTTCACTCCTTACTGGCCGGGCTCGAGAATGGGGCACAGCTATCTGGGAGGCAAGGGCTGATTGCTCTATCAAATTCCAGAACTTTAAAGAGGAGATGATTCGGGTTTTTGACCGTTCAGTTTTTGGTGGGGAGGCTTCTAGGGCCCTGGCTTCCTTATGCCAAGGTGAACGGTCCATAACGGATTATTCCATTGAGTTTCGCACTCTTGCTGCCTCTAGTGAGTGGAACGAGCCGGCGCTGCTCGCTCGTTTTCTGGAGGGACTCCACGCAGTGGTTAAGGATGAGATTCTCTCCCGGGAGGTTCCTTCAGATGTGGACTCTTTGATTGCTCTCGCCATCCGCATAGAACGACGGGTAGATCTTCGTCACCGGGCTCGTGGAAGAGAGCTCGCATCAACGGTGTTTCCCTGCTCCGCATCGCAACCATCTCCCTCCTCTGGCTTTGAGACTTGCAGCTGGGAGGGATTCGCATCTCGAATAAGGAGAGGGAACGGAGGATCACCAACCGCCTGTGCCTCTATTGCGGAGTTGCTGGACATTTTGTTAATTCATGTCCAGTAAGAGGCCAGAGCCCATCAGTAAGCGGAGGGCTACTGGTGAGCGCTACTACTCAGTCCTCTTCATCTAGATCTTGTACTACTATGTCGGTCCATCTACGCTGGACCGGTTCGGGTGCTACATGCAGTGCCTTGATTGACTCTGGGGCTGAGGGTTGTTTCATGGACGAAGCATGGGTTCGGAAACATAACATTCCTTTCAGACCGTTAGACAAGCCTACGCCCATGTTTGCCTTAGATGGTAGTCATCTTCCCAGTATCAAATTTGAGACACTACCTTTAACTCTCACAGTATCTGGTAACCACAGTGAGACTATTTCTTTTTTGATTTTCCGTTCACCGTTTACACCTGTTGTTTTGGGTCATCCCTGGCTAGTATGTCATAATCCTTCTATTAATTGGTCTAGTAATTCTATCCTATCCTGGAACGTTTCTTGTCATGTGAAGTGTTTAATGTCTGCCATCCCTCCCGTTTCTTCTCTCCCTACTTCTCAGGAGGAACCTGGCGATTTGACAGGAGTGCCGGAGGAATATCATGATCTGCGCACGGTCTTCAGTCGGTCCCGAGCCAACTCCCTTCCTCCTCACCGGTCGTATGATTGTAGTATTGATCTCCTTCCAGGGACCACGCCTCCTCGAGGTAGACTATACTCTCTGTCGGCTCCCGAACGTAAGGCTCTCGAGGATTATTTGTCTGTGTCTCTTGACGCCGGTACCATAGTGCCTTCTTCTTCTCCGGCCGGGGCGGGGTTCTTTTTGTTAAGAAGAAGGACGGTACTCTGCGCCCCTGCGTGGATTATCGAGGGCTGAATGACATAACGGTTAAGAATCGTTATCCGCTTCCCCTTATGTCATCAGCCTTCGAGATTCTGCAGGGAGCCAGGTGCTTTACTAAGTTGGACCTTCGTAACGCTTACCATCTCGTGCGCATCAGAGAGGGGGACGAGTGGAAAACGGCGTTTAACACTCCGTTAGGGCATTTTGAGTACCGGGTTCTGCCGTTCGGTCTCGCCAATGCGCCAGCTGTTTTTCAGGCATTAGTTAATGATGTTCTGAGAGACATGCTGAACATTTTTGTTTTTGTCTATCTTGACGATATCCTGATTTTTCTCCGTCACTCGAGATTCATGTTCAGCACGTTCGACGTGTTCTACAGCGCCTTTTAGAGAATTGTCTCTACGTAAAGGCTGAGAAGTGCTCTTTTCATGTCTCCTCCGTTACTTTTCTCGGTTCCGTTATTTCCGCTGAAGGCATTCAGATGGATTCCGCTAAGGTCCAAGCTGTCAGTGATTGGCCCGTTCCAAGGTCACGTGTCGAGTTGCAGCGCTTTTTAGGTTTCGCTAATTTCTATCGGCGTTTCATTCGTAATTTCGGTCAAGTTGCTGCCCCTCTCACAGCTCTTACTTCTGTCAAGACGTGTTTTAAGTGGTCCGGTTCCGCCCAGGGAGCTTTTGATCTTCTAAAAGAACGTTTTACGTCCGCTCCTATCCTCGTTACTCCTGACGTCACTAGACAATTTATTGTCGAGGTTGAAGAGGTAGGCGTGGGAGCCATTCTATCCCAGCGCTTCCAGTCTGACGATAAGGTTCATCCTTGCGCTTATTTTTCTCATCGCCTGTCGCCATCTGAGCGCAACTATGATGTGGGTAACCGTGAACTGCTCGCCATCCGCTTAGCCCTAGGCGAATGGCGACAGTGGTTGGAGGGGGCGACCGTTCCTTTTGTCGTTTGGACAGACCATAAGAACCTTGAGTACATCCGTTCTGCCAAACGACTTAATGCCCGTCAAGCTCGTTGGGCGTTGTTTTTCGCTCGTTTCGAGTTTGTGATTTCTTACCGTCCGGGTAGCAAGAACACCAAGCCTGATGCCTTATCCCGTCTGTTTAGTTCTTCTGTGGCTTCTACTGATCTCGAGGGGATTCTTCCTTATGGGCGTGTTGTCGGGTTGACAGTCTGGGGAATTGAAAGACAGGTTAAGCAAGCACTCACGCACACTGCGTCGCCGCGCTTGTCCTAGTAACCTCCTTTTCGTTCCTGTTTCCACTCGTCTGGCTGTTCTTCAGTGGGCTCACTCTGCCAAGTTAGCTGGTCATCCCGGTGTTCGAGGCACTCTTGCGTCTATTCGCCAGCGCTTTTGGTGGCCGACTCAGGAGCGTGACACGCGCCGTTTCGTGGCTGCGTGTTCAGACTGCGCGCAGAAGAAGTCTGGTAATTTTTTTTCTGCTTCTGCTCCTGGTCTTGCTGGGTCTCAGTCTGTTCCCTGCCATCGCATCTCTCCTGTTCTTGTCCCTGCCCTTGCTGTGTCTCAGTCTGTCCCTAGTTCTCATTTTTTTTTTTTTAGAGTAGTACCCTAGTTTCCCTTTTTATCGTTTTGAATCGTTACGGTCCTGAGGAGAGGAGTTGGGTTCTTTCTCGGGACGTGCTGGACCGTTTGATCTATGATTTCCTCCGTTGCTGCCAGTGTTCCTCCTCGAGAGCGCCAGGAGGCGCTCGGTGAGTGGGGGGTACTGTCATGTTTGTCATTTATTATCATGTCTTGTCCCTGTGCTCCCCATGCTATTCGTTTCCCTCTGCTGGTCTTATTTGGTTCTTTCCCTCCTATCCCTCTCTCTCCCCCTCCCTCTCTCACTCTCTCGCTCTCTCTTCTCTCTATCGTTCCGTTCCTGCTCCCAGCTGTTCCTATTCCCCTAATCATCATTTAGTCTTCCCACACCTGTTCCCGATCCTTTCCCCTGATTAGAGTCCCTATTTATTCCTTTGTGATCCGTTCCTGTGCGGTCGGTTCCTTGTATTGTATTCACCATGCTGTGATTGCGTTTCGCCCTGTCCTGTCGTGTTTTTGCCGTGATTGTGTATCACCCTGTCCTGTCGTGTTTTGTGCCTTCATCAGATGCTGCGTGTGAGCAGGTGTCTCAGTCGAACGGCCTGCGCCTACCCGGCGACCTGCAGTCTGTGGTCGCTTCTCCAGTTGTTTCCCCTCTACAAGTCTAGAGGATTTCTGTTATTCCGTTTTGGACTTTAATAAACTCTGTTTCTGTTAAGTCGCTTTTGGGTCCTCTTTCACCTGCATGACACCTTCATAAACAATAGCATATATGAAATATAATAACACTGTTGCAATGTTGCAGTAAGAATGACTGTTCATTTGCTTGAAGGGGGTTCGATCGAGGCCCAGCTGTTCTAGAGTTAACTGACTAAAACTTGTTTTTTAAAATTTAAAATAACATATCATTTCCATCAGTTTATGTTACTGTAGACTATATTTAAAAAAATATATATATATATTTATATATATATTTTTTTTTTTCAAGTGTTCAATACATTTTATTTTTGTGAGTGCCTTCATTATAACTATGAAACAAAAATGTGTTGGAACATGGTAACATGGAACATGGTAACTTGGAACATGGTAACTTATAACAACATATTAAAAACATTTATATACGGCAAGCATTAAGATCACATGACGTCACATGATGAAAACATCAGTAGCTTAAACATCATTATAAGAGCCTTGATAAGTAGTCAAAGTCGGCACAAAAGCAATAATGTCATTATAATTAATATAAGTGTCGCAGTCAAAAATATTCAAATATTGTCAGCTCCTGCTTGTGTGCATCTTCATGCAATGGCATCAGCTGGATTTCATTTAGCTGTTATCCTTGTCCTTAAAGTTGACTTTCTCTTGCTTGACACACTTTTACATACCTTCGTTTGCTTGTAGTGCATAATCGTATACTTTTTTCTTTTTTTATGCGTCCCAGTTGTCTTGTCAGTCTCCAGCACAGGTGCCTTATTTTGCACAGGGGGAGGGATCTCCCGTCTCACTTTGTTCACGGTGCCAGCCAGACTTTTTCTTTGTAAGCAACTTATTCGACAATGACAGTGAACTGAAGAAATTGTCCCCGGTGACATTTTTCCCCTCATCAACGTAAGGTTCCACAAGCCTGATCACCACATTCTCAGACACTAGCTCACCTATTGCTTGAAGTGGATATTTTTCACAGATATTGAAAGCCTTTTCAGCATGTACAGTTACACACGCACTCACTGTGTAGCCTACTCCAAGTAGGCCAGAGGTAGACTGATCAAACTGCTTTGAATCATTGGACTAATATAGGGTAGATAACATTTTAAGATTAGGCCTATGATTAGAATGGATCAATACTATAGAATGGCCCGCCCTGTTCTTCATTCACAATTGGTGATTACATAATTAATGTATTGTTTGCTTCCCCTCGCTCATCAACCCACCCCCCCCGTTTCCCATCATACTTTACTTAATCTATTTAATCTGTTGTTATATATGTGTGAAACTTGTTTAGTTTAGTATCGGTCCCACAGGAGGTTGGTGGCACCTTAATTGGGGAGGACGGGCTCGTGGTAATGGCTGGGGCGGAATTGGTGGAATGGTATCAAATACATCCAACACATGGTTTCCATGTGTATTTACGCCATTCCATTTCCTCCGTTCCGGACATTATTATGAGCCATCCTCCCCTCAGCAGCCCGCATTGTTCTGTTTTGAGGCAATTATTGGGGTGATTATGAGCTGGGCATTGCACTTTCAACTGTTGGAAGAAGGAGCGGAGCAGGCCCTACTGTTGGGAGGAAGAGGGGTAATGGGGGAAAACCATTAAAAAAAAAATGACATGCCCTCCTCTAAAACTGGTTATAACCGTAGCTCTGTTTGT
The DNA here is from genome assembly GCF_021184085.1 of Oncorhynchus gorbuscha. Taxonomy (NCBI): domain Eukaryota; kingdom Metazoa; phylum Chordata; class Actinopteri; order Salmoniformes; family Salmonidae; genus Oncorhynchus; species Oncorhynchus gorbuscha. Next base: position 54,914,885 of record NC_060181.1, on the reverse strand, counting down.
GATATTAATAATATATAATATAATATATGCCATTTAGCAGACGCTTTTATCCAAAGCGACTTACAGTCATGTGTGCATACATTCTACGTATGGGTGGTCGCGGGGATCGAACCCACTACCCTGGCGTTACAAGCGTCATGCTCTACCAACTGAGCTACAGAAGATTCTAACAGCAGCAGTGTGTTAAATAGATCTATTTAGGAAAAGTCAAGGATGGAGGGGAGCATGACTTCAATTTTTTTTAAATAAAATTTAAATGTAATATAAAAAGGTAATAATAAAAAAATGAATTAATCATGAGCAGTCAAAATGAATTACTTTAGCGGTTCTCGTGTTAATAATTCATAAACAAAATGACCCCCAAAATCAGTAACTGTATTACTGCAACTGAATTGGCTAAAATTGTCAATCATAACAGTCACAAACCACAGCTGGGTCACCTGCTACTGTCCTCCCTTCCACTGACATACTGTTATGTTCAGCTCATAACTGTTTTCTTTGTTTTTCTGTTGTTAAAACAGTCTGAGTCTGAACAATCCCTCCCTCTCTCTCCAGTTAATGTCACATCTCCCAGCTCTTACAGACACCTCCCCATGAACCCACTCTCTTTCCATTTACTGTAACCAGCAACCTCACCCACAGAGCACCGACCGGCACTAGACATCCATGGACGTTGAAACGTAGTTGAAATTTGGTCAGTCCACCCTGGCCTTGATGTTAACATCCACAGACGGACCAGACTGGACCAAATCTGAACCTATCATAGGTGTACAGTACCAGTCAAAAGTTTGGACACACCTACTCATTCAAGGATCTTTCTTTATTTTTCACTATTTCCTACATTGCAGAATAATAGTGAAGAGATCAATGCTATGAAATAACACATATGGAGTCATGTAGTAACCATAAAAGTGTTTAACAAAATCAAAATAGATTTTAGATTCTTCAAAGTAGCCACCCTTTGCCTTGATGACAGCGTTGCACACTCTTGGCATTCTCTCAACCAGCTTCACCTGGAATGCTTTAACAACAGTCTTGAAGGAGTTCCCACATATGCTGAGCACTTGTTGGCTGCTTTTCCTTCAGTCTGCGGTCCAACACATCCCAAACCATCTCAATTGGGTTGAGATGGGGTGATAGTGGAGGCCAAGTAATCTGATGCAGCACTCCATCACTCTCCTTCTTGGTCAAATAGCCCTTACACAGCCTGGAAGTGTGTTGGGTCATTGTCCTGTTGAAAAAAAAGTATAGGTTGAAACCAAAAATCTCAAATTTGGACTCATCAGATCCAATGATGGATTTCCACCAGTCTAATGTACATTGCTCGTGTTTCTTGGCCCAAGCAAGTCTCTTCTTATTAGTGTTCTTTAGTAGTGGTTTCTTTGCAGCAATTCGACCATGAAGGCCTTTTTCTCCTCTGAACAGATGATGTTGAGATGTGTCTGTTACTGGAACTCTGAAGCATTTATTTGGGCTGCAAATCCTGAGATTGGAAACTCTAATGAACTTATCCTCTGCAGCAGAGGTAACTCTGGGTCTTCCTTTCCTGTGGCGATCATCATGAGAGCCAGTTTCATCATAGCGCTTGATGGTTTTTGCGACTGCACTTGAAGAAACTTTCAAAGTTCTTGAAATGTTCAGGATTGACTGACCGTCATGTCTTAAAGTAATGATGGACTGTCGTTTCTCTTTGCTTATTTCAGCTGTTCTTGCCATAATATGGACTGGCAGAAGAGTACTGGCAGAAGTCATCCCAGCTTACCAAAAATAGGGCTATCTTCTGTATACCACCCCTACCTTGTCACAACACAACTGATTGGCTCAAACGCATTAAGAATGAAAGAAATTCCACAAATTAACCTTCAAGGCAAACCTGTTTAATTTAAATGCATTCAAGGTGACTACCTCGTAAAGCTGGTTGAGAGAATGCCAAGAGTGTGCAAAGCTGCCATCAAGGCAAAGGGTGGCTACTTTGAAGAATACCAAATATTGATTTGTTTAACACTTTTTTGTTTACTACATGATTCCATATGTCTTCACTATTATTCTACAATGTAGAACATACAAGTATAGTATAGTACAGTAGAAGAGCACAGTATATTCTACTGTATTCTACTATACTGAACTATACCTCTACTATATTGAACTCTGCTGTGCTGTAATGTACTGCACTCTACTGTGCTCTGCTGTGCTGCGCTGTGATGTCCAAACTTATGAAACATGAGAAGAATGACATTCATATCCATAATTATGCATTTCTGTGTAGTACAGATCAGGGACCCATGATGTAATTCCATTACTGGGTGTAAATCCACTTCACTTACTGTAATTCATTAACTAAACTAGATATTTTTCAAAGTGAAGGTGACATGTCACAAGTTGACACCCCATTCTTTCTGCAGACATATTTCAATCTTAATTAAAAATAGATGCGTTCGCATAAAAGCACCGATGGGGGGGGTTCACAGTCATTTTGTTTCCAAAGTCGGCATCTGCACAGTTCTTCCACTAAATTTGTTTATGTACATTTTTCGGTGGAAATTGTTACAGGTAGTCCTTGTGCATAGAGTTGTATGGATTGTTAAACTTTTAAATCACTGGTTCTTGTTTGGCATACATTTTAAAGGGGAAAAAAACCGTCGAAGCGTTATTCCGTTACTGTGGAATTGCCCGGTGGCTCCCTCTCGTCATCTCCAATCCCTCATCTGTACTGCTACCAACTAACAGGGTGGGTGAAAGCCATATTCTACTTCTCTCCTATCCGTGCAAAAGAAAACAGTGAGTTAGCAGGACACTAAGTTGTATCAGGCTCTCACCACTGCTAATCTTGGTCACATTTCCTGTGACGTGCTATTGATGTGTTAATGGGTGTTCATTCCCGGGTTGGCGTGGTGTTGGTGTGGATAGGCTGGCTCATCCCATGTTCCTGTGAACCACGAGTGTGGAGCGGGTGCTTAGGTGACGCTACACCTCTACACCCACACACACACACCATTAATAAAACAGAGATGTCATGCTAAGATTGAGAGCTTGCGGAGAGCATCTCACACACAGAGACACGTGCACAAACACGCACACGCGGTCTTACACACACAGCAAGTGGACTGAGAGTGAAACTACAGCAAGTGGAGGCGAGATGTGAAGTCCGGAGATGAAAGAAAGGGAGCGAGAGGAGGTCAGATGGAGGGTGCGTTTCACTAAAACGTGTGTGCAGGTTTGAGAGGGGTTACCTGGGAACAGTAAATGGATGGTCATGTCGTCTTTGCTTTCAGTGAGCGTCCTCGAGGAGAACAAAGGGAGAACAACGGAGTGTCCTCTTACACTGGCCTGACCTGCTGCACCGCGCGAATAGGGACTCCTTTGTTGCTCAATACGACAAACAAAAATCACGTAACACATCACACAGCATCACACGCGCACATTTACTACGGTTGTGACACACACGTCTGGGGTTCTTCAACAGTAAACGGCTATCCGTCAGAATTTGGAACAAGTCGAGGGGGCTTATCATCTTTCCTTGGAAGTGTTGGGATGGTCAGGAGATATGACCAGATTTTTAACAACACCAACCAGCCAACCTGCCAGCGAGCGGGCCAACCAACCAACGTCTCTCAACCACACTAATCAACCAAGCAACCAACAAACCAAACAATCAGCCAGCGAGTTAGCCAGCTAACCAACCAGCTAGCCAGCCAGCCAACCTGTCAGTATAACACCACTAACAGACTCACATTTAGTCTTTCTCTACTCACCATAGCCAGTTTCTTGCCATGGTGTATGAATATAAGAAACCCACCAACTAACCATAAAGTATATAAAAGCAGCCCACAGCCACTAGTGTTGTGTCCAGTGTGTGCGTGCGTACGGTGAAATAGCATCTTTTCCCACTGGTCTCTGTAATAGTAATTACCAAGCGTCATGCTCTGAGAAGAGTTAGTTTTGTCAGGTTATTTCAAGCCGTTTGACACTTCACTGCACTTTACCTGCACCATCTCACAGCAGCTCTCACAGCATAAATGACCCCTTAGCTAACACATACAGGCAATGATGATAGTATTTGATGATGATGGTAATCCTAGCATGGAGCAACACTATCATTAAATGTGTGTGTGTGTGTGTGTGTGTGTGTGTGTGTGTGTGTGTGTGTGTGTGTGTGTGTGTGTGTGTGTGTGTGTGTGTGTGTGTGTGTGTGTGTGTGTGTGTGTGTGTGTGTGTGTGTGTGTGTGTGTGTGTGTGTGTGTGTGTGTGTGTGTGTGTGTGTGTGTGTGTGTGTGTGTGTGTGTGTGTGTGTGTGTGTGTGTGTGTGTGTGTGTGTGCGCGCACATGCATATGTTTACATGCAAGTGTGCTCTACCATAGGCTCTGTGTATGTGTTTGGTGGTATGGTTGCATGAGCATGCAGACATGTTGCTCAGTGACCCATTCTTCCTCTGGTCTCTAGCCTTGAGCCAGGCCTGCAGGGACACACATGGTAAGGCATGAGCCCACAGCGGGTCCGACCACATACACACACAAGGGGAGAGAGTAAGAGAAAGACCACAAGAAAAAAAATGGTGCTCCTACCAGACTGGATGTGGTTGAGACCAGATGACTTCAAAAGTCCCAAGGGCTGCTCTTTCCTGGGCAGACCATCTGCAGGGGAGAGAGAGGATGGAGAGTCTGTTTCAAATATGGTCTGCAGCATCGATAACACAGGGGCATGCGTATAACCTACTGAGGCCCAGATAAAAGACTACATATCCCAAAGAGAAAGAGGGAGATAGAGAGAGCGGGAGAGAGAGAAAGAGAGAGCGAGAGAAAGAGAAGGTGAAACTAGGGATGGAAGAAGGTAGAGAAAACCAGTTGAATGAGGAGAGGACGAAGAGAGGAAGAGGAGGCTTTTGCCTAGCCTAGTGCTGCAACACAGCCGCATGTGTTCACTGCTCTGTTATGACTCCAATGTGATTGGTTCACTGTCTTCAACAAGAGAGAAAGGGGGAGGGAGCGAGGGGGTAGAAAGAGGCATGTAAAAATAAACATGTGGACCGAGTAGGCAGACTCATCTGATGTGCCCTACTACTGTTTAAACAAACACACAAGCATGTCTGCACATGCGACCATGTACACACACACACACACACACACACACACACACACACACACACACACACACACACACACACACACACACACACACACACACACACACACACACACACACACACACACACACACACACACACACACACACACACACACACACACACACACACACACACACACACACACACACACACACACACACACACACACACACACACACACACACACACACACACACACACACACACACACACACACACACAGGGTGAGGATGATAATTATAGTGGGAACATGAAAAGGCTTTGTATCAGTTCAGGGAGGACCAGGCTATAAATACACCAGTGGGGGAATGGGGGAGTACACAGACAGACTGGCTAAAAAGACAAAAAAACAGTGAAAAACATTGTTTGAGTCAGATTTTGTGTCTAAATCTTTAGGCTGTAATTCTGCCATTCACACAACCCAGCAACACTGTATCGCTCTTTTTTACTCTTCCATCCCTCTCTCCCTTCTTCCATCCATTCATCCACATTGAGCGTCTGATGGGAAACCATTCTACGTGCAATTTCTCCCAAATGGGGCTTGTCTGTGAATGGACATGTGATGCCAAAGCATGGGCAGCTAGAGGATACCATGCACTCCAATACCAGGCATACTAGTCTATGGAAAAGAAGACTCACATCAGGTACCTCTCCTCTCCCTCTCACCTCCCTCTACCACTACCACTGCTCTAGTCTCATTGCTTTGCCTAGCCAACCTCGGCAGGAGGCAGACAACCTGGGGTGAACAAAGTGAAGGGAGGGCTTAATATTCACGGCACCACTAGGGGTTCTGAATGGGTGGGGGGGATTGGGGCACAGTGTTGTTCACTACAGTAGACATCCGGTGTGATTCTCTTGTCGAATGGGCAAAGCATCTATCAGCCTATGACATTTTGAAATACCGACCACAGTGGTTCCTCAACTAAACGTTTTTAGATTATGCTGAGGGATTTAGAAGTAAATTGTGGTTTAATACGGTACCCTGCGTCACTGCCCTGGGTCACTGCTTCATTGCTCCAGGACAGCGTAAGGGGGAGTTAGAGCACTGATTATGCTTACTGGAAAATATTATTTCAAAATTAATGGAAGAGGCAAGTGGAAGGGGGCAATCAGAGGTCATGACAGCGCTGCTCTGAGACAAGCATGGGGACTGGTCTTGATGAATACATTTTCACTGAATCTCCGTTTGGGTATTGGTTAGACTACAATTAGGGTGTGGAAATGATAGGGTTATTTTACTCTAACTGTAGTACTGTGGCCTACTCCTGACCGGTCATGTTGTACAGCGCCATTATGGGCTATTAGCAGGACAATAGACTTTTACCAAGAAGGAGGGTAGGGGGAGGACTGTTTCGTCAAATGTACAGTTGAAGTGAGAAGTTTACATACACTTACGTTTGAGTCATTAAAACTGGTTATTAACCACTCCAGAAATGTCTGGCTAACAAACTATAGTTTTGGCAAGTCAGTTAGGAAATCTACTTTTTACAACAATTGTTTACAGACAGATTATTTCACTGTATAACAATTCCAGTGGGTAAAAAGTTTACATACCCTAAGTTGACTGTGCCTTTAAACAGCTTGGGAAATTCCAGAAAATTATGGCATGGCTTTAGAAGCTTCTGGTAGGCTTAATTTACATAATTTGAGTCAATTGGAGGTGTACCTGTGGATGTACTGTATTTCAAGGCCTACCTTCAAACTCAGTGCCTCTTTGCTTGACATCATGGGAAAATCAAAAGAAATCAGCCAAGAAATTGTAGACCTCCACAAGGCTGGTTCATCCTTGGGAGCAATTTCCAAATGCCTGAAGGTAACATGTTCATCTGTACAAACAATAGTATGCACGTATAAACACCATGGGACCACACAGCCGTCATACAGCTCGGAAGGGGATGCTTTCTGTCTCCTAGAGAGGAACATACTTAGGTGTGAAAAGTGAAAATCAATTCCAAAACAACAGCAAAGGACCTTGTGAAGATGCTGGAGGAAACAGGTACAAAAGTATCTATATCCAAAGTAAAAGGAATGCTGTAGACATAATCTGAAACTGCTCCAAAACCACCATTAAAAAGCCAGACTACGGTTTGCAACTGCACATGGGGACAAGGATCGTACTTTTTGGAAAAATATCCTCTGGTCTGATGAAACAAAAATAGAACTGTTTGGCCATAATGACCATCGTTATTTTTGAAGGAAAAATGGGGTGGCTTGCAAGCCAAAGAACACCATCCCAACCGTGAATCACGGGGGTGGCAGGATCATGTTGTGGGGTTGCTTTGCTGCAGGAGAGACCGGTGCACTTCACAAAATAGATGGCATCATGAGGGAAGGAAGATTATGTGGATATATTGAAGCAACATCTCAAGACATCAGTTAGGAAACTAAAGCTTGTTCGCAAATGGGTCTTCCAAATGGACAATGACCCCAAGTATTCTTCCAAAGTTGGACTTTCTCTTGCATTTCAAAGATGGTACAAAAAAAAATACAAAAGGGTTGTTTTTTTCTTTGTATTAGCTTTTAACAGATCTATTGTGTTACATTCCCCTTTCACATTTCTACAAACTACAAAGTGTTTCCTTTCAAATGGTACCAAGAATATGCATATCATTGCTTCAGGGCCTGAGCTACAGGCAGTAAGATTTGAGTGTGACATTTCAGGCGAAAAAAGCGGCGGATCCTTAAAGCATTAATGGCAACGATGGCTGACGATTAAATAAAGTGCCATAGAATTCTGCGGCAGCCCGCAAGGTGTGCTGCAGTATGCCGCAACTTTTACAGGAGGAACCACTGTATGTGTACACAGACACACAAATGTAGCCTTTGTGGTCCAGCTTACAGCTGAAGACCCCAGCACACATGCCACAGTTGGCATGCGTTCGAATCCGGCTCACTGCCCTTCAGGCCCCCCCTCCCCATTTCTTTTCAACACTTTACTTACTATCTCTTTAATAATGAACCTCAAACATTGTGAACGGAGTGAGAATGCCGCACTCCAATGTTTTTAAATAACACACACACACACACACACACGTGCGCACATAGGCCTGGAACTGACACTTCTGTATTGAGATGTGAGCAGAGCCTTATCGACATGCCGCTGTGGTAGACGGTCTGGCTATAATGTCTGGACAATGTTACATCACTGCACAAGTAGGGAGAAGTTGCCCTTAGACACTGATTTCAGGGCAATTTAGCAATATACTTCATTCACTATTTCTGTATGTTAAGTTAAATGTGTTCCCTTAAAAGTGGCTATGGGGAAAATGAGACGAGGTGCCAAGGACACAAAGGATCAAGGAGATGAGGACAAAGACTATTTCATCGTATTGGGACACACCCCAATCATTTGTTTTCATATCATGTCATCTACTCATGTGTATACTGTACACATGAATAGATGGGAGCTAAGAGGGGAGGGGCTGGGAGGAGAAGAGGGGACCCATGTGCAGGAGTCACACATGAGAGAACCCCAACACACACAGCTTTGTTTTTCTGGGTTGCGCGGCACTATTTTCAGCCCATCCAGACTGCGGCCATGATTAATACATGATGGAGGGCGGGGTGGGGGATTACACATTCTTTTCTCACACACACACACACACACACACACACACACACACACACACACACACACACACACACACACACACACACACACACACACACACACACACACACACACACACACACACACACACACACACACACACACACACACACACACACACACACACACGAGCACGAATACACTCAGACAAACACACACACCGCTCTCCTACACACAATGCCTTCCCCTGATGGGGATGAAAATGAAAGTAGAGGAAGGTAAAGAGGACGGAGACTTTGGGAGCGTTTAGAGTGTGTTTTTCAGCAGACACGGCAACTCTGCAATGTGTACGTGCGTGTATACATTCATATGTGTGTGTCTGTGCACATGTATATGAGTGTATGTGCGCATGTGTGTGTATACATGCACACGTATATGAGTGTGTGTGTGTTTGCAGTGCTATTTTTAGAGGCCCCGGTGGAGTATGCCTGATGCCTGAGATACAATAATGGCTTTTTAATTAGCCAAGAGAACAGACAGGGGACGCGCCGCGCATCACTAACCAGCAGCCAACGACAGGGGAAATGGGCAAACTAGGAAGCACATACTGTATGCACAAGCACATACACAGAAAAATACGTACAGTGCGTGTATACAGTACATTCGGATAGTATTCAGACCCCTTGACTTCTCCACATTATCACATTACAGCCTTAACCTATAATTGATTAACTAAAAGATTTCCCTCATCAATTTACACACAATACTCCGGCTTTACACACTCTTTGCATTCTCTCAACCAACTTAGTGTGGTAGTCACCTGGAATGCATTTCAATTAAACAGGTGTGCCTTAGAAGTCAATATGTGGATTTTCTTTCCTTCTTAATGCGTTTGAGCAAATCAGTTCTGTTGTGACAAGGTAGGGGTGGTATACACAAGATAGCCCTATTTGGTAAAAGACCAAGTCCATATTATGTCAAGAACAGCTCAAATAAGCAAAGAGAAACGACAGTCCATCATTACTTTAAGACATGAAGGTCAGACAATCCGGAACATTTTAAGAACTTCGAAAGTTACTTCAAGTACAGTCGCAAAAACCATCAAGCGCTATGATGAAACTGGCTCTCATGAGGACCGCCACAAGAAAGGAAGCCCTAGAGTTACATCAGCTGCAGAGGATACGTTCATTAGAGTTACCAGCCTAAGAAATTGCAGCCCAAATAAATGCTTCACAGAGTTCAAGTAAGAGACATCAACTGTTCAGAGGAGACTGCGTGAATCAGGCCTTCATGGTCGAATTGCTGCCAAGAAACCACTACTAAAGGAAACTGTTACGCAGGCCTCTATGAAGAGGGAACGCAACACCCAGCTACAACTCAACTCTCCGTGAAGTGAAAGAAGTATGGACTGTAGGTGCGAGTAAGGATGACAAAAGGCAGAGAGAGTGGTACCGTTTACAAGGAATTTATTCCGTCACAAGGTAATATGGGGAAAAGGGGCTGGACGGAACCAAAGCAAAGAAAGTAAATATCAAAGCCCCCTCTCCTACCTTACCTGCCTACCCACTACTTACCTAACTTGGCCCCACCTGGGGCGCTAACCATTATACAGGGGGTGGTCCGCCCAGGTCTTACCTAGTGTGCCTAGACAGTGAATATACTACGGGTATATGTATGCCCGCGGGCCTCTTGCCTAAGCATTGCCTAAGTCCCTAGGTGCCTTCCCCTTACCCCCTGGGAACAAATGAAACAGAATATTATTAACAATTTCACAAACACACTGAGAAACACAGGACATCAAATAGGGTCTGACTGAGCAACAAACTCACACAGAACATATCAAAGCTGCTCCCATCTACAACTAACATAGTACATACCAACTGCCTGAGAAACAACCAACATACAATATGTTATAACCCTCAGCCATCAGCCTCCTCCCTCAGCCATCACCCTCCTCTCTCAGCCATCAGCCTCTTCTCTCAGCCATCAGCCTCCTCTCTCAGCCATCAGCCTCCTCTCTCAGCAATCATCTTTCTGCAATGACCTCCCAGCAATGATCTCTCTCCTGAACTACAGAACACTGGCTTTTATAACTGGAGAAAGAGTCTAATGGGATACAACTGTAAATTGACGAGGTGGCGGGGTCAGCTCCAATTAGCCGTGGAGTCGACCAATCAGCTGCTTGGGGGATTTCAGGAAGCTCCTGAAACACACACTCAAATACACAAACTACAACACAGAAACTGGGGAACGTAACAGACACAAATAATAAGAAGAAACTTGCATGGGTCAAGAAACACGAACAGACCGGTGGTCTGATGTCCATTGGTCTGTTGAGTCCAAATTTGAGATTTGTGGTTCCAACCGCCGTGTCTTAGTGAGACGCAGAGTAGGTGAACAGATGATCTCCGCATGTGTGGTTCCACCGTGAAGCATGGGGGAGGTGTGATGGTGCTTTGCTGGTGACACTGGCTACTTTTAAGAATCTCAAATACAAAATATATTTTGATTTGTTTAACACTTTATTGGTTACTACATGATTCCATATGTGTTATTTCATAGTTGTGATGTCTTTACTATTATACTACCATGTAGAAAAATACAACAATTTGGAAAAACCCTTGAATGAGTTGATGTGTCCAAACTTTGACTGGTACTGTATATACATACATACACACACATCATTTTATTTTCCACTAACCCCACCACCCCTCCTCCAATTGGAGCAAACTAATTAACAATACCTAGCCTTCTACTTCCAGCCTATACATACTACACTGCTCAAAAAAATAAAGGGAACACTTAAACAACACAATGTCACTCCAAGTCAATCACACTTCTGTGAAATCAAACTGTCCACTTAGGAAGCAACACTGATTGACAATAAATGTCACATGCTGTTGTGCAAATGGAATAGACAACAGGTGGAAATTATAGACAATGAGCAAGACACCCCCAATAAAGGAGTGGTTCTGCAGGTGCTGACCACAGAACACTTCTCAGTTCCAATGCTTCCTGGCTGATGCTTTGGTCACTTTTGTATGCTGGCGGTGCTTTCACTCTAGTGGTAGCATGAGACATAGTCTACAACCCACACAAGTGGCTCAGGTAGTGCAGCTCACCCAGGATGGCACATAAATGCGAGCTGTGGCAAGAAGGTTTGCTGTGTCTGTCAGCGTAGTGTCCAGAGCATGGAGGCGCTACCAGGAGACAGGCCAGTACATCAGGAGATGTGGAGGAGGCCGTAGGAGGGCAACAACCCAGCAGCAGGACCGCTACCACCGCCTTTGTGCCAGGAGGAGCAGGAGGAGCACTGCCAGAGCCCTGCAAAATGACCTCCAGCAGTCCACAAATGTGCATGTGTCTGCTCAAACGGTCAGAAACAGACTCCATGACGGTGTTATGAGGGCCCGACGTCCACAGGTGGGGGTTGTGCTTACAGCCCAACACCGTGCAGGATGTTTGGCATTTACCAGAGAACACCAAGATTGGCAAATTTGCCACGGGCACCCTGTGCTCTTCACAGATGAAAGCAGGTTCACACTGAGCACGTGACAGACGTGACAGAGTCTGGAGACGCCGTGGAGAACGTTCTGCTGCCTGCAACATCCTCCAGCATGACTGGTTTGGCGGTGGGTCAGTCATGGTGTGGGGTGGCATTTCTTTGGGGGGCTGCACAGCCTGACTGCCATTAGGTACCGAGATGAGATCCTCAGACCCCTTGTGAGAACATATGCTGGTGCGGTTGGCCCTGGGTTCCTCCTAATGCAAGACAATGCTAGACCTCATGTGGCTGGAGTGTGTCAGCAGTTCCTGCAAGAGGAAGGCATTGATGCTATGGACTGGCCCGCCCGTTCCCTAGACCTGAATCAAATTGAGCACATCTGGGACATCATGTCTCGCTCCATCCACCAACGCCACGTTGCACCACAGACTGTCCAGGAGTTGGCGGATACTTTAGTCCAGGTCTGGGAGGAGATCCCTCAGGAGACCATCTGCCACCTCATCAGGAGCATGCCCAGGCATTGTAGGGAGGTCATACAGGCACGTGGAGGCCACACACACTACTGAGCCTCATTTTGACTTGTTTTAAGGACATTACATCAAAGTTGGATCAGCCTGTAGTGTGGTTTTCCACTTTAATTTTGAGTGTGACTCCAAATCCAGACCTCCATGGGTGGATAAATTTGATTTCCATTGATCATTTTTGTGTGATTTTGTTGTCAGCACATTCAACTATGTGAAGAAAAAACTATTTAATAAGAATATTTCATTCATTCAGATCTAGGATGTGCTATTTTAGTGTTCCCTTTATTTTTTTAAGCAGTGTATATACATTTTACGGACATAATCCATTTCACAACATCTTTTGTTTGTTTTTACTCCCATCCATCCCTGAAGACCATCCATGTTGATCTCTATTTGCCATACATTTTCAACTGTGCTGTTTCACAAAAGCTCTAAACACATATACATTTCACAGAAAAACTGGCGATTACTTGTGTGTTGCCAGTTGTGGGCAGGATTGAAACAAACCCAACCTTAAATTTACCTTGTAATGAAGTCCTAACCACAAGACTGCCTTTATGACCAAAATGATCCTATTAACACTTTGTAGTCAATTTTGACAGGAGAATAAAAGTTTAGTCGTATCGTTTTCTAAATGAGATGTTGGTTTTTAGGGGCATTTGCTCTTTAAATTGACAAACTTGACTTGTGTCTCACTGCAAAAAGATACATCATATTGTGTGTGTGTGTGTGTGTGTGTGTGTGTGTGTGTGTGTGTGTGTGTGTGTGTGTGTGTGTGTGTGTGTGTGTGTGTGTGTGTGTGTGTGTGTGTGTGTGTGTGTGTGTGTGTGTGTGTGTGTGTGTGTGTGTGTGTGTGTGTGTGTGTTCATGCACACAAGTTTGTTCGTCTGCCACAAATATCACAACTAGGGAAAACCTGCTCATACAGTCCTAATGCAGTGTGGATACAGAGAAGGATTAGATACATTTGGATGGCAGTTGCAAGAACTGTCGATGGTAGCGTGTGTATGTGTGTGTGCGTGTGTGTGTGTACGCTTAGTAGTGTGGTGGCAGTGGCAGATGGCAGAAAGATGACACCAGAGCCTGATGGGCCGAAGGACTGGCCCGTCTGTTTCTCTGTGGAACAGAGTACACGCACGCACACACGTGTGCATGCGCTCTCCACCACGCACGCACGCACAAACACACACCTCATAGAGGAGCTCCTAACTGTAATCTAACTACACCTCTGTTCCTCCAATCCCGTCCTTTCCCTTTGTGAGACTTTGTAACATATGTGCCTTAGGTGATCTAAAAGGGAGATATGGAGGGAGAGAGAGCGAGAGAGAGCAAGAGAGCGAGGAGAGGGAAGGTGAAGAGAAAGTGAATAAAGGAAGAGAAAGAGACAAGGACAAAAAGAGAGTGAGCGAAAACAACAGAAAGAGCCCAGAGAGAGAGCGAGAGCGAGAATACGTGCACACCAGGAGAGGGAAAGCAAGGCTGCAAAGGAGGACGCTGCTCCTCCTGAGTTGTCTTTTCATTAAAGGCGGCGGAGTCGAATTGAACCCTGACAGCAGGGGAGGAAGAGAGGGCAGTGAGGGGGCAGCTGGCCCGACAAAACACTAGGGCCCGCTGAGAGGACATCATCTCCACGGCGACCGGAGTAAACACAGACCAGAGACAACGTTGCCGTGCCCTCAGGATGACTCACACTAACTCCTCTCCCTCTTCTTCCTCCTCTCCTACTCACTGAAATACCAAACAGGAGGCCTCCCAAAAGAGGGGGAGGGAGAGGAGTAGGTATACGGAGGGAGGGAGAAGGTAGACAGGGAGAGAGAAAGACAAGGAGACGGTGAGATGGAGAGGGTGTGGGTGCAGGAAAAGGGACAGAGAGAGAGAGTGAGAGACAGAGAGAAAGGGATGGAGAAAGCGAAGTATACAGTTGAAGTCGGAAGTTTACATGCATTAAAACTCGTTTTTCAACCTCTCCACAAATTTCTTCTTAACAAACTATAGTTTTGTCAAGTTGGCTGGGACATCTGCTTTGTGCATGGCACAAGTCATTTTTCCAACAAGTCTTTACAGACAGATTATTTCATTTATAATTCACTGTATCACAATTCCAGTGGGTCAGAGGTTTACATTCACTAAATTGACTGTGCCTTTAAACAGCTTGGAAAATTCCAGAAATTATGCCATGGATTTATAAGCTTCTGATTGGCTAATTGACAACATTTGAGTCAATTGGAGGTGTACCTGTGGGTGTATTTCAAGGCCTACCTTCAAACTCAGTGCCTCTTTGCTTGATATCATTGGAAAATCAAAAGAAATCAGCAAAGACCTAAGAAAAAATAAATTGTAGACCTCCACAAGTCTGGTTCATCCTTGGGAGCAATTTCCAAATGTCTGAAGGTACCACGTTCATCTGTACAAACAATAGTACGCAAGTATACCACCATGGGACCACGCAGCCGTCATATCACTCAGGATGGAGACGCATTCTGTTTCCTAGAGATGGACGTACTTTGGTGCGAAGAGTGCAAGTCAATCCCAGAACAACAGAAAAGGACCTTGTGAAGATGCTGGAGGAAACAGATACAAAAGTATCTATATCCACAGTAAAATGAGTCTTATATCGACATAACATGAATTGCCGCGCACCAAGGAAGAAGCCACTGCTCCAAAACCGCTATGAGAAAGCCAGACTACGGTTTGCAACTGCACATGGGGACAAACATCATACCTTTCGGTCTGATGAAACAAAAATAGAACTGTTTGGTCATAATGACCATCATTATGTTTGGAGGAAAAAGGGGGAGGCTTGCAAGCCCGATGAACACCATCCCAACCGTGAAGCATGGAGGTGGCAGCATCATGTCGTGGAGGTGATTTGCTGCAGGAGGGATTAGTGTATTTCACAAAATAGATGGCATCATGAGTCAGGACAATTATGTGGATATATTGAAGCAACATCAAGAGATCAGTCAGGAAGTTAAAGCTTGGTCAAAAATGGGTCTTCCAAATGGACAATGACCCAAGCATACTTCCAAAGTTGTGACAAAATGGCTTAAGGACAACAAAGTGAAATTATTGTAGTGGCCATCACAAAGCCCTGACCTCAATCCTATAGAAAATGTGTGGGCATAATTGAAAAAATGTGTGCAAGCAAGGAGGCCTACAAACCTGACTCAGTTACACTAGTTATGTCAGGAGGAATGGGCCAAAATTCACCCAACTTATTGTGCGAAGCTTGTGGAAGCCTTCCCGAAACGTTTGACCCAAGTTAAACAATTTAAAGGCAATGCAACCAAATACTAAATGAGTGTATGTAAACTTCTGACCCAATGGGAATGTGATGAAATAAATAAAAGCTGAAATAAATAATTATCTCCACTATTATTCTGACATTTCACATTCTTAAAATAAAGTGGTGATCCTAAGTGACCTAAGACAGGGAGTTTTTACTCTGATTAAATGTCAGGAATTGTGAAAAGGTGAGTTTAAATGTATTTGGCTAAGGTGCATGTAAACGTCCGACTTCAACTGTAAATGACCCCTCCAGTTTAGGAATGAGACCCAGTGAACCATGGAAAGGCTCATCACAACATATTTACAGCAGACAGCAGCTTTTGAATAGAAAATAGAAATATCAGTGTCTGAAACCAACAACACACACACACACACACACACTCACAAACATACTCAGATGCACACACTAAAATGCACGCACACACACACACACACACACACACACACTGTTTGAACCTCGCTAAGTATCTTATCGACAGATGGGTATCACTGTCACGGTTTTCATGTGGTGAAGGAGAGTCGGACCAAACTGCAGCACGTATATTGTGATCCATGTTTATTTACACAACGTAACACAAATCCAAAACACAAACTCTACAAAACAATAAACGTAGTGAAAACCGAAACAGCCTTAACTGGTGCAAACTAACACACAGACTAAGGACATCAAGACACTCAGGATAATCACCCACGACAAACTCAAAGAATATGGCTGCCTAAATATGGTTCCCAATCAGAGACAACGATAAGCACCTGTCTCTGATTGAGAACCACTCCAGACAGCCATAGAGTTTGCTAGATAACCCCACTAGCTACAATCCCAAATACATACACACCAAAACCCCAAGACAAAACACACCACAATACAAAAACTCCATGCCACACCCTGGCCTGACCCAATACATGAAGAAAAACACAAAATACTTAGACCAGGGTGTGACAATCACTACTCAATATAAAATAAATGTTTTGCTTTTCAGTCCGGTCCCATTTACTTAAAAAGTTTGCTTGGGCAATCAATACTTAAAAAATCTTAGCTAGCAGTCATCATCATCAAAAATCAAGTAGACAATTTACTGGCAAATCCTTTTGAATCCTTGCCATATGAAGAGAAATAATGAAGATAAATTATAGATAAAAAGTATTGGTGCTCATCGTTCATTGGACGTAAACATTACACAAGTTGGAAATCGCAAATTCAACCATGATTTGTTTGTAAGGAATCGTGACAGTGGCTAACAGCAAGCATTGCAACTGGGAAGTCAGATTGGGAAAATAAGTTCTGAACGGTCACCCAACTCGGATTTGAAAATATTTTTCATTGATGACAAAATTTGCCTGCGAAGAACCGCCGAGCACAACAAGGTGAGTCCAAAAATGTGTTATATGTTGCTGCATAAATTATGTAATATGCCAGGGAGATATGGTCAGCCATATCAGATATGTTTTTTTTAAGGCAGTAAACGAGGCTGAACAAATTGTTTCGCTGCCAGACAAGGCTCCGCTGATAGCCAGGTGTAGTTGTGTTAAGGATTCACTCCATTGTGCTGGAAAGATAGCTCTGCTGTTGGGACATCTTTATGTAGGCCCTAACAGTTTGTGGGCACTGCTTGTTGCCGTTATAGTGCAATTAATGTATTGTTTAGTGTTATGTGGTGCAAGAAGGTGGGGGAGTTTGCCCCACCAAGACGTACATGCTAAAATCGCTACTGGGCACGTGTCACATGTTAAAGTTAAATCCCTCTGCCTACTCTTCCCGCTGTTTCTTCAATTAGCCTGTCTCCACACGTCCTGTCCTTACTGCTTGAATACAGTGTCAAATTACCTGAAAATAAAATATGTATATAAAGAGTTCTACTTGCTAGTACAAACAAGTAAGTAAAGTACAACTGTTTAGAATGTGATGGTGACAATACACATTTGGACAGTACGTTTTTAAGGAACAAATTAAGCTTCTCTAAGAGTCTCATTTCACGTAGAAGGTGGTACATGCTGACAGTCAGCCACTCAATTGACACATCATCAAAAACAAAGTCAGCTTCTGAATGAGTGGACAGATCGTTAATCGTTAGTCGACAAAATCAGGGAAGGAGCTGCTTCCCAGAGAGATATCCAGGATTGTAACATACTCTGTTTCACAGAAACATGGCTAGCTTGGGATATGCTGTCGGAGTAGGTACAGCCAAAGGGATTTTCAGTGCATTACGCAGACAGGAATAAACATAAACATCTCCGGTAGAAGAAGGGCGCGGTGTATGTTTCATGATTAGCGACTCATCGTGTAATTGTAACAACATACATGATCTCAAGTCCTTTTGTTCACCTGACCTAGAATTCCTCAGAATCAAATGCCGACCATATTATCTCCCAAGAGAACTATCCTCAGTTATTGTCACAGCCCTGTATATCCCCCCCTCAAGCAAAGACAAAGACGGCCCTCAAGGAACTTCACTGGACTTTATGCAAACTGGAAACCATTTATCCTGAGGATTCATTTATTGTTGCTGGGGATTTTAACAAAGCTCATTTGAGAACAAGGCTACCTAAATGCTATCATTATATCGAACGCAGTACACGAGTGAGTAACACACGCAAGCATTGCTACTCTAACTTCGGCTTGAGTAGGAATGTACACAGCTGTGACAATAACTGACGAGAATTCTCTTAGTAGGTGAAATGGCTGGCATTTGATTGAAAGACATTCTAGGTCGGGTGAGCAGAAGGACTTGAGTTCCTGTATGTTGTTATGATTACACCATGAGTCGTTAATCATAAAGCATACACCCCCGCCCTTACTCCTCCCAGAGAGGTGTTCATCTCTGTCGGCGCGATGCATGGAGAAGCCAAGTGGCTGAACCGATTCCGACAACATATCCTGAGAGAGCCATGTTTCCGTGAAACAGAGAATGTTACAATCTCTGATGTCTCTCTGGAAGGCAACCCTTGCTCAAATTTCGTCTACCTTGTTATCAAGAGACTGGACATTGGCGAGTAGAAAACTCGGGAGAGGTGAGCGATGGGCACGTCTACGGAGCCTGACCAGAAGACCACTCTGTCTGCCCCTTCTGCAGCGCCGTTGTTTTGGGTTGCCTACTGGGATCAGATCCATTGTCTGGGCTAAAGCAAGTAAATCATGTTCTGATGCTGAATGGCTTATTTTTAAGCAGTTACGAAACAAGTGTTATTTTCTTCTCAGGAAGGCCAAGTCTGAATATTTTATGTCTGTTACCACTGATAACCTGAATGACCCTAGAAAGTTTTGGAAGGCTATTAAGTCTATGTCTGGTAACAATAATATTAATGAATTACCGTCATGTGTTTTGAAGGACTCTGTTGCTATATATGACAAAACTGAAATGCTGAATTGTTTCAATGAGCACTTTGTATCATCTGATAGGCTGTTTGATTTAGTGTCCTATGTCTTTGTACAACCCTGTGTGGATGAACCAGTGAGAGCTTGATAGAGGAAAATATAGTGTAGATGATCAGTTATGTATTCGTTAATGGTTAGAAACCATTTATTCTAATACCATTATGTTAAGATATGAAAAGTAAAGGTTATTGGTTAAGCTGTTACTGAAAATGTAAGCAGAACTAATTTGATTGTCTGTGCCTCTTGGGAAGGTCAAGGGGGAGAAAAAGCTTTTTCAGACAAGATAAGAATGTTTGGGTTTTGTTCCATTATTGAGAGAAATCTGTATCTTTTAGACAGGTTGTAATGTCTGGTTTATTAGGGGAGTAGAAAGCATCTCCGGACCTAAACAAAAAAACAACGGGGTTATCGTGGGAAACTGATGATGTCATTTTGAGTTTATAACCTGTGGAAATCTGTGTACGTGGTTAGTACTCTCTGGAATTAAAACGCTCTTTAACCTGGCTTTTAAGACTGGTCTCAATCTACTTCATGCATAATTAATGAACTTACAACTCATTAAATGAATTAGAAATGAGTGCTAATTGGTATTGGCAATTAAAACATTAAAGGAATTTAGAATTCCTCTATCAGAGCTGGTCAAACCTTTAGCTTTTTGCCATTCTCAGTGCAGGTGGTACATAAAGCCCTGAAATCCTTAGATCAGAGAAAGTCTGCAGGTCCTGATCTTTTGGATCCCTGCTTTTTAAATCTGACAGCTGATTTCATAGCTGAACCACTTACATATCTGTTCAATCTAACCCTGGAATATAATGAAATTCCAAAGATCTGGAATTCAGCATTTGTCCTACCACTTTTAAAAGGGGGATATCCAACTATTTTAAATAATTATAGGCCAATCTCAAAGCTGTCACCCCTGGTGAAAATATTTGAAACCCTTGTAAGTGAACAGCTAAAATAGTTTTTATTTACTAACTCTATTTTATCAATGTACCAATCAGGCTTCAGGAAGAAGCATAGCACAATTACAGCAGCCATGAAGGTTTTAAATTATATCACTGAAACCCTTGACAAAAAACAGCACTGTGTCTCACTTTTTATTGATCTCTCTAAGGCTTTTGATACAGTTGAACATGCTATACTAAGGCAGAGATTGACGAGTGTAGGTCTTTCGGAGCATGCAGTTGCATGGTTTGCTAACTATCTGTCTGATAGAACTCAGTGCACTCAATGTGATGAGCTTATGTTTGTTAAATTGTCTGTCTTTAATGGTGTGCCCCAAGGCTCTGTACTTGGTCCTCTCTTATTTACTATTTATATAAATGATTTAGACAAAATGTCCAAAATGCACAACTTCCTTTTTATGCTGATGACTGATAAGATTTGATTTGATGGCCAACTGACCGGGGGTCAGTTCTTGCTTTTAGATGCTTGCACTGTAGATGTCAACACTGATGTCTTCTCAGCACTTCAATATGGTACCAATAAAAATTACTTCTCCAAGCTGTCCAGTCCGTAAGTGAAATATGATGGATATGGTAGTAGATGCATTGTGCCGTGTTGGTGGAGTAGTGGTTGATGTAAGAGAAAGCATTTCTGGATAAAGAAGCATATAGTGTGTGTGTGTGTGTGTGTGTGTGTGTGTGTGTGTGTGTGTGTGTGTGTGTGTGTGTGTGTGTGTGTGTGTGTGTGTGTGTGTGTGTGTGTGTGTGTGTAGACTTGTGTGTAGTGTACTGAGTATATACTGTGTTTATACATTATGTCTGTATATGTGGATAGATTTGCATGTGCTCCGTATGGCTAGTGAGGGGTATCTATGCCAAGTTGACCACACCGGCAGGAGACAGGCTGGTCGGGCAGGAAGTAGGAGGGGGGGTTGTGTGGCACTCCTGCCGGGCGACACCACCCCACTGGGCACACAGCTGGTGTAGTTCAAATGGAGCCCCCCACTCCAACACACATTCAGACAGAGACAAACACACGCGTGATACACCATTCACCTCAACACTCCAGCAGCCTGCTAGACCACAGAACAGGAAGCCAAGCTGCCCCTCTCCTCTCCACCTCCCTCTCTCCCCTGCCTTCCTCCCTCCCAGCATCAACCAGTCTACTGTACAACCAACACATGGTGACCAACCTGTCTTGCAGGTGCAAACCAGACTAGACAACTCAACCATGATGGCCGCCTGACCAATCTTCACAGCTCAGGAAGTTTACCAGATCAGAAAGAACCGGACATATGTAACCAATATGGTGATAGCTCCACCCAGCCTCCCAATGGTTTTAGGGGAGATGCATATGGCTTACAAGTCATTCAGATCTCATCTGCAAACAGCAAAAGGAAAGGGGCTAGGAGTTGTTTTGGGACCAGACTTCACTTTTTGACCTTTCCATAGATGCATGCACACACACACACACACACACACACACACACACACACACACACACACACACACACACACACACACACACACACACACACACACACACACACACACACACACACACACACACACACACACACACACACACACACACACACACACACACACACACACACACACACACACACACACACAGGATCCATAGGCTCATAGGAAAAGAGAAAAGAAGGAGATGGAAGAGGATAGGAGGCAGAGAGGAGATAGGCAGGGGAGAGAGTGAGGGAGATGAGGAGAGTATAATCTCTTTTCAACAGTAAACCTTGGACAAGGACAATAAACCTTGCCTCGAGGCTTAGTTTTCCCGTCGACAGACTTGAGACTGTTAGAAAGCGAGAACTACACAGAGTTACCATGTCTCTCTTCCTCTCTGTTTCTGTTTTTCACTCACTCTTTCTATTTCTGTGTCGATTGCTTACTCTCTGTTCTTTTCAGAGGGTGGATTCTGTTTCTTCAGAGTAGGGGTGGCCATTTGACATTATTTTACTATTCAAATAGTATCATGACATATTTTTGGATGTCCAGATTGTAATTACATTTTTTTACCTTCTCCATTTTCTCGACCAATCAAAATCACGCAAATGCACATGGCAGAGATAAACAGTAGACATCTGCTTTTCTCTGGTGGGTTGGCTAACAGAAACAACCCTGGTGGGTTGGCTAAAGAGAAGTCAGATTTTTTGGCATGATAGATAGAACTGGTTCTGTTACAAAAAGTATTTTGCATTGATCTGGTCAGGTATATTGGAACCTCCGTTGCCATCTGAAGTGGGAAAAATAGCATACCAATGTCAGGACAGCCTGGAGGTCAATGCAACGTTATAAATACTACATTCAAAAGTGTGTTGTTTTATTAAATTAAGAATTTAAAATGTCATACTTGTTGGTAAAACAAATTTGGCAAGGATCATTTCACATAGACAAAGGTTTTTTGTTGTTTAAAAAATGAACTCTCGCTCAAGTAATTGAATTCTAATGTCCGTTCGGATATCCGGATGTTCGTTCGATTAACCGTGCTCATCCTTACTTCAAAGAAAGAGGCAACCACAGATGAGTGAACAAAAAGAAAACAGACAACCAGTGGTTACAAAGTGAGGCTAAATGACCTCCTTTTTTGCAGACGACAAACTATTTTTGCTCCTTGCAGGGCTCCAGACTGCAACCATTTAGTTGTATTTTGCGACCTTTTAAACTTGGCTGTGAGAAAAACATTTTTTTTTAAATGGGTTACATCAGCCCGAGATGAACATTCATTTCATGGTCACCTCAATCTAAAGTGTCAAAACGTTCTATTGTTTTTGGTGGCTAAAACCGTTGATTTGGCCAACAGTAAAGTACATTATCCTCATTATCCCTTTAATAAAAGTGTCCGCCTTGCCCCTGGGCCTGTTTCGCTGGGGCCTGCTGCTGTGGTGAGCAAGCCACTCTTTCCCCTCTCTAGATGTGCGCTCCAGGAGAGAGAGAAAAAAAGGCTTCTGATTGTGTAACATTTCAAAATCCAATTGCGGGAAATACATCGTTTTGGAAGCAACTACTGTTGAAGAGAGGATGTTCTCAGCTTTCTGTCATCTGTGATGGCACGGTTTTTATTTCCTTGTTGTTTTGTTGTAAGTTTCACTATTAAAGATGATGTGGAATTCTACGCACGCTGCACCTTGGTCCACTCATTTAAACAACCGTGACAGCCAAATACATTTCAACTCAGTTCTTCACAATTCCTGACATTTAATCCGATTAAAAATGCCCTGTTTTCGGTCACTTAGGATCACCACTTTATTTTAAGAATGTGAAATGTCAGAATAATAGTAGACAGTGATTTATTTCAGCTTTTATTTCTTTCATCACATTCCCAGTGAGTCAGAAGATTACAAAACACTCAATTAGTATTTGGTAGCATTGCATTTAAATTGAACTTGGGTCAAATGTTTCGGGTAGCCTTGAACAAGCTTCCCACAATAAGTTGGGTGCATTTTGGCCCATACCTCCTGACAGAGCTGGTGTAACTGAGTCAGGTTTGCAGGCCTCCTTGCTCGCACACGTTTCTTCAGTTCTGCCCACATATTTTCTATAGGATTGAGGTCAGGGATTTGTGATGGCCACTCCAATACCTTGACTTTGTTATCCTTAAGCCATTTTGCTTATGTTTGGGGTCATTGTCCATTTGGAAGACCCATTTGCAAACAGCTTTAACTTCTGACTGATGTCTTGAGTTGTTGCTTCAATATATCCACATAACTTTCATCCCTCATGATGCCATCTATTTTGTGAAGTGCACCAGTACCTTCCTTCCTGCACTTTTCGCACACAAGTACGTTCATCTCTAGGAGACAGAACGCGTCTCCTTCCTGAGAGGTATGACGGCTGCGTGGTCCGATGGTGTTTATACTATTATTTGTCCAGATGAACATGGTACCTTCAGGCATTTGGAAATTGTTCCCAAGGATGAACCAGACATGTGGAGGTCTACAATGTCCTTTTCTGGGGTCTTGGCTGATTTCTTTTGATTTTCCCATGATGTCAAGCAAAGAGGCACTGAGTTTGAAGGTAGGACTTTAAATACATTTACATTTACATTTAAGTCATTTAGCAGACGCTCTTATCCAGAACGACTTACAAATTGGTGCATTCACCTTATGACATCCAGTGGAACAGTCACTTTACAATAGTGCATCTAAATCTTAAAGGGGGGGGGTGAGAGGGATTACTTATCCTATCCTAGGTATTCCTTAAAGAGGTGGGGTTTCAGGTGTCTCCGGAAGGTGGTGATTGACTCCGCTGTCCTGGCGTCGTGAGGGAGTTTGTTCCACCATTGGGGGGCCAGAGCAGCGAACAGTTTTGACTGGGCTGAGCGGGAGCTGTACTTCCTCAGTGGTAGGGAGGCGAGCAGGCCAGAGGTGGATGAACGCAGTGCCCTTGTTTGGGTGTAGGGCCTGATCAGAGCCTGGAGGTACTGAGGTGCCGTTCCCCTCACAGCTCCGTAGGCAAGCACCATGGTCTTGTAGCGGATGCGAGCTTCAACTGGAAGCCAGTGGAGAGAACGGAGGAGCGGGGTGACGTGAGAGAACTTGGGAAGGTTGAACACCAGACGGGCTGCGGCGTTCTGGATAAGTTGAAGGGGTTTAATGGCACAGGCAGGGAGCCCAGCCAACAGCGAGTTGCAGTAGTCCAGACAGGAGATGACAAGTGCCTGGATTAGGACCTGCGGTGCTTCCTGTGTGAGGCAGAGTCGTACTCTGCGGATGTTGTAGAGCATGAACGCGTGGTGAGGAGACAGATTCTCGCCACGCCACCTGGTAGGAGCGACCTGTCAGGTAGGACGCAATCCAAGCGTGGGCCGCGCCGGAGATGCCCAACTCGGAGAGGGTGGAGAGGAGGATCTGATGGTTCACAGTATCGAAGGCAGCCGATAGATCTAGAAGGATGAGAGCAGAGGAGAGAGAGTTAGCTTTAGCAGTGCGGAGCGCCTCCGTGATACAGAGGAGAGCAGTCTCAGTTGAATGACTAGTCTTGAAACCTGACTGATTTGGATCAAGAAGGTCATTCAGAGAGAGATAGCGGGAGAGCTGGCCAAGGACGGCATGTTCAAGAGTTTTGGAGAGAAAAGAAAGAAGGGATACTGGTCTGTAATTGTTGACATCGGAGGGATCGAGTGTAGGTTTTTTCAGAAGGGGTGCAATTCTCGCTCTCTTGAAGACGGAAGGGACGTAGCCAGCGGTCAGGGATGAGTTGATGAGCGAGGTGAGGTAAGGGAGAAGGTCTCCGGAAATGGTCTGGAGAAGAGAGGAGGGGATAGGGTCAAGCGGGCAGGTTGTTGGGCGGCCGGCCGTCACAAGACGCGAGATTTCATCTGGAGAGAGAGGGGAGAAAGAGGTCAGAGCACAGGGTAGGGCAGTGTGATCAGAACCAGCGGTGTCGTTTGACTTAGCAAACGAGGATCGGATGTCGTCGACCTTCTTTTCAAAATGGTTGACGAAGTCATCTGCAGAGAGGGAGGAGGGGGGGTGAGGAGGATTCAGGAGGGAGGAGAAGGTGGCAGAGAGCTTCCTAGGGTTAGAGGCAGATGCTTGGAATTTAGAGTGGTAGAAAGTGGCTATAGCAGCAGAGACAGAGGAGGAAAATATAGAGAGGAGGGAGTGAAAGGATGCCAGGTCCGCAGGGAGGCGAGTTTTCCTCCATTTCCGCTCGGCTGCCCGGAGCCCTGTTCTTTGAGCTCGCAATGAGTCATCGAGCCACGGAGCAGGAGGGGAGGACCGAGCCGGCCTGGAGGATAGGGGACATAGAGAGTCAAAGGATGCAGAGAGGGAGGAGAGGAGGGTTGATGAGGCAGAGTCAGGAGATAGGTTGGAGAAGGTTTGAGCAGAGGGAAGAGATGATAGGATGGAAGAGGAGAGAGTAGCGGGGGAGAGAGAGCGAAGGTTGGGACGGCGCGATACCATCCGAGTAGGGGCAGTGTGGGAGGTGTTGGATGAGAGCGAGAGGGAAAAGGATACAAGGTAGTGGTCGGAGACTTGGAGGGGAGTTGCAGTGAGGTTAGTGGAAGAACAGCATCTAGTAAAGATGAGGTCGAGCGTATTGCCTGCCTTATGAGTAGGGGGGAAGGTGAGAGGGTGAGGTCAAAAGAGGAGAGGAGTGGAAAGAAGGAGGCAGAGAGGAATGAGTCAAAGGTAGACGTGGGGAGGTTAAAGTCGCCCAGAACTGTGAGAGGTGAGCCGTCCTCAGGAAAGGAGCTTATCAAGGCATCAAGCTCATTGATGAACTCTCCGAGGGAACCTGGAGGGCGATAAATGATAAGGATGTTAAGCTTGAAAGGGCTGGTAACTGTGACAGCATGGAATTCAAAGGAGGCGATAGACAGATGGGTAAGGGGAGAAAGAGAGAATGACCACTTGGGAGAGATGAGGATCCCGGTGCCACCACCCCGCTGACCAGAAGCTCTCGGGGTGTGCGAGAACACGTGGGCGGACGAAGAGAGAGCAGTAGGAGTAGCAGTGTTGTCTGTGGTGATCCATGTTTCCGTCAGTGCCAAGAAGTCGATGGACTGGAGGGAGGCATAGGCTGAGATGAACTCTGCCTTGTTGACCGCAGATCGGCAGTTCCAGAGGCTACCGGAGACCTGGAACACCACGTGGGTCGTGCGCGCTGGGACCACCAGATTAGGGTGGCCGCGGCCACGCGGTGTGGAGCGTTTGTATGGTCTGTGCAGAGAGGAGAGAACAGGGATAGAGAGACACATAGCTGACAGGCTACAGAAGAGGCTACGCTAATGCAAAGGAGATTGGAATGACAAGTGGACTACACGTCTCGAATGTTCAGAAAGTTAAGCTTACGTAGCAAGAATCTTATTGACTAAAATGATTAAAATGATAAGTACTGCTGAAGTAGGTACACCTCCAATTGACTCAAATTATATCAATTAGCCTATTAGAAGCTTCTAAAGCCATGACATCCTTTTATGGAATTTTCCGAGATGTTTAAAGGCACAGTCAACTTAGCGTATGTAAACTTCTGACCCACTGGAATTGTGATACAGTGAATTATAAGTGAAATAATCTGTCTGTAAACAATTGTTTAAAAAATGACTCGTGTCATGCACAACGTAGATGTCCTAACCGACTTGCCAAAACTATAGTTTGTAAACAAGAAATTTGTGGAGTGGTTGAAAATGAGTTCTAATGACTCCAACCTAACTGTATGTAAACTTCCACCTTCACCTCTAGAAATAGAATGAATAGAACAGGCTTGGAACCTCTAAACCTGGCAAATTGACTTGTAAACTCATGGGTACACTCGCAACTAGGTTGAAGAAATCCACGTTAAGACAATGTAGTAATTGCATGCGGAACGCTAGAAAATAGACATTCATTGGACCACAGTCGCAGCAAAAATGACTGGAAGCGAATGTTAGCAGTTCAGAAAGAAAGTGGTAAATAAACACAATCATAGTGAATATTAGCGAACTACTCAGCAAACACATAGCATACTGTAACTGTTTTACTGTCATTCTATTCAGTCATTTTTTATCCACTTTATTACTTGGTTTCCCGACCGCTGGTCATGTTTTCAATGCTAATCATGTAGAATCAGCAACGGCGCTGGTCCAATTAATGTGTTTTTTTTAACACTTCCGCATGGAATTATTACGTTGTCTTAACCCTTTGCGGCCGTCAACGGCCTTTCTTTAAATTACTATAGAGGCCACGAACGGCCTTGTTTTTCTCACTACAATAATATCTGTGTCAATATCGCAAAATTTACTTGCTAACAACCTGTTGTCGTATTTGCGTGGCTGTTGTCATCAACCAGAGACCGGAAATAGGGTATACGGTCATTTGACTTTTCAACGTTTTTTTTCTCTCAAAATGACAGCGCCAAAGCGGACACGACATTTCACTGTCAAAGAGGCTGTATCTCTATTCTGGTTGGTGATACGGATTCGGACACATCCTTGCACTTTGAAAAGTGGTGATTTTCAAGGTGAGTGAAATAAGTAAACAGCAGATATGTTTTGTGCTGTCAATGTTTGATGCTGTGAAATTTAGGGAATAGCTCTCAGATTAGCAATTCCTGTCGTGTCATGATAACTTGTTTGGTACAGGCGAGCACATCAGAGGTGGAGCTTCAATGATTGCTCGCAGTCTCATGGATATAGCTGACTATCTACAGTTAAACACTGCAACTAACTAGTTGGTTGTTTTGTATTGTTTCTACCGATGTAATTCATAAGGAAACGGCCAAGCTGCTTGCTATAGCTAACTAGCGACCTAAGTAGTCTGTCAGGCAAGAAAAGTTGTGTGTAGCGGCAGAAGCTTTTTTTCCCCTTAAACGAGTCCAATGAGCGCGACGTGAGGGACATGCTGCTTTCCCGGGAACAGGCCCAAATCTCCGTCATTTGCGTGAAGAGAAGACAGAGAAAAGCGGACAGAGGTCGGCTGCCTTCTGAGAATTCGTAGGCGATCGAATAAACCCCCACTGCCTTCCTTTCTACTAGCTAACATGCAATCATTAGAAAATAAAATTGTCGACCTATGAGGAAGATTAAACTACCGGAAGCTTATAAGAAATCCCGCTATGCCATCCGACGTACCATCAAACAGGCAAAGCATCAATACAGGACTAAGATCGAATCATACTACACTGGCTCCAAAGCTCATAGGATGTGGCAGGGCTTGTAAACCATTACAGACTACAAAGGGAAGCACAGCCGAGAGCTTCCCATTGGCACAAGTCTACCAGACTAGTTAAACTATTTCTAGGCTCGCTTCGAGGCAAATAACACTGAAACATGCATGAGAGCACCAGCTGTTCCGGACAACTGTGTGAATACACTCTCCGCAGCCGTTGTGAGTGAGACCTTTAAACAGGTCAACATTCACAAGGCCAGACAGATTACAAGGACGTGTACTGCGAGCATGCGCTGACCAACTGGCAAGTGTCTTCACTGACATTTTCAACCTCTCCCTGCCGAGTCTGTAATACCAACATGTTTTAAGCAGACCACCATAGTCCCTGTGCCCAAGAACACTAAGGTAACCTGCCTGAATGACTACCGACCCGGAGTACTCACTCACGTCTGTAGCCATGAAGTGCTTTGAAAGGCATGGCTCACATCAACACCATTATCTCAGAAACTCTAGAACCAGTCCAATTTGCATACCGCCCTAACAGATCCATAGATGATGCAATCTCTATTGCACTCCACGCTGCCCTTTCCAACCTGCACAAAAGAGAATGCTATTCATTGACTACAGCTCAGCGTTAAACACCATAGTCCCCTCAAAGCTCATCAATAAGCTAAGCACCCTGGGACTAAACACATCCCTCTGCAACTGGATCCTGGACTTCCTGACGGGCCGCCTCCAGGTAGTAAGGATAGGTAACAACACATCCGCCACGCTGATCCTAAACACAGGGGCCCCTCAGGGGTGCGTGTTCAGTCCATTCCTGTACTCCCTGTCCACTCATGACGCCAACACCATCATTAGGTATGCCGATGACACAACAGTGGTCACTGACAATGACGAGACAGCCTATAGGGAGGAGGTCAGAGACCTGGCCGTGTGGTGCCAGGACAACAACCTCTCCCTTAACGTGATCAAGACAAAGGAGAAGATTGTGGACTACAGGAAAAGGAGGACCAAGCACGCCCCCATTCTCATTGACGGGGGCTGTAGTGGAGCAGGTTGAGAGCTTCAAGTTCCTTGGTGTCCACATCACCAACAAACTAACATGATCCAAGTACACAAAGACAGTCGTGAAGAGGGCACGACAAAACCTTTTACCGCTCAGGAAACTGAAAATATTTGGCATGGGTCCTCAGATCCTCAAACGGTTCTACAGCTGCACCATCGAGAAAATCCTGACTGGTTGCCTGGTATGGCAACACCCTAGTCATAGACTGTTCTCTCTGCTACGGCACGGCAAGCGGTCCCGGAGCGCCAAGTCTAGGTCCAAGAGGCTTCTAAACAGCTTCAACCCCCAAGCCATACATTTAATCAAATGGCTACCCAGACTATTTGCATTTCCCACCCCCAACCCCCTATTTTATGCCACTGCTACTCTCTGTAAATATCTATGCATAGTCACTTTAATAACTCTACCTACATGTACATATTAACTCAACTAACCGGTGCCCCCGCACATTGACTCTGTACCGGCACCCATTGTATATAATCTCACTATTGTTATTTTACTAGTGCTCTTTAATGACTTTTTCCTTTTATTTATTATTCATATTTTTTTTAACTGCATTGTTGGTTAGGGGCTTGTAAGTAAGCATTTCACTGTAAGGTCTACTACACCTGTTGTATTCAGCGCATGTGACAAATAATATTTCATTTGAGAGAGATTATGCTATTTGTTGCTCCTCTCCGCTACTCTGTTCCTCTAGGTCAGTGAAAGAAGATATGTGAAGGGTCAGTGCTCAGGAGCAAAAGGCAGGGAGGAAGAGGAGTTGGAGATGATTGGAGGGATAGAGATGTGGAGCAAGGAAAGTGGTGTCACGCCCTGGCCATAGAGAGGCTTTTATTCTCTATTTTGGTTAGGCCAGGGTGTGACTAGGGTGGGCATTCTATGTTAATTTTCTATGTTTTGTATTTCTTTGTTGTTTGGCCGGTGTGGTTCTCAATCAGCGGCACCTGTCTATCGTTGTCTCTGACTGAGAACCATACTTAGGTAGCTTTTTCCCACATGGGTTTTGTGGGTAGTTGTTTTCTGTTTTTGTGTCTGCACCAGACAGAACTGTTTCGGTTTCGTTCATTCTCTTTGTTGTTTTGTTATTCAGTGTTCAGTTCAAATAAAAAAGATGAACATGTACCACGCTGCACCTTGGTCCTCAGCTTCTTCCACCAACAGCTGTTACAGATGGAGTGGAGCAAGAGGAGAGTGGAGGGAGAGAGGAAGAGGAGAGAAGGAGAAAAGAGGACAGAGAGAGAGGAAGAGGAGAGTGAAAAAGAGGGAGAAGAGAGTAGAGGGAGAACATGGAGAGGAGGAAGAAGAGGGAGAGGAAGAAGCAGAGAGAGGAGGAAGCAGAGGAAGAGCACACCCAAGAGGGGAACCTACGTTTCCATGGTGTGTGTCTGCCCCAAGTCCACGACACCTTCTTTGGGTGCTCTACATGTTCTGTGCCACATTGCAAGATGGGGCCGTGTTTCCAGAAGTTCCAAGACATGTTGAAGGCTAAATGCAAACACTAAAGTGTCTTTGTCACGCCCTGGTCGAAGTATTTTGTGTTTATCTTCATTTATTTGGTCAGGCCAGGGTGTGACATGGGTTTTTGTATGTGGTGTGTATGTAGTGGGATTGTAGCTTAGTGGAGTGTTCTAGGTAAGTCTATGGCTGTCTGAAGTGGTTCTCAATCAGAGGCAGGTGTTTATCGTTGTCTCTGATTGGGAACCATATTTAGGCAGCCATATTCTTTGGTTCAAATCAAATCAAATCAAATTTTATTTGTCACATACACATGGTTAGCAGATGTTAATGCGAGTGTAGTGAAATGCTTGTGCTTCTAGTTCCGACAATGCAGTGATAACCAACAAGTAATCTAACTAACAATTCCAAAACTACTGTCTTATACACAGTGTAAGGGGATAAGGAACATGTACATAAGGATATATGAATGAGTGATGGTACAGAGCAGCATACAGTAGATGGTATCGAGTACAGTATATACATATGAGATGAGTGTGTAGACAAAGTAAACAAAGTGGCATAGTTAAAGTGGCTAGTGATACATGTGTTACATAAGGATGCAGTCGATGTTGTAGAGTACAGTATATACATATGCATATGAGATGAATAATGTAGGGTAAGTAACATTATATAAGGTAGCATTGTTTAAAGTGGCTAGTGATATATTTACATCATTTCCATCAATTCCCATTATTAAAATGGCTGGAGTTGGGTCAGTGTCAATGACAGTGTGTTGGCAGCAGCCACTCAATGTTAGTGGTGGCTATTTAACAGTCTGATGGCCTTGAGATAGAAGCTGTTTTTCAGTCTCTCGGTCCCAGCTTTGATGCACCTGTACTGACCTCGCCTTCTGGATGATAGCGGGGTGAACAGGCAGTGGTTCGGTGGTTGATGTCCTTGATGATCTTTATGGCCTTCCTGTAACAACGGGTGGTGTAGGTGTCCTGGAGGGCAGGTAGTTTGCCCCGGTGATGCGTTGTGCAGTCCTCACTACCCTCTGGAGAGCCTTACGGTTGAGGGCGGAGCAGTTGCCGTACCAGGCGGTGATACAGCCCGCCAGGATGCTCTCGATTGTGCATCTGTAGAAGTTTGTGAGTGCTTTTGGTGACAAGCCAAATTTTTTCAGCCTCCTGAGGTTGAATAGGCGCTGCTGCGCCTTCTTCACGACGCTGTCAGTGTGAGTGGACCAATTCAGTTTGTCTGTGATGTGTATGCCGAGGAACTTAAAACTAGCTACCCTCTCCACTACTGTTCCATCGATGTGGATAGGGGGGTGTTCCCTCTGCTGTTTCCTGAAGTCCACAATCATCTCCTTAGTTTTGTTGACGTTGAGTGTGAGGTTATTTTCCTGACACCACACTCCAAGGGCCCTCACCTCCTCCCTGTAGGCCGTCTCGTCGTTGTTGGTAATCAAGCCTACCACTGTTGTGTCGTCCGCAAACTTGATGATTGAGTTGGAGGCGTGCGTGGTTGTGTTGTGGGTGATTGTCCTTAGTGTCCTTGTTCTGTGTTAGTTTACACAAAGTATAGGCTGTTTCGGTTTTCATCACATTTATTGTTTTGTAGTGTTTGTGTTTATTCGTGTCTACGTTGTTTATTAAACATGGATCGCAATCTACACGCTGCAGTTTGGTCCGATTCTCCTTCACCACATGAAAACCGTTACAGTCTTACAAAAATCGTTGTCTCTGAAGAGTTGTGTTTTGTATCTTCTCTCTTTCTAATACTTGTTGCATTCACTGAAATGTTGTCAAAGTAGGCTACTATTTCAATATTTTGTGTCAGGCCTAGTCTGTACTAAATCTTATTGAGAGAGGTTTTTTAAATGGTCTCCCAATAGTTGATGCATTTTGACATTGTTAAGGATGTAAGAATCGTTGTCAAATCAAATAGCCTACTTTGTGTGGTTTTTTATAAATAGTTTCTAAATGTTGTCATCTGGTCACACTTTGGATACATTTTTGAAAAATACATTTATGTAAATAATATTTATAAATATAATTTTGAGTGACTAATTTAGTCAAATTTACTATCATTTAGATAATGTCACGCCCTGACATTAGAGATCCTTTTTTCTCTGTTTGTTAGGTCAGGGTGTGACTCGGGTGGGAAGTCTATGCTTTCTATTTCTTTGTTTTGGCCGGATATGATTCTCAATCAGGGACAGCTGTCTATCGTTGATTGGGAATCATACTTAGGCAGTCCTTTTCCCCTCTTTCACTTGTGGGATCTTATTTTTGCATTGGTTGTTATTTTGCCCTGCAGAACATCACATTCGTATTTTGCTTTGTTGTTGTCGGTGTTCATTATAAAATAAATATAATGAAAGCTGCGCTTTGGTTCACTTCATCCTTTGACGGTCGTAACAGATACCTTAGGTTTTTTGTTGTTGAGTGTTTGATAGTGAGTGTCTTTACACAATGGAAGACAAAATTATTGTTATTCCTATTGACAAGAACGTGGTGTCATATTAAAGAAGAGGTTGTGCTCTCTAAAACTAAGTTCACTTTTAATTGTCACTTGTTATTTGTTTTGGCCATTTGATTGAAATGTGTGAGAAAATTTGCTTTATTTTGAAAATTCACAGTAATCTACATTAGCATTCTAGAATTCTATTTAAGTGATAATGCCCAAGAACCTGGTGTTTGGAGGATATATTGGCACGGGTGTTGTTAGGCCCAAGACTTTGTCTCAGGCCAGAAAACCGTGCCGATATAGTCTCCAAACACTAGCTTCTCGGGCATTATCACTTAAATAGAATTCTAGAATGCTAGTGTAGATTATTTAGAAATACCATGTCTTCCACAACCCTGTATGCTATGGTGAATCATGTCTGTAGGCTGGTACACGTCGGTGAGACAAACAGGGAGTGTGATCCACTTCCTCTGTCCCCCGAGTGAACACGCCGTTCAGCTCGTTGACACACACACCAACCACCCTCTCAGATCCGCGTTAGATGACACGCTCTCACACACAAAAGCTGAATACTACACGTTCACATTCTTATGAATGTGACTCATCTTAGATGACAAGGCATGGATAATCAAAACAGAAATGCACTCTGATTATAAAGGTTCTGTTCAGTGTGTGTGTGTGTGTGTGTGTGTGATTTATTTTTTATTTCACCTTTATGTAACCAGGTAGGCTAGTTGAGAACAAGTTCTCATTTGCAACTGCGACCTGGCCAAGATAAAGCATAGAAGTGTGAACAGACAACAACACAGAGTTACACATGGAGTTAGCAATTAACAAGTCAATAACACAGTAGAAAAAGAGAGTCTATATACAATGTGTGCAAAAGGCATGAGGAGGTAGGCAAATAATTACAATTTTGCAGATTAACACTGGAGTGATAAATGATCAGATGGTCATGTACAGGTAGAGATATTGGTGTGCAGAAAAGTAAATAAATATAAACAGTATGGGGAAGAGGTAGGTCAAATTGGGTGGGCTATTTACCGATAGACTATGTACAGCTGCAGCGATCGGTTAGCTGCTCAGATAGCAGATGTTTGAAGTTGGTGCGGGAGATAAAAGTCTCCAACTTCATCGATTTTTGAAATTCGTCACAGGCAGCAGAGAACTGGAACGAAAGGCGGCCAAAGAGGTGTTGGCTTTAGGGATGATCAGTGAGATACACCTGCTGGAGCGCGTGCTACGGGTGGGTGTTGCTATCGTGACCAGTGAACTGAGATACGGCGGAGCTTTACCTAGCATGGATTTGTAGATGACCTGGAGCCAGTGGGTCTGGCGATGAATATGTAGCGAGGGCCAGCCGACTAGAGCATACAGGTCGCAGTGGTGGGTGGTATAAGGTGCTTTATAACAAAACGGATGGCACTGTGATAAACTGAATCCAGTTTGCTGAGTAGAGTATTGGAAGCTATTTTGTAGATGACAACGCCGAAGTCGAGGATCGGTAGGATAGTCAGTTTTACTAGGGTAAGTTTGGCGGCGTGAGTGAAGGAGGCTTTGTTGCGGAATAGAAAGCCGACTCTAGATTTGATTTTAGATTGGAGATGTTTGATACGAGTCTGGAAGGAGAGTTTACAGTCTAGCCAGACACCTAGGTACTTATAGATGTCCACATATTCTAGGTCGGAACCATCCAGGGTGGTGATGCTAGTCGGGCGTGCGGGTGCAGGCAGCGATAGGGCTGAAAAGCATGCATTTGGTTTTAATAGCGGAGCAGTTGGAGGCCACGGAAGGAGTGTTGTATGGCATTGAAGCTCGTTTGGAGGTTAGATAGCACAGTGTCCATGGACGGGCCGGAAGTATACAGAATGGTGTCGTCTGCGTAGAGGTGGATCAGGGAATCGCCCGCAGCAAGAGCAACATCATTGATATATACAGAGAAAAGAGTCAACCTGAGAATTGAACGCTGTGGCACCCCCATAGAGATTGCCAGAGGACCGGACAGCATTCTCTCCGATATGACACACTGAACTCTGTCTGCAAAGTAGATGGTGAACCAGGCAAGGCAGTCATCAGAAAAACCGAGGCTACTGAGTCTGCCGATAAGAATATGGTGATTGACAGAGTCGAAAGCCTTGGCAAGGTCGATAAAGACGGCTGCACAGTACTGTCTTTTATCGATGGCGGGTATGATATAGTACCTTGAGCGTGGCTGAGGTGCACCCGTGACCGGCTCGGAAACCAGATTGCACAGCAGAGAAGGTACGGTGGGATTCGAGATGGTCAGTGACCTGTTTGTTGACTTGACTCTCTAATCTACAGGAATTTCTCAGGAAAGAATTCACTATCTGGGGGCGGCAGGTAGCCTAGTGGTTAGAGCAGGTAGCCTGGTGGTTAGAGCAGGTAGCCTAGTGTTTTTTAATTTATTTATTTATTTTATTTCACCTTTATTTAACCAGGTAGGCTAGTTGAGAACAAGTTCTCATTTACAACTGCGACCTGGCCAAGATAAAGCATAGCAGTGTGAACAGACAACACAGAGTTACACATGGAGTAAACAATTAACAAGTCAATAACACAGTAGAAAATAAAGAAAAAAATATACATTATACATTGTGTGCAAAAGGCATGAGGTAGGCGAATAATTACAATTTTGCAGGTTAACACTGGAGTGATAAATGATCAGATGGTCATGTACAGGTAGAGATACTGGTGTGCAAAAGAGCAGAAAAGTAAATAAATACAAACAATATGGGGATGAGGTAGGTAAAATTGGGTGGGCTATTTACCGATAGACTATGTACAGCTGCAGCGATCGGTTAGCTGCTCAGATAGCAGATGTTTGAAGTTGGTGAGGGAGATAAAAGTCTCCAACTTCAGCGATTTTTGCAATTCGTTCCAGTCACAGGCAGCAAGGAATTGGGCCAGTAACCGAAAGGCTGCTGGATTGAATCCCCAAGCTGACAAGGTAAAAGTCTGTTGTTCTGCCCCTGAACAAGGCAGTTAACCCACGGTAGGCCGTCATTGTAAATAAGAATTTGTTCTTAACTGATATGCCGAGTTACAGGTTACATTTTTTATATTTTTTATCTGGTATCCAAGCAGTGTTCTGCTTAACAGACATACCCTACTTGGCACGAGTTATCCAGACAATTAACCGTGGGTCCGTGCTTTGCAGGCACACACATACCAAATACACACATCCACCTACAGTTACTAAATCACCAATACCCACATACAGCACACAGAAACGTACAAACAAATTACATTCTCACATGTGAAAGGGGATACTTGGTCAGTTGCACAATTGAATACATTCAACCGAAATGTGTCACATTTAACCCAACCCCTCCGAACCAGAGATATGCGGAGGGGGCTACCTTAATCGACGTCCACATCATCGGCGCCCGGGGGAGCAGTTGTTGTTGGGGGCTAAGTGGGCAGAACGTAAGATTCAAACCAGTGGTTACTGGCCCATCACTCTTAACTGCAAGGCTACCTGCTGCGCACAGGCACCGCTCTCACGGATACGACAACAAGCCCGTTGCGGGAAATTCTGAGCTCTTAGATGGTCCTGGTTTAGGCTGTTACTGGAATGATTAAACCCATGTTTTGTCCAATATCGGCAAAGTCTTGGTAAAGGGGAGGGGGGAGAAGAGAGAGAGCTGGTAAAGCAGCTGGCTGCTGGCTGCGTCGCTGCAACCCTGGTTATGCCTTCAAGTTCAGCAGCGGTTACCCCTTTGTAAAAATACTAATGTGGAATGTTGTGCCATGCCACGCTGGAACAATGCTACTAACAGCTCAAATAGGTTACTGGCATTAGCCAGACTGTGGCTTTCTGTCCACCCCCACTGGAGCGGACCAAGTGGGGGGAGGAACTCTGCAACCCACAGCCCCAGGTCCTTGTGGAAGGAGAGAGAGAGACTCATGCCCCCAGATCCTCCAAGAATAGGTTCTCATGCTGTGCCGTGGTGCCCAGCCAGGCGGCAGAACACAAACAACTGTCCGACAAGCCTCTCAGGTTAAACACACCTTAGCTCGGCACTCCGACACCACAGGGCTGACTGGCTGTTCGTCCCTTTTTACCCCTCCATCAGTCATACCCCATTGCTACAATACAAGCTCAAGCAATATGGTGGGTTATGTTGAGTATGGATGAGATGCACATGCAGTTCCTATATTATCAGTAAAGAGACAGGACATGAAAAACAAACAGTGTTCATGGAAACAATACACTTAGCTTCACTAGTGTTCTATGGAGTCTCTGCACAATAGACAAGAGGAAGATTGTTGAAAACCCAGTGTTGAGTCTCTCCCTCTTACCCCGTCCCTCTCCCTCCCTCTTTCACCCCTGGGGAAATATCAGGACTGGCTCTCTAATGAAAAGCATACACGGGAGAAGTTTAAAACCATTCCTAGCCCCGACAAAAGCCTCAGAAAATCTGTGTTCCACTCACTCTCCATTTAGAGCACAATTCCCCCTTCCTCCCCCACAAACAACCAACCCCCCCAACCATTACCACGCAAAACCAACGCACGTGGTGGAATGGAAGCGAAGACCCTGACGTTGACTTATTGCGAGATGGCTTTTTCTGCATTGGCGTACCATGCTTGCAAAAGTTGCATTCAGATTGGACTACAGTATGTATTGCTAACAGAAGTGTATAAAAGATTTAGATTACATTACATTTAAGTCATTTAGCAGACACTCTTATCCAGAGCGACTTACAAATTGGTGCATTCACCTTATGACATCCAGTGGAACAGTCACTTTACAATAGTGCATCTAAATCTTAAAGGGGGGGGGGTGAGAGGGATTACTTATCCTATCTTAGGTATTCCTTAAAGAGGTGGGGTTTCAGGTGTCTCCGGAAGGTGGTGATTGACTCCGCTGTCCTGGCGTCATGAGGGAGTTTGTTCCACCATTGGGGGGGCCAGAGCAGCGAACAGTTTTGACTGGGCTGAGCGGGAGCTGTACTTCCTCAGTGGTAGGGAGGCGAGCAGGCCAGAGGTGGATGAACGCAGTGCCCTTGTTTGGGTGTAGGGCCTGATCAGAGCCTGGAGGTACTGAGGTGCCGTTCCCCTCACAGCTCCGTAGGCAAGCACCATGGTCTTGTAGCGGATGCGAGCTTCAACTGGAAGCCAGTGGAGAGAGTGGAGGAGCGGGTTGACGTGAGAGAACTTGGGAAGGTTGAACACCAGACGGGCTGCGGCGTTCTGGATGAGTTGTAGGGGTTTAATGGCACAGGCAGGGAGCCCAGCCAGCAGCGAGTTGCAGTAATCCAGACGGGAGATGACAAGTGCCTGGATTAGGACCTGCGCCGCTTCCTGTGTGAGGCAGGGTCGTACTCTGCGGATGTTGTAGAGCATGAACCTACAGGAACGGGCCACCGCCTTGATGTTAGTTGAGAACGACAGGATGTTGTACAGGATCACGCCAAGGTTCTTAGCGCTCTGGGAGGAGGACACAATGGAGTTGTCAACCGTGATGGCGAGATCATGGAATGGGCAGTCCTTCCCCGGGAGGAAGAGCAGCTCGGTCTTGCAGAGGTTCAGCTTGAGGTGGTGATCCGTCATCCACACTGATATGTCTGCCAGACATGCAGAGATGCGATTCGCCACCTGGTCATCAGAAGGGGGAAAGGAGAAGATTAATTGTGTGTCGTCTGCATAGCAATGATAGGAGAGACCATGTGAGGTTATGACAGAGCCAAGTGACTTGGTGTATAGCGAGAATAGGAGAGGGCCTAGAACAGAGCCCTGGGGGATACCAGTGGTGAGAGCGCGTGGTGAGGAGACAGATTCTCGCCACGCCACCTGGTAGGAGCGACCTGTCAGGTAGGACGCAATCCAAGCGTGGGCCGCGCCGGAGATGCCCAACTCGGAGAGGGTGGAGAGGAGGATCTGATGGTTCACAGTAACGAAGGCAGCCGATAGATCTAGAAGGATGAGACCAGAGGAGAGAGAGTTAGCTTTAGCAGTGCGGAGCGCCTCCGTGATACAGAGGAGAGCAGTCTCAGTTGAATGACTAGTCTTGAAACCTGACTGATTT
Organism: Oncorhynchus gorbuscha; assembly: GCF_021184085.1. Taxonomy (NCBI): domain Eukaryota; kingdom Metazoa; phylum Chordata; class Actinopteri; order Salmoniformes; family Salmonidae; genus Oncorhynchus; species Oncorhynchus gorbuscha. The sequence continues at coordinate 54,874,927 of NC_060181.1, read as the reverse complement.
GGATCAAGAAGGTCATTCAGAGAGAGATAGCGGGAGAGCTGGCCAAGGACGGCACGTTCAAGAGTTCTGGAGAGAAAAGAAAGAAGGGATACTGGTCTGTAGTTGTTGACATCGGAGGGATCGAGTGTAGGTTTTTTCAGAAGGGGTGCAGCTCTCGCTCTCTTGAAGACGGAAGGGACGTAGCCAGCGGTCAGGGATGAGTTGATGAGCGAGGTGAGGTAAGGGAGAAGGTCTCTGGAAATGGTCTGGAGAAGAGAGGAGGGGATAGGGTCAAGCGGGCAGGTTGTTGGGCGGCCGGCCGTCACAAGACGCGAGATTTCATCTGGAGAGAGAGGGGAGAAAGAGGTCAGAGCACAGGGTAGGGCAGTGTGAGCAGAACCAGCGGTGTCGTTTGACTTAGCAAACGAGGATCGGATGTCGTCGACCTTCTTTTCAAAATGGTTGACGAAGTCATCTGCAGAGAGGGAGGAGGGTGGGGGGGGAGGAGGATTCAGGAGGGAGGAGAAGGTGGCAGAGAGCTTCCTAGGGTTAGAGGCAGATGCTTGGAATTTAGAGTGGTAGAAAGTGGCTTTAGCAGCAGAGACAGAGGAGGAAAATGTAGAGAGGAGGGAGTGAAAGGATGCCAGGTCCGCAGGGAGGCGAGTTTTCCTCCATTTCCGCTCGGCTGCCCGGAGCCCTGTTCTGTGAGCTCGCAATGAGTCATCGAGCCACGGAGCGGGAGGGGAGGACCGAGCCGGCCTGGAGGATAGGGGACATAGAGAGTCAAAGGATGCAGAGAGGGAGGTGAGGAGGGTTGAGGAGGCAGAATCAGGAGATAGGTTGGAGAAGGTTTGAGCAGAGGGAAGAGATGATAGGATGAGTAGCGGGGGAGAGAGAGCGAAGGTTGGGACGGCGCGATACCATCCGAGTAGGGGCAGTGTGGGAGGTGTTGGATGAGAGCGAGAGGGAAAAGGATACAAGGTAGTGGTCGGAGACTTGGAGGGGAGTTGCAATGAGGTTAGTGGAAGAACAGCATCTAGTAAAGATGAGGTCGAGCGTATTGCCTGCCTTGTGAGTAGGGGGGGAAGGTGAGAGGGTGAGGTCAAAGGAGGAGAGAAATAGAAAGAAGGAGGCAGAGAGGAATGAGTCAAATTTAAAGTGTTCTGATTCTTTAACCTTCTCCAGAAGTGTCCACTTGTTCACTCCCCCTCATGTATAAGGGCACAAGGCGAGACCCAAATGCAGACACAGGAGGCAGACGGTAGAGCTCCGATATTTACTAGAACAAAGGGAGTGGGCAAAGTCAGGTCGGCGATAGCCGAGAGTTCATAAACCAGGTCAGTCCAAACAGTACCAGGCGATAGGCAGTCTCGAGGTCAGGCCAGGCAGGGGTCAGAAACCAGATCCAAGTCCAAAAACAGTGCAAGGGGATAGGCAGGCTGGTAGTCAGAACAGGCAGAGTGGTCAGGCAGGCTGGTAGTCAGAACAGGCAGAGTGGTCAGGCAGGCTGGTAGTCAGAACAGGCAGAGTGGTAAGGCAGGCTGGTAGTCAGAACAGGCAGAGTGGTCAGGCAGGCTGGTAGTCAGAACAGGCAGAGTGGTCAGGCAGGCTGGTAGTCAGAACAGGCAGAGTGGTCAGGCAGGCTGGTAGTCAGAACAGGCAGAGTGGTCAGGCAGGCTGGTAGTCAGAACAGGCAGAGTGGTCAGGCAGGCGGGTTCGGAGTCAGGACAGGAAAGGGTCGAAACCAGGAGGACTAGTAACAAACAGAGACTGGAGAAAAATTGGAGCAAGGAAAACCGCTGGTTGACTTGGCAAACAAGAAGAAGCTGGCACAGAGAGACAGGTAACACAGGGATATATACACCGGGGATAATAAGCGACACCTGGAGAGGGTGGAGACAATCACAAGGACAGATGAACCAGGTCAGGGTGTGACTTCATGCATTTAAAATGAAGGGACTGGTGCAAGTATGGCTGGATGGAGTTTCCACCATATTTCTTAGACCAGTCCATTCCTTTTAAACCCATGAGGAGGGGCATACCAGTCCACACTTTGGGTGAATGGTAGAGAATCAAAACGTAGTCATTGATTTTACTACCGAAGCAGACTGGAGTCAAACAAAAACCCCTCATTACCCGTCCAATCCCCTTGTTATTTCGACTCCTACCATTTGGACTCAATAAGCCTGGAAAGAGGAATACGACACAAATGTAATAATTTAAGCACTTTGGCCACCTTTTTTTGGAGAGCATGCCTCCAAAAATGAACACTCATCCAAAAATAGCGAGGTGGCCCAGTTGTGTTTGCATTTTACAGATTGTGATGCAATCCACTTTCCAATGCTTAATCTGCTTGTGAATTTAAATCCGCAATCCGCAGTTGAATCAAAACGGAGGGTACTCCCTGCCTCAGTTTTGGTAAAAAGCTGAGGGATGGGGCTAGAGAAATGTAACCACTCTCAAATTCAAAAACAGAGCTATGGATGCAAGGACTATGACATAGAAATGATAATTGTATGCATGTTTTGAGGCTATAATTGTAGTGTTTGTTTACATTTACTTGGATTACAAAAATTGGAGTAAAACAAGCCACATTCTGGATTCTGATTGAACTAAGCTCATATTCTTCAAGATTCAATTGGTACATTGATTTTGCAACTGCAGACTGCCCTCCTCAGGAGACAGTAACAAGGCCAAAGGGTATGAGAAGGAATCAAAAACAGGCCTGCTGTCTCCACTCTTTACTTTCCACAAAATGTATGCGCTCACTACTGTAAATCGCTCTGGGTAGAGTCTGCTAGATGACTAAAATGCTAAATGTAGGTAGGGCAGTGTGTGAAAGAGAGGGTCTGGAGAGGAGAAGAGAGGAGAGAGACTGCCAGGCCTGAAAACAAAGACCCGCCTTTGGAGCGCGTCATGCAGGCCGGAGCATTTGACAACAACCCAGCACATTGAGTAATTAGCCAATCATTTCTTACATGTGGCTGTCTCTCTGACGTCAATACCGTACCTTCCGAGATTTGTCTTCCCCCCCGTTGCAACTTTCATTGCGTAACACTGCTTTTGGCAGCTGCTCTGTGCATGGGTGTTACATGGGTTCAGGGCGGTGGGCGGTGGAGGGGGGGTTTAAATGGATGTGCCATAATGCGTAGCCTAGATTTGCAGGTTATTTGCCCGGTGGAAGCGGAGACAATAAAACAAATATGATCCATAAATGATCTTGTGTGTCAGGATGGCAGCACTGAAAAGCAAGTCTGGGTTGACTTTGCTCTATTGCTTTCAAGCTTTGGCGCTGATTTCATGTAAACCAGGAAGGGGGATTATCAGCAATCACTCTCACTCACTCAGGTTTTAGGAGGAGTTTGCAGAGGATTTACTTTCCCATCTGACGCCGCGTTGATTGCTGCGTTATCATTATTGTTATGTGCCTTGTGTATGCAGGCCTATGTGTATGTGTGCGGTCCTGTTTTTACACTGCTTGGGATGAAAGGCGACGGCATGGCAGTGAAAGATTGTCGACGTGATTAATGGCACCGTTTCAAAAATAGAACATACGCTATCATCATATGAACGTGAGTGTACCCGAACACTGTTTACATACTCCCTGAGTGGTCCGTGTGTAACCACGTTTCAAAACCACGGGGGTCCAAAACGTTGCTTTTGTCAAAACATACATATGTTTACTAAGCAATGAGTCAGTGTCCTGTGTTGATTCGGTATCATATGTATCCGCACTCTGTAAAAGTTGCAGAAGAATGATTGCCAGTGTGGGAATCTCTGATTTAGGCATGTGTGTTTGCTCTCCCTTGTCTATATGTGCCCAGAGCAGGGTTGGCTGGGTTTCTGCTTGAGCCCCGTGGGTGGATGTGTGGATGCATCGATACCATGCCGTCTGATGTCAACACGCTTTTTAGACCCTTTAATCCACTCGTGTGACGAGACAAAAGTCCTCCAGGTCAAGATTGTCATTTGGCACTTCTTAGGAAGCAGGCCACCAGAAACCAGATCGGGTGGTTTTTAACAGTCCAATGGCAATGTCAATATTGAGGACCAATTTGGTCATTGTGCGTCACAGGAACTTGACGTTAAAAGAGACATTTCGGGGAACACAAACATGTCTTAGATCTTCTCCTGAGGTGCAATGATAAAAAAGGTTGGCTGAAATCCACCCTCTATCAGTCGGAGAAGACTGAACTCACCCAATTCCTTAAAACAAACAATAATGTGCAAACCTTATTACTCCTCCCAAAGCCGCCTCATATCGCTGAACTCCGCGAGGAGAGGGGAATGTGGAAATGATAGAGCTGTCATGATGAGCTCTCTGGAAAGCAGACCATAGCCACGTTACTATCACGGAGTTGTTTTAATTATACGATTTGCTCTATGAAACAGAGCCTTTCCTCACTGGAGGAGAACTCAAAATGGTAATTAGGCAGATATAATTTGACAAGTGCTGGTGTTATAAAACACAGGGTAGGAGACCACTTGAATTTGCTCATATTTTAATGTCATCTCAGAATAGGAATTCTCGCTAAGATGTTCACATTATGGTGATGATGAGGACTCGGACATAAGACTACAGTGCAAAATGGTCTCAGCTAGGCTCTCAATAACAAGGCTCTCAAGTTGGTTCTCGATTAGTCGTGCCACAAAAAGCATCTTAGTTCACCCCATCCATGAAATTGTATTCATTGTGATCTACAAAACAAAAACGGAACCTAAATCCGCACTCCAACTCATGAGACACATGATACGTACATCTCCAGTTGACTATGTATGTGCTATTCGGGAGCTTAGGGAGAGACTGTGCTCACCCATTCAGGCTAAACTTTCCCTCTTTCCTCAAAGGGTCACGAAGCTAAAGGGATATTGATTTGTGCCCCCGATCACAGCCGCAGTTCAAAGAGCCATTCAACAAGGCCGTAGCAACACGGCATCCTGACACATTATGTGGTATTTTGAGCCATTTTGTCTTTTCAAAGAGCCGTCAAAGCCGTATTAAATGCCCTGAGCCGGCACCAAAGACACACACACACACACACACCCAGGCTCGAACGAAACAAAAGGAACATCTCGCTTCCACCACCAATTCCCTTCCCCTAAATACAATTAAAATCAACAGGCTTTCTTGCGTGCTCCGGAATCTATGCTCCATAGGGCCCAGAATAGCTTGTTTGTTTACCACAATCCCATTGACACAAGGAGCTTGATCGTAGCAGGCTCCGATGCTCAGGCTAACCTTCTTTCTCCCAGAGAAGAGTTCAGTCCTGCTTTCCCAGGGTACAGAGAGAGAGAGAGCCTGGGCGTGACAGCGCCTAGACTGGAGGTGGTGACCTTCCTAATGGGACAACTCTGGGAGGAGGATTTGATAGTCGGATATAACAGGACAGGAGAGAGAGGGGGACCAGAAGTAAAGACCAGAAACATGCACTCACATAGAAACAAACAGAAATACACACACACACACACCCATAAACACCAATTGGTACAGTCACGCATGCAACAATTTGTCTTACATTCCCCTCAGAGCCTGCGGTTTTAGACCCGGTATGACTGCTTCCCCACTCACGCCGGTGACGTCAACGGGGACCGAACTGAGAGGCCCCGGCGTAAGCCGAGGATGATAACTTGCATAGGTCATCACCGTTGTCATTTTTTCAAGGCATTACTTAGTTCAACAAGGGTATTGATCCTCCATGGATGTAATACTGTGGTGAAATGATGCTGGTGAAATGATTTTACAGATTAGATCATTCCCTTGGTGTTTTTGGGGGGCGGAGCATGGCTTTGGATTGCTCTAAACCATTCTACTAGGAATTCCCATGGACCCTTTTGACCAACACAATGTAAATGCATTAATATTAACCCTTTAGAACCCACAGCGGCCATCAACGGCCTTGTTTTTCTAACAATGATACAGTGTCTGTGTCAATATCGCAAAATGAACATATTCGCGTGGCTGTTGTCATCAACTAGACACCGGGCATGCTGTCATTTGACTTTATTTCACTCAAAATGATGACAGATACTGACTTTCCACTGTGAAAGAGGCTATATCTACAGCATGTTGGTCGGTGATACGGTTTCGGGCACGTCCTTGCACTTTGAAAAGCGATGATGTCGAGGTGAGTGAAATAAGTAAACAGCCGGTATATGTTTTGGTGTATTCGATGTTTGATGCTGTGAAACTTGGGCAATAGCTCTGACTAGCAAGTCCTGTCATGACTAATTGGTTGATACAGGCGAGCACATCAGCGGTGGAGCAGGAGTTCAAATGAATGCTCTCTGTCTCATGGAAATAGTTGCCGTGTTTAGCTGTGTACATACAGCAGTCAGCTAACTAGTTGGCTGTTTTGTCTGCTTTCTACTGATGTAATTCATATGGAAACGGCCCAAGCTGCTTGCTTTAACTCGATAGCTGTCTAGCTCGTCTGTCAGGCAAGAAGAGTAGTGTGTGGCGGTAAATTTAGACTGCGCTTGCGAAGCGTCAACCTCGGCTGTCACTTTCACAAGCTAGCCATACAGACAACCGGCTAACTAGCCACCGAAATTGAGATGAGAGCAATTTGTGTTTATCTGTCGGGCTTAGGTCATGGTTTTTCATGTTTGCAAGGTACAGATATGCATAGGCTATACAGTGCATTCAGAAAGTATACAGACCCCTTGACTTTTTCCCACATTTTGTTACATTACAGCCTTATTAAAAAAAGAAAAAGGAAATATCATATTCACATAAGTACTCAGACCCTTTACTCAGTACTTTGTTGAAGTACATTTGGCAGTGATTGCAGCCTCTAGTCTTCTTGGCTATGACGCTACAAGCTTGGCACACCTGTATTTGGGGAGTTTCTCCCATTCTTCTATGCAGATCCTCTCAAGTTCTGTCAGGTTGGATGGGGAGTGTCGCTGCAAAACTGATTTGTTTAACACGTTTTTGGTTACTACATCAATCCATATGTGTTACGTCATATTTTTGATGTCTTCACTATTATTCTACAATGTAGAAAATAGCAAAAAATAAAGAAAAACCCTGGAATGAGTAGGTGTGTCCAAAATTTGACTGATACCGTACATATGCAAACCATGAACTGAGAAACAATCTGGCCACTAAGGGCTTCATAAAATGATTTTGATTGATTGAAAGTGCTGTATACATGATGATGCTGTGTGTGTTTTAGAGAGAGCGAGAGAGAGAGAGCGAGAGAGAGAGAGCGAGAGAGAGAGAGCGAGAGAGAGAGAGCGAGAGAGAGAGAGCGAGAGAGAGAGAGCGAGAGAGAGAGAGCGAGAGTGCGAGAGCGCTAGAGCGAGAGCGCTAGAGCGAGAGAGAGCGAGAGTGAGGAGGCGTGTAACTATCACACAATTTATTATGGAAACCCCTAAGAGTTGATTATTAGGAAGAGAGTAGCTGTGTTCGAATACTTATACTAACCACACTAACCATACTATTTGTGACGTAAATCGAGTTTGTAGTATGCTTATTGGTCATAGTATGGATATAGTTAGTATGCCAAAAGTTCCCAGGTGTTGTACTACATTTTCGAAAATACGAAGTATACAAGCAGTGGACATTATTTAGGTCCTTTTAGGGCCCATAATGCAATTCTTCAGAAAACAAAAATTCATATATGAAGAAAATGGCTGGAGATATGCAGCCGAAGTCTGACGAAAGCATACACAAATTAATTGCTTTAACTAACTATGACACATCTTAAAAAATGTTGAGCAATGTTATTAAGTAATGACTTTTCAAATACGTTACTTAGGCTGACAAATTGTTAGCTACGCTAGCCTTACGAACCACATAGCATATCATTACAGCAGTTGCTTGTATGTTCCAGTATGTTACCTAGCTACCTAACGTTAGTTGGCTACTAATACCTCGAACTTGCCAGTATATTAACTATACCCTATCAAACTAACTACTCAATGTTTATATACTTGATTATTAACATCACTCTTAGCTTAGCTAAGTTGTATTGTTGCTGTGCATCCTTAATGGACATTGTTAATGAAGTTGTAAGATGTCTAGCTAGTAATTTCTTATCCTAACAAGCTAGCAAGAAGTTGCACAATTCAACTTCCGGTAGACAGGCAAAGCGCTAGTACACTCAACTGAAAGGATACGGGTCATTTACAGTATACTAAAATGAACTAATACTACATAGTATGTATCACAGCGCATGCTCATTAAGTATGTAGTATACAGTATGTTAGAAAGAGATGAAGGAAGAGAGAGACAGGGTGAGAGGGTGAGAGAGATGATGTTCCTGTATCCTATTTATCCCTCCCTCTGTTAAATCCAATCAAAACAAATGTTACCGGTGAAATACACATATTTAGATGTTATTCCAGGTTTAGCGAAATGCTTGTGTTCCTAGCTCCAACGGTGCAGTAATATCTCACAATTCACAACAATGCACACAAATCTAAAAGTAAACAAATGGAATTAAGAAATATATAAATATTAGGACGAGCAATGTCAGAGTGGCATTGACTAAAATACAGTAGAATAGAATACAGTATATACACATGAAATGAGTAAAGCTGTATGTTAACATTATTAAAAAGAGAATAGTGATGCATTATTAAAGTGACCAGTGATTCCATATATATGTATATAGGGCAGCAGCCTCTAAGGTGCAGGGTAGAGTAACCGGGTGGTAGCTGGCTAGTGATGGCTGTTTAACAGTCTGATGGCCTTGAGATAGAAGCTGTTTTTCAGTCTCTCGGTCCCAGCTTTGATGCACCTGTACTGACCTCGCCTTCTGGATGATAGCGGGGTGAACAGGCAGTGGCTCGGGTGGTTGGTGTCCTTGATTAACTTTTTGGCCTTCCTGTGACATCGTGGCTGTAGGTCTTACATGTCGTGGAGGACAGGCTGTGTGCCCCAAGTGATGTGTTGGGCAGACCGCTCCACCCTCTGGAAAGCCCTGCGGTTGCGGGCGGTGAGGTTGCCATACTGGGTGGTGATACAGCCTGACAGGATGCTCTCAATTGTGCATCTGTAAAAGTTTGTGAGGGTCTTAGGGGCCAAGACAAATTTCTTCAGTCTCCTGTGGTTGAAGAGGCACTGTTGTGCATTCTTCAACACACTGTCTAAGTGTGGATGGACCATTTCAGATCGTCAATAAAGGGTACGCAGAGGAACTTGAAGCTTTCCACTTTTTCCACTGCAGTCCCGTCAAAGTGGATAGGGAGAGTGCTCCCTCTGCTTTTTCCTGAAGTCCACGATCAGCGTTTTGTTGACATTGAGGGAGAGGTTATTTTACTGGCAACACTCCACCAGGGCCCTCACCTCCTCCCTGTAGGCTGTCTCGTCATTGTTGGTAATCAGGCCTACTATGGTTGTTTTCGTCTGCAAACTTGATGATTGAGTTGGAGGTGTGTGTGACCATGCAGTCATGGGTGAACAGGGACTACAGGAGGGGGCTGAATATGCACCCTTGTGGTGCCCCTGTGTTGAGGATCAGCAAAGTGGACGTGATGTTTCCTACCTTCACCACCTGGGATGGCCCGACAGGAAGTCCAGAACCCAGTTGCACAGGGTGGGGTTCAGACTCAGGGCCCAGAGCTTGATGATGAGCTTGGAGGGTACTATGGTGTTGAAGGCTGATCTGTAGTCAATGAATAGCATTCTTACATAGGTATTGCTCTTGACCAGGTGGGACAGGGCAGTGTGCTGTGCAATGGCGATTGTATCGTCTGTGGATCTATTTGGGAGGTAAGCACATTGAAGTGGGTCTAGGATGTCAGGTAAGGTAGAGGTGATATGGTCCTGAACTAGCCATGATGACAGAAGTGAATGCCATGGGGCTATAGTAATTTAGGTCAGATACCTTTGCTTTCATGGGTACAGGAACAATGGTGGACATCTTGAAGGAAGTGTGGACAGCAGACTGGGATAGGGAGAGATTTAATATGTCCGTAAAAACTCCAGCCAGCTGTTACTCACCTGCTCTGAGGACGCGGCTAGGGAAGCCGTCTGGGCCGGCAGCCTTGTGAGGGTTAACAAAATGAAATGTCTTACTCACGTCAGCCATGGAATATGAGAGCCCACAGTCCTTGGGAGCCGGCCGCGTCGTTCGCACTGTGTTATCCTCAAAGCGGGCGAAGAAGGTGTTTACCTCATCTGGGAGCAAGACGACGGTGTCCACGACGTGGCTGGTTTTCCCTTTGTTATCCGTGATCGTCTGTAGACCCTGCCATCTGACATCTGAGGCATTGAATTGCGACTCCACTTTGTCTCTGTACTAACGCTTTGCCTATTTGATTTCCTTACAGAGGGAATAGCTACACTGTTTGTATTCAATCATATTCCCAGTCACCTTGCCATGGTTAAATGCGGTGGTTCGCGGTTTCAGTTTAGCGTGAATGCTGCCATTTAGCCACAGTTGAATAGGTTTTAATAGTCACAGTGGGAACAACATCCCTTATACACTTCCTGATGAACTCTACCTGGAACATATCCCAGTCTGCGTGATCAAAACAATCTTGAAGCATGGATTCCAATTGGTCAGACCAGCGTTGAATAGACCTTAGCATGGGTACTTCCTGTTTGAATTTCTGCCTATAGGAAGGAAGGAGCAAAATGGGGTTGTGATCTTATTTGCCAAAGGGAGGGCGGGGGAGGGCCTTGTAGGCATCCCGGGGAGAGAGAATAGCAGTAGTTGAGTGTTTTCCCAGCGCGAGTACTATAGTCAATATTACTTCGGTAACGTTTCCTCAAATTTGCTTTGTTAAAATCCCCAGCTACAATAAATACGGCCTCAGGATACGTGGTTTCCAGTTTGCAGAAAGTCCAGTGTAGTTCCTTGAGGGCCGTCGTGGTATTGGCTTGAGGGGGAATAGACTGGGGCAAAAAGTATTTAGTCAGCCACAAATTGTGCAAGTTCTACCACTTAAAAAGATGAGAGGCCTGTAATTTTAATCATAGGTTCACTTCAACTATGACAGACAAAATGAGAAAAGAAATCCAGAAAATCACGTTGTAGGATTTTTAATTAATTTATTTGCAAATTATAAGTATAATATAATATACTTGGAACATTTTGATTGAGCAATTTAGTCAAATGTACTAAAATGTAAATACTCTAGGGTGTTGTGTTAATCGTTTTTGATAGTGTCTTCACACAATGGAAGACAACATTTGTGTTATTCCTATTGACATGAATGTGGTGCTCTTTAAAACTAACTTGTAATTGTCATTTGTTCTTTGATCTATGTCTGTTTGAAATGTGTGAGAAAATGAGCTTTATCTTGAACATTCTCAGTAATCTATTTGTATTTTGTATTTATTAAGGATCACCATTAGCTACTCCCGAGGCAGCAGCTACTCTTCCTGGGGCCAGCAACATTTTAAAAACCTTACAATACATTCATTACAGAATTCACAACACACTAAAGGGGCTAAAGGGTTAAAACATGCAAATGACGCACAAACTCAAACCAATCGCAACAGAGGGGTAAACTACAAAGCAGGATCAATGACTTAAGAGGTGGTCTGTTGTGTACAGTCGACAGCTGCTATATCGTGGAGGGTCATCGAGATGTGTAGTACTTAGGTACGGGATACTGGGCTGAAGAGGGGCACTCTATTAGAGCGGTAAGTATGGTCAGATCAGTGAGAAGGAGGCTCAACAATTGCCCTCTGAGCAGGTTTGTGAGTGTGTGCTTTTGTTTGGGAGTCTATGTGTGTGTCTGAGTGAGTGAGTGAGTGAGTGAGTGAGTGAGTGAGTGAGTGAGTGAGTGAGTGAGTGAGTGAGTGAGTGAGTGAGTGAGTGAGAGAGAGAGAGAGAGAGAGAGAGAGAGAGAGAGAGAGAGAGAGAGAGAGAGAGAGAGAGAGAGAGAGAGAGAGAGAGAGAGAGAGAGAGAGAGAGAGAGAGAGAGAGAGAGAGAGAGAGAGAGAGAGAGAGAGAGAGAGAGAGAGAGAGAGAGAGAGAGAGAGAGAGAGAGAGAGAGAGAGAGAGAGAGAGAGAGAGAGAGAGAAATCCTTGTGTGTCTATAAATAGCTGCATTTCACCCGCCACTGCTCCAGCAACCGGGGCAGCTCTCAGCAAGCCCTCTCTCGTTCACTCTCTCCCATTCTGCCCCGCTTCTATCTCCAGTCAGTCTACACTTAAACCTTTCAGGCCTGGTCTGCTCTCACAGGAAGGGGCTCTACCACCACAGTGAAGTTGCTATAGGTTCATCAAGAAGGAGGGGTCTGGGACGAAGAGGGGATGGCCACAGGGATGGTTTCGTGGCTATGGTTGGTAGCCAATGGGGTGGTTAATAAGGTAGTTAGCGATGGAGTGTCGCTAGCTCTGTCTGTGGCCCTGGGGGTCAGGTGGTCCATTCTCATCAGGTTAAATTGTAGTGTGTGTGGTGGTGGTGGGGGGGGGGGTAAACATGGTAGAAGAACATGTTGCGTGTTGCCAGTTCTAGTATCTATCTCAATTTGACCAAAAACAGTGATGTGTGTGTGTAGTCAGAGCTAAAAACATGTCAACACATGCATGTGAATGTAATTGGGGAAAAAGTGAGCAAGAGAGACAAAGAGAAATGAACTCAAACAACTACATTTCCCCTTCAGTCGAGTCATTCATCAACCCACTGCTTGAGTACCCTCCCAGACACCAGTGTTGAGAACCCCCCCAGACACCAGTGTTGGCACGAGGTTAGTGGACCCACGGTCTCCCCAAAGTGACGTTTCTCATTAGCCGGTACCACGTCCGCTAGAGCAACCCCCGTTAGCTCATTTATTTAGCTAGGGTCTAACATGAGACTGTGGGCGGTTGACAAACCCCCCCTCGCGTGGCTCAAGTCTGACGTGTTGCCTCATTGTACAATATGTAAACATTTAAAATGTTTCTCCTTGGACACGTTCTGCTAGTATCTGCCCATTTCACTCTGTCAAAATATTTTCTCTTATTTTGTGCCAACTGGACACAACCCAGCTGTGTATGACTTCACACCATGTCGGTCAAGAGAAGTCAAGTTTCTCCGTTTCTCTGGGTTACTGTAGTTGCTCTTATTTCAGAACTGCCTGAGATCAGCTAAGATGTCTCCCTTTTTTACTTTGTCTATGCAAAAGTGCACATTATGCCAAAGACAGTGACATGACTGCATCTCTATGTTTATGAATGACGGCCCAAGTCCCGGGAAATTGGGGGGGGGGGGGGGGGGGTTGTTCTCTAGCTAAACGGGACTTGTAAAGCCATTTTTCTATCTCAGGTGAAACTATTCCCGACAACCCTATTGATTTGCACCAGTGGTTGTGAGAAGACAAAATGTCCACTGGACATAATTCTGAACTTGTCCAAAAAAGTCCCTGAATGACCTTGGGGGGGAAAAACAAGCCATTAGATCAGGTATATCTAAACATACCATGAGGGGAGCACAAGATGTAGACTATATGCAAACTTCCTACTAAGAATTCAGCATTAGGCGTCAACAATCCAAACCCCTGAATCCTTGCTTCTCTGAACTTGGAGGCGCTGTTCGCTGCTCTCTTTTACTGCTAAGCAGGTAAAACTTAGCATGTGGCATCTTTATAACGTCCTCTTCTGGTTTGCAAATCGTTTTTCTGGTTGGGAAGATCTTGTTTGGTTGAGAAGACGTCATAAAGACCATTTCAATCTGTTTCTGTCTGCTGGGAACCATGGCAACAAGTCAAAAGGCAGTTCCAGAAAAACGTAGCCTTGGGGATGGTAGCTGAGCAATGAGCATCATCGCTGACGTCCGAGGTGGCCTGTTTGTTTGTTTGGATGATGCACGTCCCAGATTAAAATACGTCACAATCCATGGGAGAGATGATAAGAGATAATCTGGTAAAGAGCAACAATAACCGAGGCTGAACCAGCTGTCTTACGCAGATTGACAGAGGGAAGGCCTGAGCGAAGAGCTGACCCCAGGCTGAACTCAGGGCAGTATATTACCGGCAGGACAGGCAGAGACTTGGGCAGCTAAAATGTGTCAGTGCTCAATGTGGACTAATCCAAAGGCTTGGCCAAATGGGGTCAGGGTCCTGAAATGGTCCCCCGGTTCAGTCACTGTGACTACACTTGTCATAAAAAGGCCTGGTTTTCTTTACGCTGGCAGGGAACTGATTGATTATTGCCACGGATTGGCCAATGCACTAAAATACATAGTCATGGATTTAAAGATGTGTAAGTCTTTTTAGGCTATATAATTATATGCTACAGAACTGGAAGAATATATAGAAAGACCATATGACATGAAAACCCTTTCACATCCTCATGGCACACCAAAAGGCCTTCATCAGCTTAGGGCTCATATCATGCAGTACCACGGTTAGTTAAGTGGATCAGAACGAGGCTTAGTGGCAGTACTCTCATTAACATTGTCCCTCTCTGGCATCTCACCATCAGGTAACACTAATGGGGCTTGGAGATCACTTTAACAAGAGAGAGCGAGTGAGAGAGAGAGAGTATTGTTTTGTCAAACTTTTGTGAGTGCAATGTTAACGGTTCATTTCTGATGATCTATTTCACTTGCTTTGGTAATGTAAACATTTGTTTCCCATGCCAATAAAGCCCTTTGAATTCAAAGGTCACAAGACAACAGTGGCGCTCCCATGGACAAAGGGCATCCGCTGAAGTGGGTCCTGATTTGCACTTTTCGCACCAAAGTACGTTCATCTCTAGGAGACAGAACGCGTCTCCTTCCTGAGCGGTATGACGGCTGCATGGTCCCATGGTGTTTATACTTGCATACTATTGTTTGTACAGATGAACGCGGTACCTCAGGCTCTCATGGATGAACCAGACATGTGGAGGTCTACAATTTCTTTTCTGAGGTCTTGGCTGATTTCTTTTGAGTGATGATGTCAAGCAAAGAGGCACTGAGTTTGTAGGAAGGCCTTGAAATACATCCACAGGTACACCTCCACAATTGACTCAAATGATGTCAATTAGCCAATAAGAAGCTTCTAAAGCCATGACATAATTTTCTTGAATTTTCCAAGCTGTTTAAAGGCACAGTCAACTCAGTGTATGTAAACTTCTGATCCACTGGAATTGTGATACAGTGAATTATAAGTGAAATAATCTGCCTGTAAACAGTTGTTGTGCACAAAGTAGTCATGCACAAAGTAGATGTCCCAACCGACTTGCCAAAACTATAGTTTGTTAACAATAAATGTATGGAGAGGTTGAAAAACGGGTTTTAATGACTCCAACCTAAGTGTATGTAAACTTCCGACTTCAACTGTGTATACACACACATGAAAATCATGCTTTTGATTGCACTGGGACTTTAATTGTAAACTTCACTTTTGGCAAAGCAGTGCTTTGAGTTTTCGCTAAATTCATTAAAAAGACAATATGCCTGCTTGTTTTATCCTCCAAAGAGATTAGCTGACTGGAATATTATGGAAAACTGTGGGAGGGACAATTACTAAGCAGTATAATCTCAACTCCACAGTCAGCTCCATTGTTCTCCAAAGGACGCAAGTATGGCCCCCAGAGGTTTTGTTTAGTGTGGTCCCACTCGTATTATGACTTCATATGCATCTTTCTATCAAGGATTTTTTTCCCACAGCAGAGGATATATGAGAACCAAAATATTTTCGTGATGTTGAAATGCATCGACTCAAGATATGAGGGAACGCTATTTTTTATCCCTCAAGCAAATAGATTGATAAATGTTAAGAAACTAAACGTGAGGCATCCAGAAAAGTTATTATGCCCCCAAAAAATAGCACCAAAATAAGGCTCAACGTTCAATTCCGGAAGTCACCTCCTTGCTTAACTTCAATAATATTGAAGCAGCTTGTTAAACCTCTCCACTGAATTATATCAATTAACATCATGGAGCATTTTCTTTGGCCCTTGCCCCGGTGAATGACGACTCCTCTGGGATGGGTGGCGGAGGTTAAGCCCCTCTTTGAAGATTACGCTTCGCTTTCCAGTCGCCTGGTCCAGAGACTCGCCAGCCACTGTAATCCACCGCTGCAGACATTTGATAGCTCCCAGAGCAAGTCATTATTACAGCTGCTGGTTAAAAAGAAAGAAAAGAGAAAGATAGGGAGTTAGAGTGAGTGACAGAGAGATTAACACGTGAAGAGAAATGGAGAAAGGTGATGGCGTATTGAGGGGGGTTAAGGAGCAGAAACCTAATTAGGGTGACCCAGTGAGATGGATTAACTGTTTGTCTCTTGGGGATGAAGAGGAGAAATATGATTTTGAAAAGACATCAAACTGATGTAAACTTTCTCTGGGTTACTATGGGTAACTACTTTACATCTACACCATGGATGGGCATCTTTGGGGATCACAAAAATACAGAACTCATCATGAGGGGCTGCAGTGGCTCGCGGGTCTCCGTATCCACTTCCACCCCGGGGGGGTAACTCGACCATGCTGGACGCTAGAATGACTAACCAATATTTTAAAAATGTAGCTGACACGGGCTAATTGAGTGACAACTGATGCACAACCAAATTTTGCAATTGCACCTCGTTTGTTATATTATTCTAACTCTCAAAAGTTAATTGAGACCCTGACTGTTAAAAAAAAAATATTTAAATGTTTTATAAAAAAATGGTATTTGTCCACTGCTCTACAAAAGCTCTCGCCCGTCCCTGATCTACACTACCATATTGTAAGCTACTGTCTCAAAATGAATAACAATATACCACAACAATAGCCGGTGTGCAAAACATTGGGAACGCCTTCCTAATAATGAGTTACACACCCCTTTTCCCTCAGAACAGCCTCGGGCATAGACTACAAGGTGTCGAAAGCGTTCCACGGGGATACTGGTCTGTTGACTCCAATGCTTCACACAGTTGTGTCATGTTGGCTGGATGTCCTTTGGGTGGTGAACCATTCTTGATACACGCAGCAAACTGTTGAGCGAGAAAAATCCAGCAGCGTTGTAGTTCTTGACACACTCAAACCGGTGCGCCTGGCACCTACTACCATACCCAATTCGAACGCACTGATATCGTGTGTCTTGCCCATTCACCCGCAATGGCACACATACACAATCAATGTCTCAATTATCTCAAGGCTTAAAAATCCCTCTTTATCCTGTCATCTCCCCTTCATCTACACTGATTGACGTGGATTTCACAGGTGACATTAATAAGGAATCATAGCTTTCACCTGAATTCACATGGTCAGTCTATGTCACTGAAAGAGCAGTTGTTCGTAATGTTTTGTTCACGCAGTGTATATCACATATGGTTGGTGGTGTCATAATTGGGGAGAACAGGCTTGTGGTAATGGCTGGAGCAGAATGGGTGGATAGGTATCAAATACATCAAACACAATGTTTCCAAAAACCAGGCCATGAGGTCGAAGGAATTGTCCGTAGAGCTTAGAGACAGGATTGTGTTGAGGCACAGATCTGGGGAAGTGGCCAAGCCAGAACCCGGACTTGAACCCGATCGAACATCTCTGGAGAGACTTGAAAATAGCTATGCAGCGACGCTGCACATCCAACCTGACAGAGCTTAAAAGGATCTGCAGAGAAGAATGGGCGAAACTCCCCAAATACAGGTGTGCCAAGCTTGTAGCGTCATACCCAAGAAGACTAAAGGCTGTAATCGCTAAAAACATGTTTTCACTTTGTAATTATGGGGTATCGTGTGTAGATTGAATGATTTCATATATTTTAGAATAAGGCTGTAACATAAAAGAAAAGGGGTTTGAATACTTTCCAAATGCACTGTATCAGCTGTGTCTTTGCCAAAACCTTTCCATAGGTAAAAATTAGCCTCACCATCTCCATAACAATTTCACTCTGACAACGGACACCGTTTCGTCACCCATACCCCCTTTTTTTGTATTTGACCAAAGCATAACAAAAACGCAAAAAAAAGCAACACTTGACTTTCTCTGTGGTTTTTGTGAGCAAATGCAATTTGAAAAGAAAAGCAATTTGTAAAGCACAATCTAAAGTTCAAGTATCTTCTTAATGTCATAAAGGGAACTAACAGTGTTGTGACATCACCAAATCATGCTGCTCAAAATGATACCGGTCTTGTGGTGACCGTGGTTGTTCCCCTAAGTTATTAAAACACTGAAGGTAAAGTATCAAAGTCCAATAAGAAAGATTATAAACCAACTGGTAATTAAGTAGAAGCATTCCCTTGTGTTTAATATTGCCGAGTGAGATAACAGAAGGGGGTGTTTGCTGCCCGTTGTTCACACTCCTGTTTCCTGTAAGAAGATTAGTCGTCCTTCAAAGTCTCAATCATTTTCTCTCTGATATGGAATCATCTCGGGATAAATCTGCACTTAGCCTTGCACTTTCCACAAACTTGACATGAATTATTTACAACCATCTGCCACAGAATGAGAGTTAGAACAGGTCTCAAGGGGCTTAATGAACCATCATTCTCTTATCCCCCAAGCGGACTCTTCTACAGTGTACTCTCTCCGAAAGACCTGGACACCCTTTGCTGGTGGGTAGCAGGTGGAACATTGAGTTTGATTTATTTATTTTATTTCAGTGTCATACACCAGTTGGTGCCCAGCCCATATGAGCTTATAACATATGGCATTGGTAGTAGAAGAGGGATCCTACACAAAGGGAAGAGGCAATGTTATTTGGGGTAATAACAGTACAGCTACTTCACAATGTATCAACACCCAATCATACCAGCATGCTCATACCTCATCGTGAGTAGGGCTGCGAGGGCCTTTAACTAGGGCTGGTGTTGGCCTCTTTTCTTAGCACGGCCCCCTCTCAGTGTTTGTGTTCCAGTCAGGGGAGTCTCCCTTCATGACGATTTATTGACACTAGATCCCTCCAGCTTGGCTGCCAGCAATTACTCGCGGCGGGAGAGTGGAGAGTAGAGAGAGTTGGGCCTGGCTCAGACATGTGCGTCTGTGTGTGCATGCTGGCTCGACTTGAGTTAACTTGACCTTGCCAGGGCTGCAACCAGTTACGACACACCAAGCAAAATGACATGTCACCCAGTCAGGCATAGCCACCCAAGTCTAAAACGGACAAAGGCCCTCAGTGGAGACTGGTGCAGTTGACGATGTAGATTTTTTTTTTTGCGATTTCAGACCAACATAGGACTTTTCCAGAAGTGGAAAACGATTCACTCTAAAGAAGTGGACAAGGTTTCCACATTCTCTCGAGCAGACCAGTGAATCCTCTTGGCTCCTAGGGGAAACAACCTGTCGACTAAGGAATGGTTGTTCAAATCAAAGACCATCCTGGTAACCTTAGGAATAGTTATGTGACACTTCATCCAAAATTCAATAATGTCAGCAAAGACCTGCATTCTAATGGGTCAAACAGTAGTCAGAGGTCTGTGGAGAATGGACTGTGTTGTCCAATTCGATCTCATTGCTGTGCTAACCTGTATTGGTCAAAGGGAACATCCACAGCAGTTCAAAGCTGACCCATTGTTGTAGGGAATGGATAACCTGTTCGGTATGAGGTTTTATACCTGATCCGGGCTCCGAACTGTCAATATTTAGTCACATTTTGCCACCCTTTGACTTGACTGTGCGAGTTACATTTTTGAATGGTCGCATCAGTGCAAGCTGCACATTCTACATGGTCACCTCACTCAAAATATCCTATTTTTCAGGAGGCTAAGAACATGATTTGGTCAAACAGTAGGCTAAAGTGCATTATAGAGGTTGACCGATTAAAATCGGCATGGCCAATTAATTAGGGCCAATTTCAAGTTTTCATAACAATTGGTAATCAGCATTTTTAGACGCCGATTACATTGCATTCCACGAGGAAACTGCGAGGCAGGCTGACCACCTGTTACGCGAGTGCAGCAAGGAGCCAAGGTAAGTTTCTAGCTAGCATTAAAAAACCTTATAAAAAACAATCTTCACATAATCACTAGTTAGCTAAACATGGTTGATGATATTACTAGCTTAACTAGCTTGTCCTGCATTGCATATACTCAATGCGGTGCTCGTTAATTTATCATCGAATCACAGCCTACTTCACCAAACGGGGGATGATTTAACAAATGCGCTTTAGCGAAAAAAGCACAATCGTTGCATGAATGTACCTAACCATAAACATCAATGTCTTTCTTACAATCAATACACAGAAGTATATATTTTTTAAACCTGCAAATTTAGTTAAAATAAATTCATGTTAGCAAGCAATATTAACTAGGGAAATTATGTTACTTCTCCTGCGTTCATTGCACGCAGAGTCAGGATACATGCAACAGTTTCGGCTGCCTGTCTCTGTCATGTATTGTATTGTCATGTCTTGTCCCTGTGCTTTCTCTTCTCTTCGTTTCCCCCTGCTGGTCTTATTAGGTTTCTTTCTCTCTCTCTATTCCTCTCTCTCTCTATCGTTCCGTTCCTGCTCCCAGCTGTTCCTCATTCTCCTAACGACCTCGTTTACTCTTTCACACCTGTCCCCTATTTTGCCCTCTGATTAAGTCTCTATTTCTCTCTCTGTTTCTGCTTCTGTCCTTGTCGGATTCTTGTTTGCCGTTTGCTGTACCCTTGTTCCGTTCTGTTGTATTCTGCCTCGTCTTCAGATACTGCGTGTGAGCAGGTGTCTCTATCCTCTACGGCCCGCGCCTACCCGAAGGGACCTGCAGTCTGTTGCCGCAAGCCCTGCAACTCTCCCCAACTAAGAGGATTTATGTTTTCCCTGTTTGGACATTTCCTGTTAAGGATTGAGGATTATGTTTTCTCTGTTTGGACTTTAATAAACTCAGTTTCTGTTAAGTCGCTTTTGGGTCCTCACTCACCTGCATAACAGTCTCGTTGCGAACTAATTTGCCAGAATTTTACATAATTATGACATAACATTGAAGGTTGTGAAATGTAACAGCAATATTTAGACTCAGGGTTACCACCCGTTCGATAAAATACAGAACGGTTCCGTATTTTACTGAAAGAATAAATGTTTAGTTTTTTAAATGACAGTTTCTGAATTATTATTATTTTTTAACTTTTATTTAACTAGGCAGGTCAGTTAAGACAAAATTCTGATTTTCAATGACAGTGGGTTAACTGCGTTTGTAACGAAATTCATCTTCTTCAGAGGAGGAGTAACACGGATCAGACCAATGTGCAGTGTGGTAAGTGTCCATAATGATATACACTGCTCAAAAAAATAAAGGGAACACTTAATGAACATAATGTCACTCCAAGTCAATCACACTTCTGTGAAATAAGAGCGTCTGCTAAATGACTTAAATGTAAATGTAAATGTAAATCAAACTGTCCACTTAGGAAGCAACACTGATTGACAATCAATTTCACATGCTGTTGTACAAATGGAATAGACAACAGGTGGAAATTATACGCAATTAGCAAGACACCCCCAATAAAGGAGTGGTTCTGCAGGGGGGACCACAGACCACTTCTCAGTTCCTATGCTTCCTGGCTGATGTTTTGGTCACTTTTGAATGCTGCCGATGCTTTCACTCTAGTGGTAGCATGAGACGGAGTCTACAACCCACACAAGTGGCTCAGGTAGTGCAGCTCATCCAGGATGGCACATCAATGTGAGCTGTGGCAAGAAGGTTTGCTGTGTCTGTCAGCATAGTGTCCAGAGCATGTAGGCGCTACCAGGAGACAGGCCAGTACATCAAGAGACGTGGAGGAGGCCATAAGAGGGCAGCAACCCAGCAGCAGGACCGCTACCTCCACCTTTGTGCAAGGAGGAGCAGGAGGAGCACTGCCAGAGCCCTGCAAAATTACCTCCAGCAGGCCACAAATGTGCATGTATCTGCTCAAACGTTCAGAAACAGACACCATGAGGGCCCGACGTCCACAGGTGGGGGTTGTGCTTACAGCCCAACACCGTGCAGGATGTTTGGCATTTGCCAGAGAACACCAAGATTGGCAAATTTGCCACTGGCGCCCTGTGCTCTTCACAGATGAAAGCAGGTTCACACTGAGCACGTGACAGATGTGACAGAGTCTGGAGACGCCGTGGAGAACGTCCTGCAACATCCTCCAGCATGACCGGTTTGGCAGTGGGTCAGCATGGTGTGGGGTGTCATTTCTTTGGGGGGTCGCACAGCCCTCCATGTGCTCGCCAGAGGTAGCCTAGCTGCCATTAGGTACCGAGATGAGATCCTCAGACCCCTTGTGAGACCATATTCTGGTGCGGTTGGCCCTGGGTTCCTCCTAATGCAAGGCAATGCTAGACCTCATGTGGCTGGAGTGTGTCAGCAGTTCCTGCAAGAGGAAGGCATTGATGCTATGGACTGGCCGGTCCGTTCCCCAGACCTGAATCCAATTGAGCACATCTGGGACATCATGTCTCGCTCCATCCACCAACGCCACGTTGCACCACAGACTGTCCAGGAGTTGGTGGATTCTTTAGTCGAGGTCTGGGAGGAGATCCCTCAGGAGACTATCTGCCACCTCATCAGGAGCATGCCCAGGCGTTGTAGGGAGGTCATACAGGCACGTGGAGGCCACACACACTACTGAGCCTAATTTGGACTTGTTTTAAGGACATTACATTAAAGTTGGATCAGCCTGTAGTGTGGTTTTCCCCTTTAATTTTGAGTGTGACTCCAAATCCATACCTCCATGGGTTGATACATTTGATTTCCATTGATCATTTTTGTGTGATTTTGTTGTCAGCACATTCAACTATGGAAAGAAAAAAGTATTTAATAAGAATATTAAATTCATTCAGATCTTGGATGTGTTATTTTAGTGTTCCCTTTATTTTTTGAGCAGTGTATTTAATAAATCAACAGAACACTGAACAAAATTACAAACAAACAAAGGAAACAGTCCCGTATGGTGAAAACACTAACATAGGATACAACCACCCACAATACACAATAGAAAACAGGCTACCTAAATATGGCTCCCAATCAGAGACAACGACTGACACCTGCCTCTGATTGAGAACCATACTCGGCCAAACACATAGAAATATAACAACAGAACAAAACATAGAATGCCCACACCAACTCACGCCCTGACCAACTAAAATAAAGACATAAAAAAGGAACTAAGGTCACCTTATCAGCTCGGGGATTCAATCTTGCAACCTTTTGGTTACAAGTCCAACGCTCTAACCGCTAGGCTACCTGCCGCCCCAAAATTTGACCATATTAATGACCAAAAGCTCGTATTTCTGTGTGTTTATTATGATTAAGTCTATGATTTGATAGAGCAGTCTGACTGAGCGGTGGTAGGCAGCAGCAGGCTCGTAAGCATTCATTCAAACTTTACTGCGTTTGCCAGCAGCTCTTAGCAATGTTTGAATCACAGTTCTGTTTATGACTGGATGCAATGTTCAGACATTCAGAAGTATCTACAGCATAACACAATCATCGAAATCGGAAAAATGTAGGCTACATTTGTCCTAGCGCTAACTGAGGAAAGATTGACTTAACACAAGCGGACATATTTGAATTACTCTCGCTGACAAACTGCAATATGAATTAGCTAATAGAAATGACTATTTATAATTAGTCACATCACGGGTGTGCTCACCATTGATCGAAATAATTGAGTAAAACACTCTCTAGAAATCTAAAGTACTCCGAAGATGGGTAGTGCTGAAGATGGCGTGCTGCCAAGCTTTTTTCTCCTCACAGAAACCAAAGATAAGAGGAGACAAGATGAGTTTGGTGTGTTTATAGTATGCATGTTGGGGGGAGGTGTCGTCTACCTATCGTTCACATCCCACCATTCATTTCTGGAAGTCCTCAAAAAATGAGTGAACCCTTACTCACCTCATTCTGTTATAACAGCTTTGGTACAACAGACGATTACGTGAAACCCAGAATGCATTGTATGTCAACAAACATGGCTACACAGCTGGAATTAGCTTAGCTCATAATCAGTACAACCTTCAAAAAAGTATTTTACACACATAATATGTGCCCATTTACAATCTTGCAATCTATGCAAGAATCTGGGTGCGTGCCGGCAGTCAATCACGTAACCTCTCACTCCCACTCTGAGCCATTCAGTGTTGTTGTTTATGTATGTAGCTAGTGAGCTAAGCTGTAGCATTAGCAATGTTTTTCAAAAGGAGACAACTCACAAATGTGGAAATTCTGGAGATTTTAAAAAAAATCTGACAATAAGTCTGATTATGAAAGTCAGGAATCAGATTCTGACAGTGAAGACCTGCCCCCCAACCTTGTAGCCATTGAGAAGCCTGAATCTGAGGATTCCTGACAAAGTCCCAGGTCCCTTTGAAGATGCTGGTGGTGATGGAGGCAGACCGACAGTGGATGAAGTCCAGGAGTTCTGTGGTAGCTGAAAGGCCGCCAGCCATTTCACCCCTCCTGGCCCTGCTGTTTGCTTTGATGAGTCCCAGTCTGGAGTGCAACGCCCCTTGCCATTTTCATCTGAGGCAGAGTGCTTAAAGTTGTTTCTGACAGAGGAGCTGGTGGGAGATTTAGTAGAGGAGACCAATCGCTATGCCTTAGAGCTACAGGAGAAGAGAGCCAGGAGTGGGGGGTAAACTCGCTAAATGGGTGACAACCACAATTAGTGAAATGTATACCTTCCTGGTGACAGTCCTTCTCATGTGGATAGTAATGAAGAACTCCCTTAGAGAATACTGGAGTACAGATCCTATGTTTGCAACTCCCTTCTTTGCCACCCTTTTTTCCCAAGACCCAAGATCAACAATGCTACTGCCATCCTAAATGACCCGTTATACAAAATAAGAAATGTCAACAGATGGCAGTAAAGTGGCATTACAAACGAGACATCCATGTCCTCTCCACTGTCCAAACAGCAACCATGTCGGCCACAGGGAAGGTGGACCACCTGATGGGAGAGAGAAAAATCAAACCAGACTGCGTGCTTGACTATAACCTCAATGGGGGCAGTGAATAAGGTGGACATGATAAACAGCTTTGTGGAATGAACTCAGAAAATGACCAAGTGGAATAAGAAGATATTTTTCCAGGGTAGCTTCAAAATACAACAAGCCAATACTTCTCTGACGAAATTAGCATTGTTTTACAGAGCTAATAGAATAATGTAGCTAGCTACTTAAGCACGATTGAATATAACACCATAAAGGTTATGAAATGAGTAACGTTACCCTGGTTACCACAGTTATAAGGAATATACACAGATATATTATGCTCCATACACACAGTGAGATACAGTAGAAACAGTATAACATGACATACAGAAACTATTATAACGTTATAAGGCACTTACTTTGATAGAAACGCACACATTTCCAATGTTATTATTGATAACGAAAACAACAATGAATGCAATGCAGGCAAAGAGATGGAAAATGTGGAACATGTGTGTGCAGGACGAGAGAAGGGCAAATGTCTGCAGACTTGAACTGCACAAACAATTGGGAAGTGTTTGGGGAATTTTGTCCGGGTCAGAAATGTAAAAGAAATGTATTGGTCTGCAAAAGTTAAAATTGCTACTTTTATGGGAATGAATGAGGCGGAACACACCTCAATTCAAATTGTTCTTTGAAAATAAAAAACTCGTTAGAAAATCATTTGAAATGACAAGTTGAAAACGGCCAATAAATAAAAACAAGCTGCGTGCCTTGGTTTGCGGGCAGTGTGGATTAAATGTACTGTTACGTAACAATCACATTCTGGAATGGAGAGAACGTTCTAACATCACATGCATAAAAAAACTCACGCTGGGACGACCGTTAGAAATATTTGGAACTCACGCATGAAAGGGTTAATACCAAACTTGTTTGCTATCTGTAAATACAAACAAAATTGTTAAATTATGAGCCTAGTTGATTTAGCCAGGGAAAAAGCCAGGAACCTTCCCACATGTTTGGCTGAGATAATGAATGGGCTGGACATGCCGAGAGATTAGTTTGGATTGGTCTACCATGTAGCATGCTTCTCTCTATAACATGAGCTATTCAGTATGTGTAGGTAATGCTTTCTAACACCGCTTTTTTATATTGAGAAGAGCTGCAAACGTGTTGCTAATAATCTCCTCTTTCTGGAAAACCGAATTCTGGCGTTGTATAAATCAAATCAAACTTTATTGGTCACAGACATGGTTAGCAGATGTTAACGTGAGTGTAGAAAAATGCTTGTGCTTCTACAGTTGAAGTCGGAAGTTTACATACACCTTAGCAATTAGATTTAAACTCAGTTTTTCACAATTCCTGACATTTAACTTAATCCAGGTCAGTTAGGATCACCACTTAATTTTAAGAATGTGAAATGTCAGAATAAGAGTAGAGAGAATGATTTATTTCAGCTTTTATTTATTTCATCATATTCCCAGCAGGTCAGAAGTTAACATACACTCAATTAGTATTTGGTAGCATTGCCTTTAAATTATTTAACTTGGGTCAAACGTTTTGGGTAGCCTTCCACAAGCTTTCCACAATAAATTGGGTGAATTTTGGCCCATTTCTCGTGACAGAGCTGGTGTAACTGAGTCAGGTTTGTAGGCCTCCTTGCTCGCACAGTTCTGCCCACAAATTCTCTATGGGATTGAGGTAAGGGCTTTGTGATGGCTACTTGTTGTTCTTAACCTATTGTGACTTTTCATTTTTGGAGAAAAAAACGTTCCCTTAGAAAACGGGATATTTTGTCAGGACAAGATGCTAGAATATGCATATAATTGACAGCTTAGGATAGAAAACACTCTAAAGTTTCCAAAACTGTAAAAACTATTGTCTGTGAGTATAACAGAACTGATGTTGCAGGCGAAAGCCTGAGAAAAATCCAATCCGGAAGTGCCTCATGTTTTGAAAGCTGATAACTACCTTATACACACAAATGTAAAAGGGGTGAATGATAATATGTACATACAGTGGGGAGAACAAGTATTTGATACACTGCCGATTTTGCAGGTTTTCAACTGTGAGAGACGGAATCTAAAACAAAAATCCAGAAAATCACATTGTATGATTTTTAAGTAATTAATTTGCATTTTATTGCATGACATAAGTATTTGATACAGAAAAGCAGAAATTAATATTTGGTACAGAAACCTTTGGTTACAATTACAGAGATCATATGTTTCCTGTAGTTCTTGACCAGGTTTGCACACACTGCAGCAGGGATTTTGGCCCACTCCTCCATACAGACCTGCTCTTACTGAGGGAAGGAGGTTGTTGGCCAAGATCTCGTGATACATGGCCCCGTCCATCCTCCCCTCAATACAGTGCAGTCATCCTGTCCCCTTTGCAGAAAAGCATCCCCAAAGAATGATGTTTCCACCTCCATGCTTCACGGTTGGGATGGTGTTGTTGGGGTTGTACTCATCCTTCTTCTTCCTCCAAACACAGCGAGTGGAGTTTCAACCAAAAGGCTCTATTTTTGTCTCATCAGACCACATGACCTTCTCCCATTCCTTCTCTGGATCATCCAGATGGTCATTGGAAAACTTCAGATGGGCCTGGACATGCACTGGCTTGAGCAGAGGGACCTTGCGTGCGCTGCAGGATTTTAATCCATGACGGCGTAGTGTGCTACTAATGGTTTTCTTTGAGACTGTGGTCCCAGCTCTCTTCAGGTCATTGACCAGGTCCTGCTGTGTAGTTCTGGGCTGATCCCTCACCTTCCTCATGATCATTGATGCCCCACGAGGTGAGATCTTGCATGGAGCCCCAGACCGAGGGTGATTGACCGTCATCTTGAACTTCTTCCATTTTCTAATAATTGAGCCAACAGTTGTTGCTTCTCACCAAGCTGCCTGCCTATTGTCCTGTAGCCCATCCCAGCCTTGTGCAGGTCTACGATTTTATCCCTGATGTCCTTAAACCCTCTCTGGTCTTAGCCATTGTGGAGAGGTTGTAGTCTGTTTGATTGAGTGTGTGGACAGGTAATGAGTTCAAACAGGTGCAGTTAATGCAGGTAATGAGTGGAGAACAGGAGGGCTTCTTAAAGAAAAACGAACAGGAATTCTTACTGGTTTGTTAAGTGATCAAATACTTATGTCACGCAATAAAATGCAAATTAATTACTCAAAAAACATACAATGTGATTTTCTGGATTTTTGTTTTAGATTCCGTCTCTCACAGTTGAAGTATACATATGATAACAATTACAGACCTCTACATGCTTTGTAAGTCGGAAAAGCTGCAAAATCGGCAGTGTATCAAATACTTGTTCTCCCCACTGTATGTCTCCAGATTAGCTACATCTTCAAACTAAGGGGATTCATGGCATCTGTGACAGAGGGAGAGAAGCGTTCATCCATGTATACGGGTAAGAAAGTCCAGCTAGCTACATTTTCAGATAATATACATTTCAAATTTTGTCAAAGTATTTCTCATAGCAGCTAGCTAATATTGAACCTAGTTGGTTAGCTTTAGCTAGCTTCAGATTCATGCAGGATGGTAACGTTATGAGTTGTGATTATGGTTAATTCTTTAGCTAGCTAGCTTGCTAACGGTAGCTAACTCAGTTATGTACATATGTGGGCAACCGCGGCATTCAAACGAGGCTGCAATGAAAACTAAATGGGACTGTAGCGACTGTGTTGTATCAAAATCCAGGGTGTGAACTAAGTATCGATTAAGCGTTGATTGGCATGGTAATGGACCAATAGTACTGGAAAAAGGTTGAAAACACTGACCCCGCTGACGCAATACGTTAAAGTGTGACGGGTCACGACCCACAGTTTAATTGTGGGTCACGACCCACAGTTTAATTGTGAAGATATATTTAGCGCCGCCCTAAGAACCCTATTCAAATGATAAAAACCTTCAAATAGGTATGTAATGAGACATTATTTAAACTCTTTATAGTGTTTTTTAGAGGTGATAAGTTTTAAAAAGACCTGGTGGAGTACCATTGCTTTCTTCAATCATGCAGAGACGGGCAGCATGAAGGTATCGTCATTAATTTTTCTGGAAAGGGGAGAAATTGTGAATTACAATTCATATTAGAGTTGACCTGGAAGATTTACGTTTTTGAGGCGATAAAATAAGGTCAAATGTATGGAAGAGCACAATGTACAAAAGCGCATTAGCTAAAGTTACATGTCTAAACAACAGACTCCGCTATGCAAGTAACCATTTCACCCTACCGTTTACACATTCTGTATCATGTGCCTGTGATGAATAAACTTAGATTTTATTTGATATAGTGTGTGTTTACCAATGTAAAGAACAACATGACCTGCACCAAAGTCAAATTAGGGTATAACTTTTGGCCAATGAGACTGTGTCCAAGTTCTAAAATTCTACGGTAGAATGCATTGCTTTTATTTCGGCACACTCATAACCGTAAGCTATTTTCTGTAATTAGCTCGCCATTAACTTGTAAATAATGATCTTGTTGTGGGTTTATTTTCCTGTAATAATGAATACAAATGAGATAAAGTTAAGATGTCAGCTATGATATGGTCATTGACATTAGCTAGCTAGCTAAACAAGGTAGAAACGATCCAAAGCATTGTTTAGAAAGTTGCTTTTAGTTCCTGGTTTGATATATCGACATATACTAAATTCATGTTTAAACGGATGGGTTTATTGGTGTTAAAATACACCAGTTATGCTATTTTGAACCTCCAGGCCTGGCGTTTTGGTGTTTATACTTTTTCACAACGACAAGTTTGATGCGGACGACAAATCTTTGGCCTCGCATGTGAATCCTTAAAGAGATGGGTGGGGCTAAGGCTTAAGAGACTGTGAACGAAGCTGAATGAATATAGACAAAGAGCTCTCCAGCAGGTGTCCCAACACAGTCAAGGGCCTATTGCTCAAAAGTGGGCTTACATGTTTATCAACTTTCAAAGCAGAATTACTTTCCCATTGTTCCTCAACTATAGTGTATGACGTAACATTTTCTAGCTCTGAGTCTATTTCAAATTTTGCTACATAAGACCGAATTGAGCCAGTCAGTCACATATTGAGTTGCACCCCTGCCATTTGTCCTATGACCAGCATCAATTCATTCGGGCATGGACTCTACAAGGTGTCGAAAGCGTTCCACAGGGATTATGGCCCATGTTGACTCCAATGCTTCTCACAGTTGTGTCAACTTGGCTGGATGTCCTTTGGGTGGTGGACCATTCTTGAAACACACGGGAAACTGATGAGCGTGAAAAACCCAGCAGCGTTGCAGTTCTTGACACACTCAAACAGTTGCACCTGGCACCTACTACCATACCCGTTCAAAGGAAGTTAAATATTTTGTCTTGCCCATTCACCCTCTGAATGGCAAAAATACACAATCCATGTCTCAATTGTCTCAAGGCTCAAAAATCATTCTTTAACCTGTCTCCTCCCCTTCATCTACACTGGTTGAAGTGGGTTTAACAAGTGACATCAATAAGGGATCATAGCTTTCAGCTGGTCAGTCTATGTCATATTTACATTTACATTTAAGTCATTTAGCAGACGCTCTTATCCAGAGCGACTTACAATGGTAAGTGTTATGCAGGTGAGTGAGGACCCAAAAGCGGTTTAACAGAAACAGAGTCTTTTAATGTTCAAACACAGGGAAAACATAAATCCTCTTCAGATGTATCGGTTGACTAGTCCCCTTCTAGCAGCAGAGGAGAATAGCAGGGCTAGCGGCAACAGACTGCAGGTCCCTCCGGGTAGGCGCGGGCCGTAGAGGACAGAGGCACCTGATCAAACGCAGCATCTAATGAAGAGGCAGATTACGACAGGACAGAACAAGGGCGAAGCAAACGAGAATCCGTCAAAGACAGAAGCAGAAACAGAGAGAGAAATAGAGACCTAATCAGAGGGAAAAGAGGGAACAGGTGTGAGAGAGTAAACAAGGTCGTTAGAGGAGAATGAGGACAGCTGGGAGAAGGAAAGGGACCATAGAGAGAGATAGAGGGAGAGAAGGTAACCTAATACGACCAGCAGGGGGAAACGAAGAGAAGAGAAAGAACAGGAACAAGACATAACATGACAATACATGACAGTACCCCCCACTCACCGAGCGCCTCCTGTCGCACTCGAGGAGGAAACCTGGCAGCAACGGAGGAAATCATCGATCAGCGAACGGTCCAGCACGTCCCGAGATGGAACCCAACTCCTTTCCTCAGGACCGTATCCCTCCCAATCCACTAGGTACTGATGACCACGGCCCCGAGGACGCATGTCCAAAATCTTCCGGACCCTGTAGATAGGTGCGCCCTTGACAAGGATGGGGGGGAAGACGAACGGGGGCGCGAAGAAAGGGCTTGACACAGGAGACATGGAAGACCGGGTGGACGCGACCAAGATGTCGAGGAAGAAGAAGTCGCACTGCGACAGGATTAATGACCTGAGAAATACGGAACGGATCAATGAACCGCGGGGTCAACTTGCGAGAAGCTGTCATAAGGGGAAGGTTTCGAGTGGAGAGCCATACTCTCTGACCGCGACAATATCTAGGACTCTTAGTCCTACGCTTATTAGCGGCTCTCACAGTCTGCGCCCTATAACGGCAAAGTGCAGACCTGACCCTCCTCCAGGTGCGCTCACAACGTTGGACAAAAGCCTGAGCGGAGGGGACGCTGGACTCAGCGAGCTGGGACGAGAACAGAGGAGGCTGGTACCCGAGGCTACTCTGAAAAGGAGATAGCCCGGTCGCAGACGAAGGAAGCGAGTTGTGAGCGTATTCTGCCCAGGGGAGCTGTTCTGCCCAAGACGCAGGGTTACGAAAGGAAAGACTGCGTAAGATGCGACCAATAGTCTGATTGGCCCGTTCTGCTTTACCGTTAGACTGGGGGTGAAAACCGGAAGAGAGACTGACGGAAGCCCCAATCAAACGGCAAAACTCCCTCCAAAATTGAGACGTGAATTGCGGACCCCTGTCCGAAACGGCGTCTGACGGAAGGCCATGAATTCTGAAAACATTCTCAATGATGAATTCTCAATTTGTGCCGTCTCTTTAGCAGAAGGCAGCTTAGCGAGGGGAATAAAATGAGCCGCCTTAGAGAACCTATCGACAACCGTTAGAATAACAGTCTTCCCCGCTGACGAAGGCAGACCGGTAATAAAGTCTAAGGCGATGTGAGACCACGGTCGAGAGGGAATGGAAAGCGGTCTGAGACGGTCGGCAGGAGGAGAGTTACCGGACTTAGTCTGCGTGCAGTCCGAACAAGCAGCCACGAAACGACGCGTGTCACGCTCCTGAGTGGGCCACCAAAAACGCTGGCGAATAGAAGCAAGCGTACCCCGAACGCCGGGGTGGCCGGCTAACTTGGCAGAGTGAGCCCACTGAAGAACGGCCAGACGAGTAGGAACGGGAACGAAAAGAAGGTTCCTAGGACAAGCGCGCGGCGACGGAGTGTGAGTGAGTGCTTGCTTTACCTGCCTCTCAATTCCCCAGACAGTCAACCCGACAACACGCCCCTCAGGGAAAATCCCCTCGGGGTCGGTGGAGGCTACTGAAGAACTGAAGAGACGGAATAAAGCATCAGGCTTGGTGTTCTTAGAGCCCGGACGATAAGAAATAACGAACTCGAAACGAGCGAAAAACAACGCCCAACGAGCCTGACGCGCATTAAGTCGTTTGGCAGAACGGATGTACTCAAGGTTCCTATGGTCAGTCCAAACGACAAAAGGAACGGTCGCCCCCTCCAACCACTGTCGCCATTCGCCTAGGGCTAAGCGGATGGCGAGCAGTTCGCGGTTTCCCACATCATAGTTACGTTCCGACGGCGACAGGCAATGAGAAAAATACGCGCAAGGGTGGACCTTGTCGTCAGAATGGGAGCGCTGGGAAAGGATGGCTCCCACGCCCACCTCTGACGCGTCAACCTCGACAATGAACTGTCTAGAGACGTCAGGTGTAACAAGGATAGGTGCGGATGTAAAACGCTTCTTGAGGAGATCAAAAGCTCCCTGGGCGGAAACGGACCACTTAAAGCACGACTTGACAGAAGTAAGGGCTGTGAGAGGAGCTGCCACCTGACCGAAATTACGGATGAAACGACGATAGAAATTCGCGAAGCCGAGAAAGCGCTGCAGCTCGACACGTGACTTAGGGACGGGCCAATCGCTGACAGCTTGGACCTTAGCGGGATCCATCTTAATGCCTTCAGCGGAAATAACAGAACCGAGAAATGTGACGGAGGAGACATGAAAAGCGCACTTCTCTGCCTTCACATAAAGACAATTCTCTAAAAGGCGCTGGAGGACACGTCGAACGTGCTGAACATGAATCTGGAGTGACGGTGAAAAAAATCAGGATATCGTCAAGGTAAACGAAAACAAAGATGTTCAGCATGCCTCTCAGTACATCATTCACTAATGCCTGAAAGACAGCTGGAGCGTTAGCGAGGCCGAACGGCAGAACCCGGTATTCAAAGTGCCCTAACGGAGTGTTAAACGCCGTTTTCCACTCGTCCCCCTCCCTGATGCGCACGAGATGGTAAGCGTTACGAAGGTCCAACTTAGTGAAAAACCTGGCTCCCTGCAGGATCTCGAAGGATGAAGACATAAGGGGAAGCGGATAACGATTCTTAACCGTTAAGTCATTCAGCCATCGATAGTCCACGCAGGGGCGCAGGGAACCCATCTTTTTTCTTAACAAAGAAAAACCCCGCTCCGGCGGGAGAGGAGGAAGGGACTACGGTACCGGCGTCGAGAGCTACAGACAAATAATCTTCGAGAGCCTTACGTTCGGGAACCGACAGAGAGTATAGTCTACCCCGGGGGGGAGTGGTACCCGGAAGGAGATCAATACTACAATCATACGACCGGTGCGGAGGAAGGGAGGTGGCCCTGGACCGACTGAACACCGTGCGCAGATCGTGATATTCCTCCGGCACCCCTGTCAAATCACCAGGCTCCTCCTGTGAAGAAGGGACAGAGGAAACAGGAGGGATAGCAGACATTAAACACTTCACATGACAAGAGACGTTCCAGGAGAGGATAGAATTACTAGACCAATTAATAGAAGGATTATGACACACTAGCCAGGGATGGCCCAAAACAACAGGTGTAAAAGGTGAATGAAAAATTAAAAAAGAAATGGTT